>NW_009953787.1:2772814-2842440 GCF_000747805.2 Chaetura pelagica
TCCCTACAGACTTTTTAGAATTGTTATCTGAACATCTTCGAATATATGTTTGAGAATTTTCTTGTAAAACCACCAGTTCTTCAAAACACATCTCAAAAACCAATATATCAATATATGTGCTATAAAGAATGTAACCTAAGAATTTTATTTTAAAGTAGACAAAACTGAGTGACAGGTATTTAAAAGCACTTTTTTGTCCAAGGCCTAGTGTTACCTATTGTCTATAAATTCATTCCTTGATGCACTTGGGATATTTTTGTAAAAAATCAAAAAGTGTCAGAAATTTTCAATGTGCTCATTGAAGTACCTCACTTAAGATCAGTGTTTTATCACTGGTTGTACATTTTATCATTTGATACCCCAAACTGTAACAAGTTCTGAAGCAATACTGGCCAGAGAGAAGGTAGGTTAGGCATTGATCAGGAACAACTCAGCCTTATAATAAAGTTTTCCAGTTTATATTTGTATGTATGCATCTGACCCACAGTTGTAAAGCAGAGAACCATCTAGTTTCCTTCAGATCAATAACCACCTGTTTTTCTCAATTCTCAGTTGAATTATATTGTAGGAAGTTGTCAGATTTAGGTAATAACCAGGTGAGATAACTGCTCTCTATTACCTCCCCACTATCTTCTCAGGGGAAGATAAAAGGTGAATGAGAGAGACAATTTAAGGCTGCAAATAAACACCCCACCGAGAATAGATCTAATGAAGTAATAATAATGGTGAATAGCAAATATGTAAATCCACTTTCCTCAGTTAGCAATTACTTCCTGACCACAAAAGTCCCAAAGTGGACAATCCAGGGTCTCAGTCCACAAAAGCCCTGGAGCAGCCAAGACAGTCTTACTCAGGGAGCCAGGATAAGTCTTGTTGAACCATGTTCTCCCCTACCTAGAAAACCAGAAGCAAGAAGACCAGCAGAGGGAGCCAGGACAAAAAGACAAACCAACCAACCAGCACACCCACCAGAAGAGGCCTCTTTATAAGAAGCCCTTTTATACTGAGCCCCATGGCAGCAGCAGTGTGATTGGTCTGCGTGGGTCACCTAACCCACTGTAACCAACACGGCAACAGACAAGCAGCAGCTGGGCTGGGGAGCAGGGGGTCCCAGAAGGTCTCAGGTCTGTATGGCTGTTTGTACCCTGGCCCTCTCAAACCAGGACAAAACTGAACATTTAAAGATTTTTCTAGTTTTTAGGTTGTATCTCTCCCTAGCTGAGCTAGACATTTATGTATATGTTGAAACATTTAGTTGAAAGATACGCTGGTGCTCTGGATTTTTATTTCCAATTTACTTGTTTGAAAAGGAGCTGAAACCAAGAAATGCCAGTGGAAACCTTTTGGTACTTCTACTCTGGCAATTACTGCCATAAGCAAAGACAGATACATTTGTTTCTGCCTTTGGCTGCAGCTTGGACATCTGTTTCTGTTTTTACTCACGTATTTATAGATCTTTAGCTAAGTCGTTACTCTGAGTTTCCATAGTGATAACTGAAATATGTATTAACACCAAACCTCAAAGCATATTTACTGTTGGCAATGCTTCATAAATTACTTTTTTCAAGAGCAGCTTCTCAAAACATACTTGCTCAGTTCAGTTCCCTACTTGATTTGTAGTAGATACTTTTGATATAGCTGTATTTGTCTAGAAGAGATATTCTCTGCAAGAGTCAGTGTGTAGATATACTTCTCTTTTTTGTCTATGATATGGAATGCTCTGAAGATATAAAGCTTCTGAATTCAGAATGCTATCTTCAAAATAATACCAGGCTTTTAAATTTGCCTTACTTTCAATTAAGCTTTCCTTAAATGAAGCACCTTTAGTAGACAGTGTAAAATAAAGCAGATAGCTTATCTGAACTCATAATCATGGGGTTTTGAACAAGGAACCAGTTTCTCTGGTTACCATCAGATTAAAAAAGAATCACCCATTCATAAGATCTTGCTGTTTAATCAGAAAAGCTGAACTGCAGCTCATCGGGTATATCCAAAACATAACTTTCTGAAAATTATGGACCAGCATTTTCCCAAATATTCTGCTCATTTTTCCAATACACTTATCTGAACACTATCCTAACCTGCTCTGGGATCCCTTAGTGCCATGGAACAAAAGAGGCAATATTAATTCCAAGGTTGTTGGTTTTTTTCATTATTGTATATGAAAATGAAGGGTTTGGTTATTTTGGTTTTCCTTGGGTTTTGTTTTTTTCAGAAATGTTTGAAAGCCAAATACACTGAGTGACAGAGAGAAATGTTTTCAGAAAGTACCTGAAGGAAAGACTAAACAAGTTTCCTCTTCATTTCTGGAAATTGCTTCTTTGAAGGCAGCTGAATTAGAGATGTTTGGATGAAAGTATTTTGCTGTTTATTTCAAACATATTCAGGGCTGGATTCTGTTCTATTCTAAAAAGAAATGTCATGCATACAAATGCAAGTGACAAGCAATGACCAAAACAAGCCTAGACATGGATTTGAGCCTGAATTAATGAAAGTGCCTATGTAGACCCTATTTTATCCTGTTTTCAAGCAGAAGTGTGCTTTAATCTCTAAATTGCTTCCAGGTTTGTAGATGACTTAAAGGGAGCACTTTCATTTGACAAATTGCATTCCTCAGATGTTTTGGATATAAGATGCAGTATAAAGTAGTCTCTCATTAACAGCAGGTATCTGATGCATGCCATAATCCTGTCTTCCCTTTCTATCCTTTACAGTCATCACCCGTATTCTCACATGGCAACAACTACAAGCACAAACCACCGCTTTCCAAGTGGTATTTCATCAGGCCCATATCTCCAGGTTCCAACTGCTGAGCATCCTTTTTTCATTATTGTTACCCTAAATAACATTTTGTTTTAGCTCAGTCTTTCAGGGCTCTTCACAGCTAATATGTTTGGGTTCTAAATTGTGTTTTACTCTTTTGCACTGCATCATAGTGGAGATTCGTGCACAAGGAGAGTGCCTTCTGCAGTCGTGTCTTAATGTCATGTGCAGCTCTGTTTTACAGTTATCCCAACAAAGACTAAGGGAGAAATTTTTTACTCCCTCTCTTGTTCGGTACTATCATGGTAGCAGCTGGTAGGTAATTGAAGGCCAGAGCCTTTGGCTCCAGAGCTGCATTTAGTCTTTTATCCTTGGCTGTGCTATGCTGCAGATAGACCTATGCCCAGCCATGTAGCTTGCTGACCTTGACCCTGGGCCAGAGTTAATAGTATGAAGCTAAGCCCCAGACTCTTCAAAGTGATATCATTATTAGACATCGCCAGAAGAAGGTGGGGAAATCTGTTGCTAGTAGTTCCTTGTACCTCTGTGACTCCTACATGCAACTCTTAAGTCGGTAGGATGCAGGCATGCGGGGTAGCTGTCACTCTCCAGAGACTGCAGGATCTCCCCTGGTGTGTGCCCTGGGAGTCAGTGACTTGCCTTGAGGATGCAACAGCAAGCACACTGCACATTCACAGTCACCTTTGAGATACATGCCAAAGCAAAAGGTTAAATTGTTGTCACCTAACAAATGTTAGTTACATCTCAGTGCTTTCCAACCAGATTTTTTCATTTTAACAGAGTGCAGATGCAATTACTGAGTGAAATATGTTGCATAAACTTAAGATTTAATCACGTTTTACTTCAGTCCAACCTACTCTCTGTGACAATGTGGAGATTAATTTATAGCATTGAAAATGCAGATTTAAATGTTGTCCTGGTTTAAGCCAGGATTAAGCAAATTTTCCTTTTACTGATTTTTTTTTTTTTCCTTTAGACAACTCTTTTTTAACCAGCAGTGAGTTTTCCAGCTAGTGGATAACACTGTTTATGTTACTGATGAGACACCAAGGTCATTTTGCTCTACTTGTTGAATCTGCAGCCTCAGATGCTACAGGAGCCCTGTCTTATCTGTAGCCCTCCTGTAAGGAGGAGGGGACTAGACGGACAGCAAAACTGACCTAAGTATTCCATTCCATATATCTATGTAAGCTCAGTGTAAGGTCAGGGATCATGGAAGCCAAGCCCCTTCTTGCTGCTTCTTCCCTTCTCTCCCATCCATGGCTAGCATTTGGGGAGGACTCTGTCTCTCCATCACTCCTGATCCCCAGGCCTGTGCGTTCCTGACCCTCCTCACTCTCCCTCAGCTCCTGTCTCCTCTGCCCTCTCTCCAGCAGCTCCGGGACATTTCAGAACTGCTCACAGCTCAGGAGATGCCGTGGGAGTTGCTGGGGGTGGGGGGAGGCAATACGGTTTTGCACATTCCTGAACACATTTGTATGTAATTGTACACATTTTCTTATCATTAGTATTTAATTAAAGCTGTCTAGTTTAATTTTCAATCCAGGAAGACTCTCTCTTCGTTATCTCTCTCCTTCCCTACCTGGATGGGAGAGGGAGGGGATCAAGAACGTTATTGTCGCTGGTTCAATTGCTGATCCTGAGTCAAACCCTGCAAAAGTATTCACACACAAGCAATTGCTAAGGGGCAATATGTTCCTGTGCATTAGCTATTCTCTGGCAGCTGCTTGTGTATGCTTTCATTGAAAATTTGAGGCAGCTTCTTATTTTCTCATTAAAGGTTAAACTACTTCAGCCTATTTTCTGATTGCTATAGGATTGCACATTTATTGCTACCACTCTGCAGTTAACAGGTTAGCTAGTAACTTCCTACTGTGTATTTAGGCTTCATAAGTATTTTTATCCTTAAAACACTTGCTCTGCTATAATCTAACAGTATAGGGACCTTCTTCTTGCAAGAAAAGGTGGGCTATCTCCTTTTCAGTTTTTTTGCCATCTTAAAAGTAAAGCTCTCTAGAATTTTCTCTGTGCTCACTCAGAAGCAACAGGCAAAAGATCTACACAGTGTGGAAACAGTTCTCTTTATGACTTGATGCAGACAGGATATTATAATAACATACTAGAAAATGCTGTGCATAAAATCAAGGGTGCACTTGGTCTAACTGGGACAGAGTTAACTTCATTTGTAACAGCCCATATAGGTCTGTGTTTTTGATTTGTGGCCAAAACAGTGCTGATTACACTCCAGTGTTTTTTGCTTTTGCCCAGTAGCCTTCACACAGTGTCAAGGCTCCACTGGTTCTCATTCTGCCATACCAGTAAGAAGGCTGGAGCTGGTCAAGAGAAAGAAAGGGACACAGCTAGGCTAGCTGAGACAAACTGACCAAAAGGATATTCCACACAATATAGCATCATGTACTGCCATTAAAAATAGTGGTTTGGTCTTTCCAAAGTAGCCATTGCTCAAAAACTGCTGAGCCATTGCTCACTGATCTGCTTGTGTGAGTTGGTAACTGATTGTCTTTGAATATTTTTTTCCTGTTTCACCTTTTTGTTGGTTGGTGTGTTGTATTTTTGGGCTGGTTTGGGATTTTTTGTGTGCACGTTTTTTGTTGGTTTGGTTGGTGGGGGAGGGGGGGTGTGTTTGTTGTTGGCTTGTTTGTTATGTAGGTTTTTTTCTTTATTTACTAGATTTTGTCTGAACCCACAAGTATTCTTGCTTTTGCTCTTCTAGTTTTCTACCCCAACCCATGGGAGAGGTGTGTGAGCAAGTCTTTGGGCAGGTGATTCATTGCTGGATAGGGTCAACCCATCATAAGCAGAAGCACTGACAGAAGCACTGTTATTTTTTCCTATAAAAGGACTTAATGGTAGGAAGGCAAAGCCAGACTATGGAAAGCTTATCACCATCTCCCTTTTCTACTAAGAGTGAATATATCACAAAGAGAAGACAGAACAACCCTTCTGTCTCCTTGCAGTATTTTTGCCTCATTTGGTTTTTATTTTTTTTCCCCTAAAGTTTCGTGTCTCCAGAGGTAGGAAAAAACCTGCTTATTGACTGGAAATTTAAACTTTCACCAGTTCTTGCGCCAACCATTTGGCTATCACATTTAAAAAGAATCAGTTTGCCACTAGACACCCACTTCATTGTTAGTCTTTGTTTCACAGAGTCTTTGCAGTCTGTAGGTTCACAGAATCACAGAATCCTAGGGGTTGGAAGGCACCTCAAAAGATAATCTAGTCCAAGACCCCTGCCAGAGCAGGATCACTTAAGAGTACATCACATAGGAACGCGTCCAGGTGGGTTTTGAATGTCTCCAGAGAAGGAGACTCCACAACCTCTCTGGGCAGCCTGTCCAGGGCTCTGTCACTCTCACAGTAAAGAAGTTTTTTCTGATGTTTACATAGAACCTCCTATGTTCCAGTTTGTATCCATTGCCTCTTGTCCTATCATCACTGCAAAAAGCCTGGCTCCATCATCCTGACACTCACCCTTTACATATTTGTAAACACTGATGAAGTCACCCCTCGGTCTCCTCTTCTCCAAGCTCAAGAGACCCAGCTCCCTCAGCCTTTCCTCATAAGGGGGATGTTCACTCCTTTCATCATCTTTGTGGCTCTGTGCTGGACTCTTTCAAGCAGTTCCCTGTCCTTCTTAAACTGAGAGGCCCAGAACTGGACACAATATTCCAGATGTGGCCTCACCAAGGCAGAATAGAAGGGGAGGAGAACCTTGATCTACTAACCACCCCCTTTCTAATACACCCCAGGATGCCATTGGCCTTCTTGGCCAGAAGGGCACATTGTTGGCTCACAGTCATCCTCCTGTCTGCCAGGACCCCAGGTCCCTTTCTCCTACACTCCAGCAGGTCAGCCCCCAACCCATACTGGTACATGGGCTTGTTCTTCCCCAGATGCAAGACTCTGCACTTCCCCTTGTTGAATTTCATCAAGTTTCTCCCCTCCCAACTCTCCAGCCAGTCCAGGTCTCACTGAATGGCAGCACAACCTTCTGGTGTGTCAGCCACTCCTCCCAATTTAGTGTCACCAGCAAACTTGCTGAGGGCACACTCTGTTCCCTCATCCAGGTCGTTGATGAAAACATTGAATAGTACCAGTCCCAGTACTGACCCCTGAGGGACTCCACTAGTCACAGACCTCCAACCAGATTCTGTCCCATTGACCACAACTCTCTGACTTCTTCCTTTCAACCAGTTCTTGATCCACCTCACTACCTGATCATCAAGTCCATACTTCCTCAGCTTATCTACAAGGATGCTGTGGGAGATTGTGTCAAATGTTTTAATGAAACCAAGATAAACCACATCTACTGCCCTACCATCATCTATCCACCTAGTTACTTCCTTATAGAATGCTATAAGGTTGGTCAAACATGACTTCCCTTTGGTAAAACCATGTTGACTGCTCTTAATGACCCCCTCTTCCTTGATATGCCTAGAGATAGGGCCAAGAACAAGCTGGGCCCTTCTGTTCCCCTCAGAAGGGAGTCACCCATCACAATTACTCTCCTTTTCTTCTTAACTGAAGAAGTCCCGAGGTGTAGGGGTGACTGAAAAGCCCTAGGTGACTCAATGGATAGATCTACACCTCCAACTTCATTTTCCTGTCCCTGAAGTTCCAAGGCCTCATACCTATTATTCAAGGACAACTGGGAGGGTGGAGGGGGTTGGGAAGGTTTTAGCTTACCTCTCCGAGGACAGACCTCTCTCCAGTCCTCCTTGTCTCTTGAGTCCTCTCCTTCTGTCTGATGACAGGAGGGGATCCATCACTTGCTCAACCTGTTCCATCTGTCCTTGCCTTAGGGTGTAGCTACACCAATCTATTTCACTCTCACATTCTCTGATAGTTCTTAGTCTTTCAACCTCCTCCATCAGTTTAACCACCTGCCTGAGGAGATCACTTACTTGCTCGCACCGCACACATGCAGTGTCACTGGCTCCCTCCAGTACCAGTGCCAGGCTCAGGCATTCGCTGCAGCCCCAGATCTGCACGGCTGTGTGCCTGCTTGGGAGCTCTGTCCGAGTTCCCGCATTCTTTTTCACTACAGCTTTTGGTCAAGTTGTGACCATGATCTGCCTGGCCGATCTGTCTGTCTTGCTAGAGAAAGCAACCAGTGTTCTCTGCTCCTTGCCTCCCCTCGCGCTGCTCCCCGCCCGCCGTCGCGCCTTCCCTGCGGTGCCACTGCCGCTGCCCTGAGGAGCTGCCCACAGGCCCCTGCCATTCTCAGCCACGCCCCGATGCCTCAGCCTTCCTGTTCCTCGCAGGATTCCCGCTCAGACTCGGGTCTCCTCGCTCTGCCCCGGCTTCAACATCTCCAGGAAGCCCGGCTGCTTCTCAAATCTCTCTCAGAAATCAAAAGGAGCAGCTCCCACCACTGCTGGTGCAGCTGCCACTCTCCGCCCCACGCTGCCGCCTGCTCTGAGGGAGCTGCCAAGATGGCTGCTTTTCAGTATGGTCCGGCTACTTAGTCTGAGCATGAAGCTGTAAGATCTCCAGTGTTTCTAAATGAAGTCTTCGTATATTAAAGACAAGCTTCTGCTGAAAATACCTTATTTTAAATGGCAGCAGTTTGGCCAAAATGCTTCATTGTATATATGCTTTGCTGAAGAAAAATTCCAAAATAAAGGAAGAAAGTGTTAGAAGAGTGAATAGCACGGCGTGGCATAGCGTAGCATAGGCTGTTCGAGTTCAAAGGGACCTACAACGATCATCTTGTCCAATTGCCTGACCAATTTGTTCAAGGCTGATAAAAAGTTAAAGTGTATAACTCTTTCAGTGTCTCTCCTCATTACTAGGAAGACTGAGGAAAACCTACCTACCTTCTTGAATCTTTTAGCATTCTTCCCAGGGCACTGAAATCTCTTTTGATTGACCGTGGTTTTCTTTTGGAAACACCTTTGTTACCCACATGAAAGAGCAGGACTGGGTAGTAATCCACAGGCTCTCCTAAACTCATGAGTTTTCTGGTGACATTGTTACCCAGTTATATTTTACAGAAAGTTTGTTGTGCATTGGCATTCTGTGTAGAATAAATTCAGGACAAGCTTCAGCAGGTAAATAATGATCCATCTTCAATGATTTTGAAGAGCAGCAATAGTTGATAACCAAATAATTTTCTTTTATTTAAGCAAATTGTCAGGACCATTTTTTTTTTTATTTTTTTTTTTTTCACTTCCAGTCCCATCACAGAGTGTGTGTGTGTGTCTGTCTGTCTGTCTGCGTGACAAGTTGAGGGGTTACCTTTGAACAAGAAGGAATTTTCACAGCTTCTGTTTGTACAAGTATCATTTCTTTAAGGAACAGAACAGTTTCTTTACCTAAATCCAAAAGAAGTATCAAGTTAATTTCCCAATACAGATCAGAACAGTTCTCATGGAGAACTGCAAATAATTGTTCCTATGTGCCTGGCTTACCTCTGGATAAAATTTCCTACTACTGTATTTTAAAATTATTCAGGGAATCAGTAATAGCCATTATCTATTATTAAAATAACATTCACCAAGCTATAACCAGAGGCATAACCTACATAATTTTTCAAGGAAAAAGTTGAAAATATGTATCCAATTGATGACAGAACTCCCAGCAGAAATTTCTTCTCATGATATTTCAATACAGTATCCTGGGATGATGGGGAGTTTTATAATCAATGGCAATTATGCTGGACATACTCTGATAAGAAATTATGGGCTTGCTATTTACAAACATCAAATTCTATGAGCAAGAAAGGAAATGCAGTCATAACAGGCCAACAGACCAATAAGTGATATAAGCTGTCATTTTGTGATCTGCTGGCAAAGCAAAAATTATTCCCAAAGGAGTTGAATGTTGTGGGATTGACTAGGAAATGGCAAAAACACTGCAACATTTGTTGGTGGGTTTAGAGTTATGCATTCCTTATTTGGAATACCAAAAATAAAGTTGGCTTTCATCTTTCTGTTGTAAAGTTGGCTTTCTGTTGTAGCTAGAGGATATATTAGTCAAATATGCCCAACAGAAATTTTCACAGAATTTCTGCAGAAAAAGACTGTCAAAGGAAACAGCAGAGTCCACTGTAATGATCTCTTGACAGTGAACAGAAATAATGGCAAAGGCATTTAGAGACTTTTCAGCATTAAGTTTTCAGGTTGTTGGTTTTTTTATCTACTGTATAGTAGCAGGTTTTCTGTTTCCATGTTTTCCATTGTAACTGAGGAAGAATAGTTTCTTCTGCTTAGAATGAAAAAAAGATAATGCAATATGATACCCCAGATGAAAGGCATTTAATGAGACTGAAACATGAAAGAAAAATTCAGGAATGATACTTAACATCACAACATGTTATAAGGAAAAACTGAGGGCTATGTATACAAGTACATATTACTATCTCAGTTTTTGCAACCTAAACATTTTGAAATACAGTATTTTCATTTCAGCTGGAGTGCAACTTTGAAAATGTCTTTCTACAAGGTCAATGCATTTTGAATCTGTCATCAGAGCAGTTATGAAGATGAATGTTTTCACCTTGCAAAAAAATTCAGAAAGATAAAAATAACACCACAAAAAGCAAGCTTAAAATCGCCAGATCTTCTCACTAAGAGCTCTTCTCAGCACTATTGCTCTGCTCCCTATTGAGTACTGTTTGTAATTTGAAATTCAGAGATTTCTACAAAGGTGTTAAAGCCATCTTGGTTGCTTTAAAATCAACTATTTATTCCTGTGTCCCTGCAAAAAAAAAACAACAAACATGATTTCCGAAGACACAAGTTTAGCCATACTTCATTTTTCTTGATCTTAAATAAATAAATAAATAAATAAATAAAAATCTGTGCTGATGTAAATATCAGAGAAATGAAGTCAAAGTTGCTATGCCTAAAGTGGGGTTAAAAGCAGATTCTCTAAATGTACCTATATTTTCAGCTGAGAATTCTTACCTTGTGACTAACAACCTCTTATAAAGAATTACTTCCTACCTATATTTTGAAACCAAATCATTTTGTTTCTTAAATTCACTCACTGAAAGACAGCATGAGGTTTTGGCACAGTAGATATTTTGGGCACACGATCTGCCTTTCTACTTTGGAAAGCATGGTACTAAAAACCCAAAACTTACAAGCAAATTATCAGTAAAGAAAATAAACTAATAAAATAAATAAAGTTCTATCATTTAAAAAGGAGCTATTTTCCTACAAGCATATGATCTTGTAGATATTCTACAGAGAATAAAGTTGGACCTGGGAAATCTTACGTATTTTTGCTATCACTGAAAGACTTGTCACTGAAACAGAGGTTATCAGCACATACCTGG
The DNA here is from genome assembly GCF_000747805.2 of Chaetura pelagica. NCBI lineage: Eukaryota > Metazoa > Chordata > Aves > Apodiformes > Apodidae > Chaetura > Chaetura pelagica. Next base: position 2,783,904 of record NW_009953787.1, read on the forward strand.
AAAATTGTTTGTCATGCTCTGATAGTCTACTAAGTAATATCCTGGCATAACAATAGAGAGTGGGAAAATTATATCCTAAAAACCATTTGTATGATAAATACTGATTTCCATTCTGTTCGTGTTCTATGGACGGAAGCTTAATGCTATGATTATTTTTTATTATTATTATTGTTCAAAATGGTTTCAGCAGTGGAAAAAAGTTTAGAGTATGAACTAAATTTCTGCAATGTGTTTACTACAAGCAGCTATGGAGGCAGACAGGTCCAGATTTTCAAAAAAGGGATTAGGTATGTTCATGGAGAACAGATCATCAAAAGGACAGTGAGAGGCCACAGGGATAAATATCCACTGATATTAACACGACAGGTTTGGAAAGTACAAGGAAAATGAAGTGATTCTCTTTATGGCTTGGACAGCCATTATGAGAACCAAAATATTGGACCATTGATCTAACCCAATAGAGTATATTTTATGTTTTTATAGTCACCCAACTGTGTACATGCTGCTTGTAAATTTTGTTGTCTACTAGATCCATTTAAGCAAGTAAAAATTCTGGATTAATATGTCTTCTAAAGGCACAACAAGAATTTAATATACTAAAATAATTGTTTAAAAGAGTATTCTATTGTAGCTATTGCAAAAATAAATGCAGTCAAATGTGCCTATTAGGCTGGTTTTTGAAAGCTGAAAAAATTATAATAAAAAAATGTTATTCACTGGTGTGAAAATTTGTTAGTACTTTTTGTTACATTCAACCACTTCTAGCACAGACGTGAATTCAGCTGGATCACTGTCAGACAAAACAGTTGCATAATATTAGCTTGTCAGGCATGCTTAGTGTTTAACATATCACCACTATATCCGATATTGTTACAAAATTTAAGCATAGTCTTAGGACAGCAGTACTGGAAAAAACAGTTGTCTGAGGCATTGATCAATATGTGCATTTTATTAGGCAGTACTTTAATGCAACAGAGAGCTCAAACACTTGCCATCACTCCCTTAGTACTGGCAGGTGCAAAGAATACCACTGTAGACCATATCACAGACTGTAATAATGTATTGATTCAGTCTCCATCAAAATAGCACGAAGCAACAGAGTAATAAACTGTGGAAATACTCTGATTAGACTCTTTTTGCTTTTTTAAAAAAAAATAATTTAATATCAAATGGAAAGTTTGTTCATTGGGGTTTTTTTTGGTTGATTGGTTGATTTTGGTTTTGTTTTTTGTTTTTTTTTGTAGGAAGCAAAAGAAATTAGTAACTCAGTTCATTCTCTTCCCTCAAAGATAGGGCTAGCTATACAACCTAGACTCTCCACAATTGTTTAAAAAACATTCATCAGTGGAGGTCAAGAACAGGTCAGACAGTAACTATGTAACCTGATGTTTTTAAGTAAACTCTTACATACTTGGGTTTGCTGTTGTTGTTGTTAAATACTTGCTGTTTTCTAAGCGTATTTTTTAAAAGTGTGAGTGGTTCACAGAACCACAGAATGGTTTGCATTGGAAGGGACCTTTAATGCTCATATAGTCTGTGTCCTCTGTAATAATCAAGGATATCTTCAACTAGATCAGGTTACTCAGAGTCCTGCCCAGCCTGATTTTGAGTATTTCCAGGGAGGGGGCTTCTACCATCAACCTGGGCAACCTGTTCCAATGTTTCACCACCCTTATTGTAAAAAAACCCCTCTTCCTTATATCTAGTCTAAATCTTTCTTCTTTCAGTTTAAAACCAGTACCCCTTCTTTTTCTCATGACACAATATAGAATTAAAACATGTGATAGGATTTATAGACATAGACGTACTTATTACGGAAGAGTTAAACAGAGAAAGTTCTCTTAAGAGGGCAGGTGACAGCCATCACCTCTGGGTTACCTTATATTAGTGACATATATCCTTATCCTGGGCAGAAAAAACGTGACTTGTCTACATAAACATTCTGAGTAAAAGTGTCGTGTTAGATCAGAGCATTTAAATTTCTTTGAAAAGTCTACATGGTTATTTCTAGGTTGCAGAATTCACCACATCTAAGTTTTCTTAGATGCTTAGGTTATAGACATTTCATCACCTTTGCTGGTGGGTCCATTAGACTGGATATGGCTGTGTACATCAAGAAAAATATTTGCCCCTCTTCTATATTGATTCCACCACTACTTTCTAGGGAAAGCAGGAGAGATGAATCCCATCCTTAATTTTAGACTTGCACGTCTGACTTAAGTACCTTAAATTCTCTAGCCTGAGTGTAACATCTGAGTCAGGGCAATTGAATCTTGCCTTGGGTTTATATTTAGGGAGGGAATTAGGTGTTTGTTTTAATTTCAATTGAATCATAAAAACAGGTCCAGAGAGGGTGTTCTAGAGCCTTTTACAACTAGCCCTAGAGCTAACATTTCATAGTATATGTATCAACATGGAAGACATTTGCTTTCAACCACTGTAAGAAACTTTGGAAGACAGGATAGAATTCCATTGAACCAGTTTTTTACACAAAAGTGGAACACAGCTGAGTAGCTGATATTTTTGTACTTCTCTAGCTAGTGCTGCAACATATTTCTGTTCTATTATGTATTCTGAAATGCTGCCACAGTGGATAACTCAGAAACTCACAAAAAGGTATACTTCTGAGCATGGCAGCATGCTTATAAATTGACCTGAGCATACAGTATGAAAACAGACATCCAGGAAAGAAAGACCTTGATTCTCTTGGGAGTTTTATCCCCAGGAAGGATACAAGAAAAGGTACTTCGAAGCCCCACAGCAGTACTAAGTGTTTGATTTGAGATCATTGCCATGAACTGAGGAAGACAAAATCAGAAAAGGGTAGTTTTATGTAGCCCAGTAAATATGGTATTGCCTTTGTTAATAATAGGCTAAAGGCATTTTACTAACTCTGTGAGGCCTCAGGGCTGAGTCTTGTCAGGTTTGCTTAGCCTGGACAAATCTTAGGCTTGCCTGGAGCTTGCTTTTTTTATCTGTAACATCAATTCTCTAATGACAAGGTGACTGTCATGCACTTATTTTTAGACTTGCTTAGCTTTGTACAATTGTAGCATGCAATGCCTATTGTTACAATAATTTTGCCATATTTCTGAAAGTAATAGATGGTGATAACATGTAGTTACTCTATATAGAATGAACTGCTTATGACCCTGAAATAAGGATGTGGCATAGAGGAGTACAAGCATGTAATACTAACAAAGGCTTTGAAAGTGTGAATGCATTATAATATCAGAGGCATGAGGGATGTAACCAGATCAGCAGTGGTCAATTACTGATCATAAACTGATACCTCCTTGGGAGCTGAGTAAAACAAGTCTCAGGGGTAACAAAGAAAAAACAGAACACGTATCCATTACAGGTATTGGACAACATACACAGTAAATTTGTATATAAAATGGAATTGGAGACCAACTGAAAAAAAAAAGAAAGGTTTAAACTGTGCTAGAGCATGTGTTTAAAATAACCAAGAGTGGACGACAGCGTTAAGAAGTAGCCATCAACATCATACTCCTCTCAGCAAAGAAGAGGAAGAAGTCCCTCATTTCTAAAATCATCTGGATAGATGAGGGACTTGGAACATTGATGACTTTTGGCAACCCCTTCATCCAGACCAAAGCCATAAGACTCAGAGAAAGGATGAGAATCAGAGAAAAAGCTGCTAGTTACTGTATTGTGCTATTAGACTCTTCTGTTTTTAATAGATAATTTAGACTAGTATTTTTTGTGCCATTGTCACTAAACTACTAATATTTTTGTACATTTATTATATTCTAAAATACTTCACTTAGATTAATACTGAGTTCTCTGTTTCACATCTGAAGTGTGTTTCTGTAGCCTATATAAACTGTGTAAGATGTCTTTACAGCACCATCATGGTATTCCTTTCAAAAGTGGTGGCAGATGGTGAGGCTTTGAAACGGAAATGGGTTCATAGACTCAGTATTTTATTGGGCAATCTTTGGTATTAAGCTGTGCACAGGATAGACAGGGTCTGCATGGTCAAAACAGCAGAACAATACTCAGGCAATTCAGTTTTCTGACACCTGAGTTCAACATAATTTTGTCTTGCTCTACTTTTACCAGGGCCTTCTAGGTCAAGTCTAGTAAGGACTAGATCACTATGACTGAGCATATCAACTTCAACGATCTCTTAATATTTATTTCCTTAACTAGTTTTTTTTCACCACCAAATGATTCTAGAAGGAAGTATTCTGAACTTTAGAGAAGACACGTGGCCTTAGTAAAGAGCTACTTTAGAATGTTTTTCCAATGTTCCTTGACACTTAAAATAGTAAACTATTACATGTATAAGCAGAGGATTAAATCATAGTAAAGGTGTGGCATTTTCCCAGTATGTTACATCACCATTGTTATTACTAGACTATGGTGCCCCAGCCTGTATATTTATTTTTTTATATATGTAGTATTTTAGATGCAAGCAATTTTTTAGCCATCATTTTGAATGATAATCAATGTTTTGCTCTGGTAAATGTTTCTTTCCATACCACACCCTGTTTATTTCTGTTTTGCAAGTTATTTTCTACTTTCAAAGTTTTTTGTTATGCAGTTCTTCCTTTTTGCATGTAATGGTAGTGTTTTGTAATAACCTAATTTAGTGGTAAATATTTGGCTTGGAAACAATATCATTGTTCTCTAGCTTTGGATAATTAGACAATATTTCAGGGAAAAGTTTATGCATTACAGCTTAAATTTCAGGAAAAAAATAATTATTTGCAATTAATAATGACAGAGAAAGGAAAATTACACAAAAACAAGTTTCAAATTTTTCTGTGAAATTGAAATGAAGCATTTAAAGAGAAATATGCCAGAAGAACATGATGTGTTTGGAGAAGCATTATCAAAGCAAAGAAAGGAATTAAAAGTGCTCTTCTTTTTTTTCATTTTTCCTTTTTGTTTTGTTTTGTTGTTGTTGTTTGGGGGTTTTTTTCATGGTTTTTTTTTTTTGTTGTTGGTTTGGTTTGTTTTTTTGTATTCTTTTGTTAAGACTGAAGCACTGGGTCTGCCATGTGCTTACACCATAGTGTTTGGCCACAGACGGTGCTCCTGGAAATTACATTTTGGACTGAAACCCTGGAGCTCTGGAGAGATTAAACTCCTGTTGATACTAAAAATTTATCAATAAGCCTTTTATATGTAGCACATCCAAAAACAAAGCAATGAGCTTCTGAAAGAAAGGAGCAACATTTCCTTACCTATTGATGAAGCATTCTTACTCCATCTCCACAAGGCATCGCACTCGCAGGGTCTTATCCTGCTGGGAGATTTCAACCACCATGACATCTGCTGTAAAAGTAAAGCAGACAATGGTAGGTAACCCAGTAGACTCCTGGAGTGCCTTGAAGACAACTTCTTAAGCCAGGAAATACAGGGCCCTACCTGAGGGGATGTGACACTGAACCTGATGGTCACCAGTGAAGGTGATCTCATCAAGGATGTCAAGATTAGAGGTGGCCAGGGCTGCAGTGACCATGCACTGGTGGAGCTCACAGTCTTCAGAGACATGAGTCAGATGAAGAATGTAGTCAGGACCTTGAATTTTAAGAAAGCAAATATCAAGGAGTTAGTCTGTAGGACCCCCTGGGAAACAGTTCTGAGGGACAAGGGAGCAGAACAGAGCTGGCAGTATACCTAAGGATACTTTCTATAGAGCACAAGAGCTCTGAATCCCAAGGTGCAAGAAATCAAGTGAGGAAGGCAAGAGACCAGCACAGCTGAGTCAAGACCTGCTGGCCAAACTAAAAGGTAAGAAGGACCTGCACAAACAGTTCAAGCAGGTACTAGTATCTTGGTAAGAGTACAGGGACACTGACTTGTCATGCAGGTATGTATGGGGTCTGGAAGGCCCAGGTGCAGCTGGAGCTGACCTTGGCAAGGGATGCAAAGAATAACAGAAAGGGCTTCTACAGGTATATCAATCAGAAAAGGAAGGTTAAAGAAAGCATGCCCCCCATTGATCAAGGATGGCAAAGTAGTAACAACAAACAAGGAGAAGGCTGAGGTTCTCAATTACTTTTTCCCTCAGTCTTCACTGGCTACCTCTCTCCTCACACCTCCTGAGTTAAAGAACCTCCATATGGGGACCAGGGGAAGGATGTCCCTCCCACTGTAAGTGAAGACAAGGTTCAGGATCACCTGAGGAACCTAAGTATACATAAGTCTATGGGACCCGATGATATGCAGCCCAGAGTCCTGAGGGAGCTGACAGATGTAGTTGCCAGGCCACTCTCCATGACATTTGAAAAGTTATGCATGGCAATCAGGTGAAGTGCCTGTTGATCAGAAAAAGAGAAACATTACACTCATTTTTAAAAAGGTGTAGAAAGGAGGACCCCTGGAACTCTGACCTGCCCAGAGCCTCACCTCTGTGCCTGGGAAGATCATGGAACAGATCCTCCTAGAACCTCTGACAAGGCTGTCCCAGACTGGATGGATGACAGACAATGCATATTTGGGGTAATCAAGATTTATTGCACACAAAATTGGCAGTTTTAATTATTCTGGACAAGAGGCATGAGTACAGTAAAAATGTAGGGAACCTGGGAATTGGGAGATAAGAAGAGAAGCGCAGTTAGGGTGCAAAGGGTATATTAACAGTGCATTTTACTACTTATAATTAAATCAAACAACAAAGAATATCCACTAAAGTGTATCAGTGGACAAGGGAAAAGCAGTGGATGTCATCTGTCTGGGCTTCTGCAAGGCCTTTGACAAAGTCCCCCACAACATTCTGCTCTCTAAATTGGAAAGATATGGGTTTGATGAGTAGACATTTGGTGGAAAAAGAATTAGCTGGGTGGCCACATCTGGTGGGTAGGGGTCAATGGCTTGACATCCAAATGGAGAGGTGTGACAAGTGGTGTCCCTCAGGGGTCCATACTGGGGCCAGTGCTGTTTAATATCTACTTTGACAATATAGACAGTGGGATTGAGAGCACCCTCAGCAAGTTTGCAGATGACACCAAGCTGGGTGGTGTGGTCAGTATGCCAGAGGGACAGGATGCTATCCAGAGGGACCTGGACAAGTTAGAGATGTAGGCCTGTGTAAACCTGATGAAGTTCAACAAGGCCAAGTGCAAGTAATCCTTGCTATGAGTACAGGCTGGGGGATAATATGATAGAGAACAGCCCTGCGGAAAGAAACTTGGTGGATGAAAAGCTGGACATGAGCAAACAGTGTGCACTCGCAGCCCAGAGGGCCAGTTGTATCCTGAGCTGCATCAGAAATGTGGCCAGGAGGTCTAGGGAGCTGATTCTGCCCCTCCACTCTGCTTTCGTTTGACCTCACCTGGAGTACTGTGTCCAGCTCTGGAGCCCTCAACACAAGAGGGACATGAACCTGTTGGAACGAGTCTAGAGAAGAGACACAAAAATGATCTGAGGGCTGGAGCAATTCTTCTACGAAGAAAGGCTGAGAGAGCTGGGATTGTTCAGTCTGGAAAATAGAAGACTCTGGGGAGACCTTATAGCTGCCTTCCAGTACATGCAGGGGACCTACAGGAAAGTTGGGGAGGGACTGTTTACAAGGGTCTGTAGCAATAGGATGAGGGGCAATGGTCTTAAACTAGAGCAGGGTAGATTTAGATTAGACATTAGGAAGAAGTTTTTTACGAGGGTGGTGAAGCACTGGAACAGGTTTCCTAGAGAGATGATGGAAGAGCTATCCCTGGAAAGATTCAAGGTGAGGCTCAACCCAGTGCTGAGCAAACTGAGCTACTCAAAAAGGTCCCTGCATACTGCAGGAGAGGCTGGACTAGATGTCCTTTAAAGGTCCTTTCCTACTCCATATATTCTATATGATTCTATATGACCTTGAAAAGAAATTAATTAGCATGGTTAAAATTTTGTGAGGTTGAGTAATGAAGAGTCATTTCTTCTACTATCAGGGCAGCCTTCTAATGAGACATGTCTGCCTTCTACAGTGCCACAAGGATAGTTTTAGCACATAGCCAGGGAAGCTTTTGGAGCTTTAGAATCTCATTAGATAGATATAAACTGACAACTAGGATAGAGTTATCTTTTTACAGACCTAGGAGTGCAGTATCTGTAGTCAAAACCAGGAATCTCAAAACACCACTTCATAATCAGACTCTCACTCAAGGGGATGAACCAGCTGGCAGAAAAAAAATCTGGTAAGTTCCTGCTTTCAGGCAGAACCTCACTGGACACTAAAAATCTGGTCTTTTCTTTAGTCTGACCTCAGAAGGTCTGTGATTTCCTTTTATTACTCTTCCCTCAAAGTCTAACATGCCTCATGAGTACCTTTGACAGGCTGAGTGTATGGCAGCTCATTAACCCGGGATCAACCACTCCTCCCCCTCCCATTTTTGCCTTTCCTAATCCCCATAACATCCACAGGTAGATATTTGGTGTATTTTTTCAGCATTTCACTTTGCTTGGAGAATAAAGTCTTTCAAAAAATTAGCCTTTACCTGGATTCAGTGTCGTGGCACTGAGGGCACAAGGCATCTCCTTGAAAAATACTCAGTTACAGTTACCTTGTGGTCAATAAAGAGCCGCAATAAACATTTCTGAAGTGTGTTCTGTCATCCTAACTCAGATGTTTATAGCGGATCAGATTAACCAAACGTTAGCAGCACTTGCAAAAGGTGCTCCAGATGTGAATAACCAAAATCAGAGGAATGTTAGCTTTGTGTCTGCAAAGCTTTCTCTGCAAACGTTTCTCCTCATTGCTGCAGAGGGAACAAGGATGATCAATTCATATTTGCTATTTAAAATGTAGATTTCTTGATTTAGACAAATGAACCTCACTGAAGTACCTTTCAGAAGATGGTAGACTTCTCTTTGAGGCCAAATAGTATGTAACTCCTTGCTGATGTGGAACAAAATGTTCAAAAGAGCTAAACTGCATTCTGACTGGAACACAGAATTTCGTATAGGTAACTCATAGAATCTTTTTGGTTGGAAAAAGACCCTTAAGATCATCAAGTTCAACCCTTAACCCAGCACTGCCAAGTCCATCACTAAACCATGTCCCTAAGCACCACATCTACATATCTTTTCAATACCTTCAGGAGTGTTGACTCAACCACTTCTCTGGGCAGCCTGTTCCAATGTCTGACAATCCTTTCAGTAAAGAAATGTTCCTATCCAATTTAAACCTCCCCTGGCACAACTTGAGGCCATTTCCCTCTTGTCCTGTTGCTTGTTACTTGGGAGAATAGGCTGACAACTTGGGAGAATAGACCAACATATTGCAGAGGTACATGCATAACTGGAAGAGATCTGGCTTCACTCTTCCAAATATCTCTCTTCTGGTGAACCACAGGAAAGAAAGTTCAGGATCATAAGACTTACTGCCAAATCTTTTTCAGGGTGTAGCATTATTTCACATACTTGCAGCCATGCTGGTAGTATTTCCATTTGTTGGTCAGTGTGCCAGATTTTGTTTGTGTCACTAAGTTTCAGTAGTATATCCTCCTTTATTTCTGTCGTTCTACCACTTCATATTGTGATATTGGTTTCTACTGTTTATTTCAAACAAATGGTAAATATCTGCCATCTAAATTTCTAAATAGACAGTAAATCTATCATCTAAATCATCTAAATAGACAGTAGGAAGAGTAATCAATACTTAACTGTGTAATAATACTTATTATTGAGTAATAGTGATTACAGTAATAATGACAGCCATTACTGAGTAAAAAATACTTACAAATGTATCATATAGAGTACCAGGGCAATTCTTACTGCCAGAGGTGTTTCTTCAAAACATCTTCAAAACATTCTTTCAAATGAGAAACAGAGGGGACTGTCAAGTGTACAATACATTGGCCATACTCTCATATAAAATAAACTGGCATGCAGAACACCAGGTACAGTGTCTTACTGATAGAAAATTGCTAATTCAGTAAGAACCGCTTGAATACCTGGACAGCTACAGCATAGTCCAAAGACTTTGGGACTCCTGGTATAGTAAGTTAAATTGTTAGTGGTCAGCTGTCATCCCTTTCTTAATTTCTGCTTTCACCTGATGATCTTTCCCTGAAGAAAGAGACCTTTTTTTTTTTTTCTTTCTCTAAAGATCTTCATTCACTTCATACACTCCTCATTTGCCTTCATAGGAGCTTAATTCATTTCTCTTGAGGTGACAGGTAGAACTGACTGCACAAACTCTGAGTTCAGTAGCCTTTCCTTACCTCATTGTGTGGGGCAGTTCAGGACTCACACAAATTGAAGAATTATTGTCCTGACCTGGCTTTACATGCTGGAGTCAAGTTTTCATCTTGACTCCCGCCAAAATGAAGCTTTTTGTTATGCTTACTCCTAATTGGGTTATATAGTTCCTAAATTTTTCTTCCTACAGCTTCATATATGGATCTCAAGTGTATTCTCTAGTTCATGGAGCCAGTACATAGATGTCATGCAAATCAAGCTGTACTAAACATTGAAGAGAGGAGAATGTACAAGAGCAGGAGAGCTGAACAGAGATACATACTGAGGTAATACAGCATCATATGAGAAAAATCAAGCACAACTGCTTAGGAAAATATGAGATAACCTATTTCAGGAAGGATGTTGGGTTATCACTGTAGAAGAAGATCCCTTGTAGATAGAATAAAGAGGTCAAAGAAAGCTTCAGGCACTGCCACCTCTCCTTTTCCTGGAGAAAGAAAGACTCAGCAGCAAGTCAGGCTGACAGATTTGAGATTTAGAGATATCCATATTTCTAATCGCTATTTCTTAATTGTAAAGCATTTCAGACGGTTTGTATTCAGTAATATATATCTAATAACTCTAGTTTTACTAAATACAAAGTTATGTTATCTCCATCTATCTAGTCAAAGTTGTTTATGAAGCCCAGCAAATAGCACAGCTTATCTGATTATACCTGTCCAATAAAATTCTCCCAAATGCATTTCAGCAACATGGTGATTATAAAATGAGACTGTTTGACCTGCACTTAGCCTTGTGTAATAAGTAGTTTTCTGACATATCCTCTATGATCTTAGATAGTCACAATTTACATGTCGCAGACAGAATTGTTTAGAGGTGGGCATGTAAAGCTCACCCTCAGTCACAAGGATTTTGCGCTTTGTCTGTTATCGGTTATCGAAAGATAATCCAAAGGTGATAAAACAAAAGGAATAAAGGTAGGATTCCTACTTCAGGGAATCGTTGTTGACTGGAGCTCCAGCCATTAGCACAGTTTTCCAGGAGTTCTGAGCTCAGTGAGCTCAATTTTAGCAAGCCTCTGCCCAGGGGTGAGGACAGAGCTGCTTTCCCAGACCATCCTTGATGATGTTGAGGGTTTTCCATTCTGTCTCCTGGATCTTAGTGTAATATTTCTGACAGAAGTGGCAGGGTAGGTCTCATTAAGTCAGCAAGACTGAATTAATTTCATGTTTCCCAAGTGCCATTTGAACAATCCACACCTGACAATGGAGTCTCCAGCTAAGGTGCAATAAACAAAGGCAATTGAATGGAAGACATTTCTTCCATGCTCACAAAGATATTCTCATGTGATTCTGTGTCATTCTGTATCTCAGGTGTTATATAAATATTAGAACACAAAGGTGGTAAGGACTAGCAGAGGCCCTTACTTCAAAGTAAAATGCAGAGATTCTAGCTCATTATCAGTACTTCAGAACCAAATTCCCAATAAGCTTACCAGAGGGTTCACCACTTTGATACAACCCCCCTTCTACCACTTCATATTGTGATATTGGTTTCTACTGTTTATTTCAAACAAATGGTAAATATCTGCCATCTAAATTTCTAAATAGACAGTAAATCTATCATCTAAATCATCTAAATAGACAGTAGGAAGAGTAATCAATACTTAACTGTGTAATAATACTTATTATTGAGTAATAGTGATTACAGTAATAATGACAGCCATTACTGAGTAAAAAATACTTACAAATGTATCATATAGAGTACCAGGGCAATTCTTACTGCCAGAGGTGTTTCTTCAAAACATCTTCAAAACATTCTTTCAAATGAGAAACAGAGGGGACTGTCAAGTGTACAATACATTGGCCATACTCTCATATAAAATAAACTGGCATGCAGAACACCAGGTACAGTGTCTTACTGATAGAAAATTGCTAATTCAGTAAGAACCGCTTGAATACCTGGACAGCTACAGCATAGTCCAAAGACTTTGGGACTCCTGGTATAGTAAGTTAAATTGTTAGTGGTCAGCTGTCATCCCTTTCTTAATTTCTGCTTTCACCTGATGATCTTTCCCTGAAGAAAGAGACCTTTTTTTTTTTTTCTTTCTCTAAAGATCTTCATTCACTTCATACACTCCTCATTTGCCTTCATAGGAGCTTAATTCATTTCTCTTGAGGTGACAGGTAGAACTGACTGCACAAACTCTGAGTTCAGTAGCCTTTCCTTACCTCATTGTGTGGGGCAGTTCAGGACTCACACAAATTGAAGAATTATTGTCCTGACCTGGCTTTACATGCTGGAGTCAAGTTTTCATCTTGACTCCCGCCAAAATGAAGCTTTTTGTTATGCTTACTCCTAATTGGGTTATATAGTTCCTAAATTTTTCTTCCTACAGCTTCATATATGGATCTCAAGTGTATTCTCTAGTTCATGGAGCCAGTACATAGATGTCATGCAAATCAAGCTGTACTAAACATTGAAGAGAGGAGAATGTACAAGAGCAGGAGAGCTGAACAGAGATACATACTGAGGTAATACAGCATCATATGAGAAAAATCAAGCACAACTGCTTAGGAAAATATGAGATAACCTATTTCAGGAAGGATGTTGGGTTATCACTGTAGAAGAAGATCCCTTGTAGATAGAATAAAGAGGTCAAAGAAAGCTTCAGGCACTGCCACCTCTCCTTTTCCTGGAGAAAGAAAGACTCAGCAGCAAGTCAGGCTGACAGATTTGAGATTTAGAGATATCCATATTTCTAATCGCTATTTCTTAATTGTAAAGCATTTCAGACGGTTTGTATTCAGTAATATATATCTAATAACTCTAGTTTTACTAAATACAAAGTTATGTTATCTCCATCTATCTAGTCAAAGTTGTTTATGAAGCCCAGCAAATAGCACAGCTTATCTGATTATACCTGTCCAATAAAATTCTCCCAAATGCATTTCAGCAACATGGTGATTATAAAATGAGACTGTTTGACCTGCACTTAGCCTTGTGTAATAAGTAGTTTTCTGACATATCCTCTATGATCTTAGATAGTCACAATTTACATGTCGCAGACAGAATTGTTTAGAGGTGGGCATGTAAAGCTCACCCTCAGTCACAAGGATTTTGCGCTTTGTCTGTTATCGGTTATCGAAAGATAATCCAAAGGTGATAAAACAAAAGGAATAAAGGTAGGATTCCTACTTCAGGGAATCGTTGTTGACTGGAGCTCCAGCCATTAGCACAGTTTTCCAGGAGTTCTGAGCTCAGTGAGCTCAATTTTAGCAAGCCTCTGCCCAGGGGTGAGGACAGAGCTGCTTTCCCAGACCATCCTTGATGATGTTGAGGGTTTTCCATTCTGTCTCCTGGATCTTAGTGTAATATTTCTGACAGAAGTGGCAGGGTAGGTCTCATTAAGTCAGCAAGACTGAATTAATTTCATGTTTCCCAAGTGCCATTTGAACAATCCACACCTGACAATGGAGTCTCCAGCTAAGGTGCAATAAACAAAGGCAATTGAATGGAAGACATTTCTTCCATGCTCACAAAGATATTCTCATGTGATTCTGTGTCATTCTGTATCTCAGGTGTTATATAAATATTAGAACACAAAGGTGGTAAGGACTAGCAGAGGCCCTTACTTCAAAGTAAAATGCAGAGATTCTAGCTCATTATCAGTACTTCAGAACCAAATTCCCAATAAGCTTACCAGAGGGTTCACCACTTTGATACAACCCCCCCCAATATTTTAATGGTATCAGATACATGAAAGTAAGCTTACCTATCATTATGATTTTGCATTATTTCATTATTTCCTGAGATGTAGAATTCAGATTCTGAAAGTGAACAGTAAAGAATACCATTATTTTTCAAGTAAGCTATTATCCATAAAATAGACTCAATTTTTAATTAAATTTTACTATACTTAAATATGAAAAATCTTAAATCCACTGCATTGAATGGAAATTGTGATTTCAGGAAGGTGCAAAATCAAAAATTCAGCTACTGATACATTTTTATAGAAAGAATGTAAAATTCAGTAACCTGCTTACTGTGTGCAAGAATGTTAAAGCTATGAGAGAACTCAAAATAAAGGGACTTAACAGATCAAGGGAAACTTCGTGTTTTTCCTCCGAATGGTCTTATTATAGTTTTTTAGTTCTGATTTATTTTCCTTACTAAATAAATGATAAATAAATAAATAAATAGAATCATTGCAACCAATCGTTATCAGAAATTTATTTTGAAGGCCCATATAGCAAGGAAGCATGACCAGAATGGTCAGAATGGCATTGTTAATCACTGTGATGTAGGGATGGAAACACTGTTTTCTGTCTTATCTTTTGTTCTTAACAGGTCTGTGTGTAGGCCTTCAAGCTGTAGTCCTGAGTGAACAGAATTTTCTGTACTTCCTGGTTTATTACTGTTTCTAAGAGTCCAATATATCTTGAAGTTTGTCGGGATTGTAATGTTTCCACTAAGGAATCCCAGTTCCACAGATTCTTTTATTTAAAAAATCAGAGTGTGGACTGAGGGAGCATCTCCAAGATAACTGAAGAGAAAATTTACACCAAAAAAACATGCTTGATAATAAAACAGATTTCACAATCTCAGTAAATTCCAAAATCCAGAGCTCTCTTTTGTGCATATGAAACCATGGGCAGTACACAAAAATTTAAAAAACAAACAACAACAAAAAATTAAAGTTTCACAACTGCCTTATATTCTCAAAAAATTTAGGACAGTTTAGAAAAAATCTAGATACTGGACCATTCATCAAAAAGGTGAGATTCAATTAATTTCAATCTAGCAAATGTTTTCTCTTGGTTTTCCATGAAATAACATCCTGAACAAGAAAAAAGGAGTGCAGGTCTGCACTGTGCTTCATAAATTACTGGGTTTAAAGGAAACAAAAAACAAAACCACAAACCCATGGAACATAAGTGACTTCCTTTTTTGTTCACTGCTGAGGCCCAATTTCACAGAATCCTGTGTTATAAAAATGTCTTGTTTACTACTCTGAAACATAACTGTGGAGTCTGCTAGGGTTCTTGGTTCTTAATTGTTCACTCGGTCCTGTTCAAATTAATAATCTACAGAATTTGAAAAAGTCATAAATTATCTATTCCATCCCCAAATTGTCCCGTTTTCATGGTGTGACTTCGTCATGTGGATGAAGGGAGCAAAAAAAAATTACATTCCTACAGCCTAAAGGTTTGCATATTGTGTGCATGAAAGGGAAAGGAACAAGAAGTTTCATGGCAATTTAGTAAGTTATAATAAAGCCCAGTTCCTCCAAAAGTGGGAGCTACTCTTTCCTCACCAGTGAATGCATCCTTTGAAACTAGAACCACTGTTCAGGGTAGTGCAGCACACAGAAAGAACAAGCCACAGAAAATACAAAGTCAGTAAATGTCTACCAGGTTACACCATCCTACTTTTGAACCTGAATTGCCCTGGGGCAGTTCCCCAAAGGACATGGTCTTCCTCAGCTTTTCCCTCTCATGCAAGAAAAACAGCTCAAGCTCTATTTCTTAGAAGTAATGAATGAACCTGAAGGATGCTCTGCCAAGCCATGTAAAATGAATTAGGTCGAGGACTCGGGTGGCTGCAGGGTGACTGTTACAGTGACATTTTTAAGCGAACAGTCTGTAGCACAGCAGCCTTGCCCTGCCATACCAAAGATCAGCATCATGGGATGTGTTCATCAAATCGCTGAGCATAATTGTATTTCCTTTTATAACTGTCATGGCTTCTTTCCTACATGCTCCCTCCCCTCTTTTTTTCTTCTGCATTATATTTATTTTTATTATTTTGCCAATAAGAAAGGAAAGGTTTCTGAATACAGACTTTTTTTTTGTTTTGTTTTTTTTGTTTTTTTCCTTTGTGCAACAGCTCCCTCTAACGTTCTTTTATCCCTTTTATTTCCTCATTGAGTAAAAACCTTCAAGTTATACCGAGAATTTAATTAGGGGTTTCTTTGGTCGTTACTCTGTCCTGTGAATACACGAATACTAAAGCTCAACCTGACAAGAATTATATTGAAATACTTCATATTCGTTCGATGAATAGGTGTCCTGAAGAGTACCAAACAATTACAATATGATTAAAAAAACCATAAATATTACTGAAATTGGCTTCTATTGAACAGATTCCTTTAGGACTTTTCGACATTTCAAAGATTTCTGTGATCTGATGGTAGAGACTAATTTGCTCATTATTTATTTATTTTTCTTGTTCCAGTAACAACTATATCTGAGTATGTAAATAACTAAAATTACAAAATTACCAGATTGGTTCATGGATATGCAGATGTGCTGTTCTGTCCTTTCTTTCAGAAGACTGTAAATAGCAAAGTGTTAGTTTAAAAAAAAGCAAACAAACAAACAAAAAAAGACCAACCCCACACACACAAACCAACAAAAAAACCCACAAAACCAAAACCAAAACAAATAAACAAATAAACAAAAAAACCCCAACCAAACCCAACAAAAAAAACCCTAAAAACAAACAAAAAAAAAACAACCCACAATCCCAAAACATACTAATTACAGGGACCCATTTAGTTACAGAGATAAAACTGTCAAACTGCAGAGTTTCTGAAACAGGACAGGACCTACAGGTATGGCAAAAAGAATTTAGAAGGAACTATAAAAGTGAGGAAGGCAATCAAAGCAGTGAGTATGAGAAGCAAAGGGTTAGGGAAAAAATGAACAACTGGATCAATAAACTTTAAAAGCAAGATGTTCACTGCTGTTACCCAGGTCAGGTTCCTTGCACAGTGTACACACTAGATCTGAAGGAAGTAGATTTCTTCTCCCCAGATACAGAGCTCACAAATACTGTGGTTGTGGTGGTTTTTAAGTAAATACTGCTGTTCAAAAAACTGTGCTTGTGCACACCAAATATAATGCCATCCAGTCTCCTGTTTTCAGGTGAGAAGGCTTTTCATCCCCAACAGTGCCACAAAATCTGGGTAATGTTTGACCATTCAGTGTGAAAGCTGTTCCAAGTACCACACAATATGAGCCAATACTTAGAGCAGACTAATGGTCAAAGTTTGAAACAACCACAGCATTCTCATTAAAAAGCTTGATACAGACGTCTAAAGTTTGTTGAAACTAAAAGACCAAGTTTGACACCATTTTGTTTTAATTAAGATTTAGTCCTTTTTTTTTGCATTTACTTTTCAAATCTGTTATCAGAAAAAATAGTTTTAGGAAGAGTTTCTCAGATTTAAAATAATCTTTTAAAAATGTAAAAATCACATTATCTTCACTGGAAGTCAGTGTTTATGAACTATAGACCAAGTTCCTTACTGGTTCTTTTTTTTTGCTACTTTTAGGAAACTCAGTATGAAATGCTGGGATATTTTGACTACTAGGTAAAAAGACGCCTAATGACTCAAGCATCTTAATAAAATAACTTCTTTCAATTGTGGAAAATAGAAGCTCGTTATTAAATCAAGAGCTCCACAAGTACCCCAATTGCCAGTCAAAGCAACTACTTATTTTTACAAATTCCCACCATCATATACACTAACATTTTCATTCTTGTCAATGTTATTAGACCTTGTGATGTCAGTATGACATTTAACATTACCCTGAAAAAATATCTGTGTGATTGTTCAGAGACAGCTACATGAGAGTCTTCAGAATGAAATTTCTGGGCATCACTCACTTGTAAACACAACTGCCTCTCAAAGTTCCAAAGTCTCCAAAAACTAGTATTTAAATACATGTATATATATATATACATACACGCATCTCAGAGCTGTCATTTTAGGGTAAGCACAATTGTAAACTAAAATTAAAAACAAACAAAAAAATTATTTCAAATAACACAGGGCAACTGTGTGTTCAGAAGACATAAATTTAAAGAGAAAAGTTCCTTGTGGTATACACAACTATGCTTTTGACATTCAATAGCACCCTGTCTTCTGAAGCATCTTGCTGGAACATAAGTGTTCGGTGAGTTACTTGATGGTCCTTCTGTGCTTTGAAGCAGAACAGTGGCCCTGTTCCTCAGGGGTCAGTGTTGGGACCGTTTCTGTTTAACATCTTTATTGATTATCTTGATAAGGACATAGAGTGCATCATCAGTAAGTTAGTAGATGACACCAAGTTAGGTGGGAGTGTTGATCTGCATGAGGATAGGGAGGCCCTACAGAGAAACTTGGATAGATTGGGTAGTTGGGTTAATGTTAATGGTCTGGGCTGCAACAGGACCAAGTGCTGGGTCCTGCACTTGGGCCACAACAACCCCAGGCAATGCCACAGGCTTGGGGAGGTGTGGCTGGAAAGTGTCTGGCAGAAAAGGACCTGGGGGTTCTAATTGACAGGCAGCTGAATATGAGCCAGCAGTGTGCCCAGGTGGCCAAGAAAGCCAGTGGCATCCTGGCTTGGATTAGAAATAGTGTGATGAGCAGTAGAGAGGTGATTGTCCCCCTGTACTCAGCACTGGTGATGCCACACCTGGAGTGTTGTGTCCAGTTTTGGGCACCTCAATTCAAGGGAGATCTCGAGGTGCTGGAGCGAGGACAGAGGAGGGCAACGAAGCTGGTGAAGGGCCTAGAGAATAAATCTTATGAAGAACACTTGAAGGAGCTGGGAATGTTTAGTTTGAGGAAGAGGAGGCTGAAAAGAGACACCTCATTAGTCTCTACCACCACCTGAAAGGTCATTGTAGAGAGGTTGGTGCTGGTGTCTTCTCACAGGTAATCAGTGACAGAACAAGAGGTAATGGCTTCAAGCTGCAACAGGGGAGGGTTAGACTGGACATAGGAAAACAATTTTCACAGAAAGAGTGGTTAGACACTGGAACAGGCTGCCCAGGGGGGTGGTTGAATCACCCTCCTTGGATGTGTTTAAGGGGCATTTGGATGTGGACATGATTTAGGGGAGAACTTTGTAGAGTAGGGATGATGGTTGGATTTGGCGACCCTAAGGGTCTTTTCCAACCTGAATAATTCTATGATTCTATGAAAAAGGGAAAGCACATACATTTGAAGGCACACCTACTCTAATGCAGAGGGAAATTCAACCTATGTTTTTGTAAGAAGGCATTTGACTGCGATGATGGTCACAGCTGGGGTTTCCAGTCTTCCTCAGACCTCCACTGGCCCCTGGGCAGTGTGGTGCTGAGACACTGTGCAGTGCTGCCAGGGCAAGCTAGCGACTGCCTACATCCAGGACAGGCTTGAGCAATGAATCAAATTGCCTCTTCCACCTCTCCAAGCTCTGAGTAAGGCATATATTCCAGAGTGAGAGCTGATATTGACTGAAAGCTTACATTTACAGCTCAGTTCAAAGCCCTAGAAAAGATGCAGATATTTGTAGCAATATTAGAGCAGTGCATAAAAACCTATGGGGAAAAAAAGATAAATATTGTTGTGTTTTAGTGGTGAACAGAAAAAAATATCCCCAAAGTATTCTGTGCTACACAGGGCTTCCCAGGGGATATTTCTGTGTCAGCCAGGTCTCAGCTCTCACCAAGGACAAGCACACTTCAGTTTCTGTTTACGTGTTCAGGTTTCTCACGTGCTTAGCTGCATGCTGCAAATATAACTTCAGCTCACACATTTAATCACACAGGAGGCCAGCTCTCTCAGCACCTCATATTGCATCCTCAGGTTGTGTGATAAAAGGCTGATCCCTGCCTAGTGTGACTGGGGAGCCCCAGGGGAAGAGGGAACCCCTCAATGCCACTGATTTCTATGTGGTCAGATTTATTTTTTTAATTAATCAATGCGTATATATATATATGAGTAATGTACATGTGTGCACCTGTGCCTGCTGGGAATTCCTGCTCAGCCTTGATGATGTCTGGACCTGGGGCTACATGGCTGTAGCTGCCTCCTCTGCCAGGATACTGGCTTCAGCAGCTCTATGCTAGTATTTTATATTTTGCATCCTCAAAACATTGAGGAATCACATTCCTATTTAGGAAGTAGTTGTTATTTTATGGAGTAAGTCTTTGAAGATCCACCAGCTTTCCTTTCCTGAGCAGACTTTGTTTGTAATCTTTATCACAGAGTTGCCTCAGCCTTTTCAAAATGCACTGTAATCCTAAAATTAGCTCTATGAGGGAAATAAAAATGGCTACTTTTGCACTTACTTTGTATAGACATGTATCTTTTTTTTTTTTTTTCATATAAGGATGGAAGAGGCTTTTTACATCAGTATGTCAAAATGAAACATAGGCAGAATATGATCCAAGATACCTGAGCAAGTTAACAGATAAGACTATTCATTTCTCTACTCAGTGTTTATTCTATTAGCAATAATCCTGCAGGAGTTATCTATGCTGGAGTTCAACAAGAACCAGATTTTTCTTGATTTTCCTTTTTTTTTTTTACACTTTTTTCTGACTTGCAGTGAACTTTGACACAATCTTTTTATGAATCGGCATCTTCTACACTGGGAAAAAAATGTTTGAATGTTGAATTTACAACCTTTTTTACAGCTGTAGCCAGCAGAAATGCTAATGATGACACCTGATGCAACTAAGTCTCAGACCATCTAAGCAAACCAACGCAATACGCTTGCTCACAGTGCACTTTTTCAAGAATGTTCTGGCTATAGGCAATGCTGTGCAAAGTTGGTGGACAATATAAAGACTAAAGAGCCTGACAACTGGAAAGTTCTGCTAGAGTTCCAAAGAAACTGTTCAAGCATTAGCTGATTAAAATCTTTCCCCACAAACAACCTCTCATGAAACCTGTAGTCATTTAGTAGCTCTCACTGAAATCTGATTTTAAGATGATTTTGGACCCCTCTAAACTGAGCCTCTGCAACATGGGTTCACTTCTGTTAATACTGCAGGTTTCTGTGCAACCATGAACAAATGATGATGGGGTGGCTACAGTGACTGACGCTAGGTAATTATCTGTCGTGGTTTGGTCCCAACACGACAAGAAAGGAACAGCCCCATGGCCTCTCACTCAACTCCCCCACCACACACACACTCTGGATTAACGAGGACAAAGCTCCTGGGTCGAGACAAAGGACAAGGAGGGATCTTCACCGATTGAGGGCCCGGGCAAAACAGACTCAGCTTGGGGAAAATAATACTGTAATTCCACACTAATCACACCCCCAGGACACAGACACACCCAGAGCAGGGCTTGCAGATGTTACCCCACCCCTCCCTTCTTCCCGGGCCCCAATCCCTTGGTTCCCGGTTTCTCTCCCTCCTTCCCCCCAGCGGCACAGGGGGACAGGGGATGGGGTTTAGAGTCACTTCACAGGCTGGGGGTTCCTGCTGCTCCTGCCTCCTCAGCAAGAAGGATTCCTGACAGTCCTGCCCTGCTTCCCCACGGGGTCCCTCCCATGGCACAGAGGCCTCCACCAACCTCTCCTTCCTGAGCCCTTCCCACCAGGCCCGGAGCTGCTCCAGCCTGGGCTTCCCACAGAGTCACGGGGGATTCGGGAACAGCCACCTCCCCTGGCCCGGGGGCTTCCACAGCTGAGCAACCACAGCCCACTGGCACCAAATCCTCTGGCCACAGCATCCAAGTCCAGGGCCAAGTTCCCCCCTCTCGGTGCCTTCAGGGAATGTCCCACCACGTTCCTCCATGAGTGCAGGGGCACAGCTGCCATCTCGCCATGGGCTGCAGGGAAACTGCTGCTGGGGCACCTTCTGCCCCTGCTTCCTCACCAACCACCAGCACAGCTCTCCTCCAGCTCAGCTCTTCTCCCCATAGTGCTTCTGTGCTCAGGCGCTTTGTTGATTCTTTCGTATGTTAATGGCAGAGGCACATCTATTGTCCCTCTAATGGCTTCTTGGCTGGGTTTGGAGCAGGGGGAGCTTTTCAGCTTCTTACCGGAACCTCCTGTAGCCCTTTCACTGCTACCAAAAACCCCACCAAACCAAACCAGAACATTGTCTTGAGCTGTGTGTTCAGCAGCTGGCAGTGCAGCATGGCAGGAACTGGTATAGAGGGTGAAAGTGTTGACTCTCAGCATTCATACCAGTTTGGAGGCTTCACTTCAGATTAATTTTAGTGTGCTTTTGTAGACTGAAAACCTCCAGGCAACTAGAGCACTCCTAGACCTCATGTTTTGGGATAGTCTCAACTGAAACTCCTAGCCCTCTTCTTTCTGCAAAAGCATGGCAAGCCATAGTGATGATGAAAATTATTTCAAAAGCATTCTGCTGGTCCAAACTACAATGCTAATGGAGACATCAGATTAAATTACCAGATTAGTGACCTGAACTGGGAAGGGAAAGAAAAAGACATTATTCTGACTCAGTCTCTTATTGGAGGAAAAGGAAACTATTGGCTAACTCACTTAATTTAGAAACTTAAACCACATGTCCAAAGTTGATGCTGAGCTCTCTGAAGGATCTACTGTTCAATCAGTCCTTTTTTTCTTCCTTCTTTTTCTATGTAGCCTATTGATTTACTTGCTGGCAGCACATTCTGCAACTTCTAGATAATACTTTTCAAACATAAATGTGCCTAAAACATAAGCAAGGTGTTATCTTTCTTTACACTGTAGATACATTAACACTCTATCTGACATGGATACTTGCATTAGCTGTCAGCTGGAAGCTTTTCTGTCTTCAGAAAAGCCCATCACGTAAATTCTGGTTCAAATCTGGTATCAACAAAATCCCTCTAAACTTACTTTTCTCTGAATATAGTATTCTTCAAATCCCACTTCAGACAACAACCAAGATGAGCTGAACAGAGGGAGGCTTTAGACAGCTGGCTCCTACTGTTGCAAATGCTGCTGCTGAAATAAAGGTGGTGTTATGATTTGATGAGGTTTTCTGAAGTGCAGTGCCTTTCTAGCTGCTTGAGTTTAATTGTACATGTTCCTGTGAAGGTCAAACATTTAGTTTCCTCAGGCAGCCAAGGAGGGTATGGAAGCATCTGTAATGCAGTGGTTTGTGCAGTTCCAACTGCACTCATTCCACTGTCTACAACATCAGCAAAATAATAATTACTGCTACATTTAAAGAAGAATACGTGCTGCCCAGATAGATTGTGGAGTCTCCTTCTCTGAAGACATTCAAAACCTGCCTGAATACATTCCTGTGTGACCTAATCTAGGTCATCCTGCTCTGGCAGGGGTGTTGGACCAGGTGATCTTTCGAGGTCCCTTCCAACCCCTAACATTCTGTGATTCTGTGAAGAAGCTTTCTACTGACAAGCTACCTTGCATGTTTTCTGAAACCAAGTCTGTAAAAGGAAGACATCAGTATATGAACAATTAGCTAATAAACAATGTGGCAGTGAAAACAGCATCAGAATATATAGTATTAACATTAAACTTTGTATTACCATGTGGTGCATTGACCAAGTCTGGACACCAGCTGCTCACCAAAGCTGCAGTATCACTTCCCTCCTCACGAGAACAGGGTTGAGAAAATAGAACGACAGACTCATGGGTCAAGACAGGGACAAGGAGATCACTCACCAGTTACCATCAGGGACAAACAAGACTTGATTTAGGGAAACCTGTTGAATTTATTACCAATAGAATTACAGTAGGCTAATAAGAGAAAACTGCTCCAGCCTGGGTCTCCCATGGGTCACAAGTTCTGCCAGCAAACCTGCTCCAGTGTGACCTCCTCTATCCATGGGTCCACGGGTCCTGCCAGGAGCCTGCTCCAAATTGAACTTACCATGGGGTCACAGCCTCCTTCAAGTATCCACCTGCTCCAGCACTGAGTCCTCCATGGGCTGCATGTGGATTCTGCTGCACCATGAACTTCAATGGGCTACAGAGGGACAAACTATCTCACCATGGTCTTCACTATGGGCTGCAGGGGAATCTCTGCTCTGGCACCTGGAGCATCTTCTTTCCCTCCTTCTTCACTGACCTTGGTGGTTGCAGAGTTCTTTCTTTTGCTTATTCTCACTGTTCAGCTGCAAATGCACAGTTGTTTTTCTTTTTCCCCTTCTTAACTATAGAATCATAGAATCATAGAATATGCTGAGTTGGAAGGGACCCAACAGGATCATCAGGTCCAACTTCTGCCCCTGTGTAGGGCACCCCAAGAATCACACCATGTGCCTGAGAGCATCATCCAAACAGTTTTTTAACTCAGGCAGGCTTGGTGTGTGACCACCTCCCTGGGGGGCTTGTTCCAGTGCTCAATCACTCTCTGGATGAAAAACCTTTTCCTGATATCCAGCATAAACCTCCCCTGATTCAGCTTCCTGCCGTTTCCCCAAGTCCTGTCTTTGGTCACAGAATTGAAGAGATCAGAACCTGTCCCATCTCTTCCCCTCCTGAGGAAACCATAGACTGCCATGAGGTCACCCCTCAGCCTCCTCTTCCTCAAGCTGAATAATCCAAGTGACCTCAGCTGCTCCTCATAAATCATCCCTCCCAGGTCCTTCATCATCCTCGTGTCTCTCCTTTGGACACTCTCCAGTAGTTTGATGTCTTTCTTATATTGCATTGCCCAAAGCTGCCCGCAGTACTCAAGGTGAGGCTACACCAGTGCAAAGTACAGCGGGATGATTACCTCCCTTGACCAGCTGGCAACACTGTGCTTGATGCACCCCAGGGTGTTATGTTATCACAGAGGAGCTACACCAGTGCTGATGGGCTTGGCCTTGGCCAGTGGCAGATCCATCTCGGAGCCAGCTGGCGTTGGCTCTGCTGCTCGTCACAGGAGTTTCCGGCTGCTTCTCACTGATGTGACCCCTGTAGCCCCCCTGGTACCAAAACCTTGCCATGCAAACCCAATACAAAGCAATGGTACTGGAGTGTGTTTCAGATTGTTTCTGGATGCTTATTAACAGTGTCAGCATTGGAATATATACAGGAAGAACATCATGTCAGGACGGTTTCAAGGTAATTTCGTATGTTTTAAGAAGAAAGATAACTTTAACTTTCATAACCTAGGAATTACACAAAATCAAAGGAATACATCTAGCATCAGGTATAAATATTTTCTTCCACCTAAAGAAATTAAGCAGCAGCTGTAGCAACACAAGTATCAAACAAATGTCTCTAGGAACTTCCTGAACTCTAACTTAAGTTGAAGTTGGGCAGACCCAGTAAAAATCAGGCATAACCAATGTACAACTACTTACCTTGAGAGAGTAAGAAAACACATAGTTGATTAATATAATTGTCTCATTAGACAGCTAACCCTGCTCTGCATTAAAGTCTTTTTACCAAGTATATTTTGGCACCACATCAGAGAACTACTTTCTAAATATAATGCAGTGTATGAACAAAGTTATCTTCAATTTTTATTGGTACTCCCAAGATTGGTGTTCTTAGTTTCTTCACACAACAACAGGAAGTCATGGGACTTCTGCCCCTCTGAATGTCACTTCCTCCTCTAAGCATATAATTAGGAATACATTCAGAATAAGGGAAATGCTGAGTTTAAAATGAAAATGGATTTTTATGTCCTGGATGAAAGAGGACACATTCATTCTAAACCCAAAATTGTTGACTAAAAGGGGTTTTAAGTAAAACGTTAAGATTTACATATGTGAAGAGGTTTTAAAAGAAACTTGCATAATGGGCTTTTTCTGCCTGGAATTAATTATACATAACCTTTTGTACAGATCTAGCAAATGTCTTTTGGATTGTGATATGTAACAAAGCCATACATTATATGAAACGAAGCATTAGAACTAGGATAATTTACAGCATTGCTGACTAGTATGACCATTTTTATTAATTCAACCTTTCCAAAAAATGCAGAAGTTTGGTTTTGTGAGAAAATTGAGATCGCTGACGTCAATGATTATTATTTTTTTTCTAATTTGGCAGTTAGTTTGCAATAGATGAAGATGTAATCAGTGGGTCTTGACTAAAATAAGAAGCCATACACTGAAAATATATCTTGAACTTAGTTTTCTAAATCAGGAATAGTTAAGGATTTTCATAATCTACACTGTTTTATAGCTTTTTGTTCAAATGTAGCTGAATACTGAACATCAAAAAATCAGTTCCTTTTGTACAGATGCAAAAATCCTCTGATGAATTTGCATAAATAGGTGTATTCTTTCTGCATACTTTTCTTGGAAGATTTTTTTTTTTTCTTAGTGAATGAAAAAAAAAAAAATTAAAAAATTAAAAAGAGCAAGAAAAAGCTCTGCATTAGATAGACCAGCTCTGAGTGTTCTCACATTCTAACTAAGTTGGGTTTTTTTGCATATAAAGTTAGAAGCTGGTATCTCAAGACACTTCAGCTTTGATATTTAGATAAATACATTCTTTTTTGTTTTATATTCATGGAGATTTTAGTGAAATTATTACTTCCCATTAGGAGAAAATAAGCATATTAGACATTTATGCTGCTGCTGCTGCTGTTCTATTGGACTTCCTAATGTAATTTCATAAGGAGTAATGTAAACTCCATATATTTTTAATTTTTTATCATGTATCTGCAGCTTTTTTAGACTCAAGACTCTGAACAGAATAGCAGTCTTTCTGTCTTGTGAATGAGTCTACTGCAACTTCTTTTCATTTCTATCTGTAGGCAGTCTAACCTACCACAGAGGGACACAGAATATTCCTTGGTAAAATTAAGAATTTCTACAGGGAATTAAAATTTCCTTCAGATTAGTAAATCACATTATGAAAGTTGGATAAGATAAAAGTAACTAAGGGGGCCAATTTACAGAAATCAGGCCACATGTTATGGTAGTCTTCCAATAGCTATCAGCTTCTTCACAGGATTGGAGGGAACAACAATAATTCACAGAATCACAGAATAGTCATGGTTGGAAATGATCTCTGAGACCACTGAGTCTAACCATCAGCATGCAAAAACCAAACCAAACCAAACCAAATGACCAAACAAAAAAAAACCAAATCCATCACAAAAAAAAACAACCCCAAAACAACCAAACACAAACAACCACACACACCACCAAAGAAACACCCACAAAAAACCCCACCTCAGCAACCAAAGCATACTCTGATTTGCCACATCAACAGGTTTCTTGAACACCTCCAAAGATGGTGACTCCACCACTTTCCTGGGCAGGCTCTTCCAGCTCCTGACCACTCCTTCAGTATAGAAATTCTTCCTAATATCCAATCTAAACCTCCCCCTGCTGCAGCTTCAGGCCATTTCTTCTGGTCCTATCATTATTTACATGGGAGAAGAGGCCAACACCCACCTCCCTACAACCTCCTTTCAGATAGTTGTAGAGGGCAAAGAGGTGTCCCCTCATCCTCCACTTCTTCAAACTAAACAACCCCAATTCAAATCTATATATTCAAAGAACCTGTAACGTTTCAGGTTATCCTTATATAATAGTAAGCAGAAAAGTCATGCCATTATTAGAGACAGTGGGCAAAAGCTGAAATGCAATAAGTTCCTTTTAAATAGGACAAAGATCCTATTGCTGGAAGAGTGGTCAAACACTGGCCTGTGTTGGCCTCAGAGACTGTAACATCTCCATCTTCTTGAGTGGAATCAAACCCTGGCTAAATGCAGCCTTGAACCACCTGCTCCAGCAGACACTGATCTGAGCAGGGAGTAGGAGTAGGAACCTTCAGAAGTGCCTTCCAGTCATAGCCATCTCTTCAAAGTTAGCCACTTAAAATAAGTGATCCAGTAGAATGTTAAAAAATTCTTCATAAAAAATAATATAAATATTGATTGCATGCTTGAAAAGTGAGAAGTATTCCTGTTTAAATAGAGACATGTTTTCAATGGAATTTTATCCTGTACTTTGAATATAATACACTGATAACAGCAGGAAAATAGTAGTTAAAAGAATTGAATATTAATAAAATAAGTATTAGAAACTATTGTACCTTATGCACTTTTGTAGGATGAACTAAAAATCCTTTTCAGGCACTCATAGGAAAAAAAAAAAAAAAGGGGGGGGGGGGGGGGGTAAATGGAGAGAGAGAGAATATTTTAAGCCTTCTGTGTAAAATTAAATTGACCAGAGGATATTTAAGACTAAGTATCGTTGCAGTTAAGCCTTCTGAAGGCTTTGGTGCTGACTTTGAATAACAGCTTTGTGGCTTAAATATTCTAGCAGCCTAAACATTCCTTTATTCTTAGAGCTGCACAGCAGTGGAACAAGAGGTAAGAAGAGTAGGTTTGGCTTTCTGTCAAACGTACTTTGCAAAAGCCATCTGATTCAATGTAACAAGAAATAAGGTGGATTAACGCAATCATTTGGGGTGGGTTTTTTTGTGGTTCAGCACTACTGATAAGAGAGAAGAGCCCTCTGCTTCAGAAGAAATTGAAACTCTTTATTTTAAATTTGAAGTATTTGAACCTAAATGTTTTTTTCTGTTACCAAGTAGCTTTTTCTTTTGAAGATGGGTGGTAGACATGTCTCTCAATTATGTTTTTGCAGCCTCATTAATCCAGCAGGTCAACAGACTGGTCCTGAGATGCTATCTGTTCGCATCTCTCTCAGACTGTACCTATGGGTCAGTTCTCAAGCATTCAATTTAATTCCATTTCCTTCAGGACTTTGGATCTAATTCTTCAAAAGCAAGAATGACAAATTGGAACTTAAAGTTTCCCCTCTTTTTTTTTTTTTTTTTTAAATGTTCTTTTCCCCTGTCCTCTCACCCTCCACTCCAAACCCCAGTGACTTCTGCATTTTCCTTCCTACCTTCAAAAATTCTGAGCAATTAAACTTCACAACAGGTTTTTGAGACTCAGGTAAGCATCTAGAAGAGAGCTAATATCTGGTATCCGTGGGCAACAGCTGATCAGGCACGTAAAAGTTAGCTTTCCTCTATGTGTGCCAAGCTTGATCAGATCAGATGAGACCCATGAAGCCTTGAAATTTGACTCTGCTACTAATACATATTTGTGCTATGCAATTTAGGCACTCCTTATGGTTCTAGCTGTCACCATCTGTCACTGCAAAAAGATATAATATTTGACAAAACTCTTTATAGTGTCTATTTTGATAATGCAAAAAAATAGGAATTGCTTGTTATAGCCTTCATGTGATATATTGATCAAAGCACTTCCGTTTAATTAAAAGTTTTGTCTGTGTATATATACGCTGATTTATATAAAGCATAGAATTCCACTGTAGTTTGGAAAAGCCTAATAGGGAAAATTCATTAACTGGATAATTTCCACATGCAAAGTTTTGCCAAATGTTTCAATTAAAGTGAGATCCAAAGGCAATATTCATTTTATGAAGGATCTTATTCTCTTCTGCTTGGAAGGCATTTGCTTCCTTTGCTTTCCTGGATCAGTGAAATTATTTATAAATTTTTATTACCTTGACACGTTGCTTGGCTAGAGAGGGATACCCTTATTGCCTGCTTTGCATTGATTTCCAAGTGCTATAGTAATTGACTAATGAAATTATTTAATGAAATTGTTTTCTTCTTCTCACCAATTTAGCGATAACACCCCCAAAAATTTTTTGTTTGAACTTGTGACTTTCTTTTCCCAAAGTCTTGAAGTTCATACCAAAGTACTGATTGCTTCTTCATTTTATACCCTTAGATATGGTCCAGGTAGATAGTTCAGATCCCAAATAGTTGAATTTAAAAAATGTACATGAGTGAGAAAGAAAAGAATCATAGAATCATAACATTGTAGAATGGTTTGGGTTGGAAGTGACCCTAATGATCACCTAGTTCCAACTCCCCTTGCTCTGGGCAGGGACACCTCCCACCAGACCAGGTTGCTTAAAGGCCCATCCAGTCTGGCCTTGAACACCTCCAGGGAGGGGACAACCACAACTCCTCTGGGCAACCTGCTCCAGTGTCTCACCACCCTCACAGTAAAAAAATTCTTCTTAATATCTAATGAAAATCTACCCTCTTTCAGCTTGAAACTGTTACCCCTCATACTATCACTACATTCCTTAGTCAAAAATGTCCCTTCCCCGCTTCTCTGTAGGCCTCCTTCAGCTACTGGAAGGCTGCTGCAGAGTTTTCCCAGAGCCTCCTGTCCTCCAGGCTGAACAACCCCAGATCTCACAATCTTTTTTATTATTATTATTTTATTTTTATTCAATATTTCACCCTATATTAGATGTGTTGCAAATACAAATGTGTTTTTAATTAAAAAAAAAGTTCTTAGGACACTTCACAAAGTGACACAGATAAAGCAAATATACTAAAACTGCCCTGCCAGTGCTATTATAACCTCTATTGATGAAGAAATTATAAAAATGACAGTCATAAGCATTTGTCTGAACACCATTAAAAGCACAGAGACCCAAACTCTTATTTCTTATTATCGTCTATTTTGTTTTTTCTATGATACAGGAAGAAGAAAGGTAACCACAAAACAGAGAGAGAGAACTGATACTCTTTGACAGGTCTCTTCACAGGTCTTGGAAACAGAAGGTAGCTTTTGTAGCTCTACTTCAATAAAGCCCCTTAAGGCTTCCAGATGTTGTCAGTACAATCGGCCTTGCTGTGAGCAAGATGGGGCTCCCGGGTTCCCCCTCTGGTGCCAGCTGTGCTCTCCTGTTAAAGCTGGATCCACACCTGTATGTAGCTGGCATGCTCATTTTGAAATCTCATGCAATACGGGCCTTCCATAGGGAACATTATTTCCTGAAAATAATCCAACGAGACAGA
The DNA here is from genome assembly GCF_000747805.2 of Chaetura pelagica. Taxonomy (NCBI): domain Eukaryota; kingdom Metazoa; phylum Chordata; class Aves; order Apodiformes; family Apodidae; genus Chaetura; species Chaetura pelagica. The sequence goes on from NW_009953787.1 coordinate 2,814,575, forward strand.
GCAAGTAGCTCCTCTATGAATCAAATCTCCTTGCAGTATCACACACTCAAGCAAGACAGAAGAGACCAAGCTGCAGCTTTCAGTGTATGGAGTTGAATCATTTGATCACAGGATATAGTCAAAGACAGGAGCAGCTTTGACCAGCTTAATTCTAGCCTTGAGATATTATCAGCCACTGCTTGGTATTTGTAAATTTCGGGTTATTTTGGTTTGAAGCGTTTTCTTTTCTAAAGAAAATTCACAGTATTTGCTGACCTCTAGTGGACAGAGTTACATTTGCAGTTCTTAGCGATAATTTATATTCCCTATCTATTTTTAGGGAGGGCTGCAATGCAACGTTATCAAATTCTGACCATTTGTCTCATTATTTCACAAAGTAATCGCCAAATCACAAATTTGCACGTTCTCTTGTAATTTTGAATCTGATTAAACTCAAAAGTGAGCATTGAAAAATTATTCCTTATAAGAAGCATTCAAGAATTAAGAGAATAAAACCTAAAACGGCATCACTAACAAGTGTAATAATGAAAGGACCTCAAACATAATAAAATAATGTAAAAGCTCAGGCTTCTTGTCCCCTTTTTTTTTTTTTTTTCAAAATTTGACTGTAAACTCACAAAAATAGTGTTTGAATTTGCTAAAATAATTTTTCTTTGCCAAGGTAAATTATGGCATCCTCTAAGGAAGTTGAACTTAAAAAATCATAATAGTCAAATACACTGTCACAGTAGTATGTACATGTTTTTTAGCACTAGCTGTAGTCTAAACACTCATTTCAGCACTCTCACTTTCTTTCTCTCTCTCTCTCTCTCTCTCTCTATTATTTTGGGTAAAAAGAATTATTCAGTTCCCATGACTGATACTGGAAGGTCACTTTTCTGACTGAGAGTTTAATTTATTTCTTTATTATAACAACCCATGGTAGTTGGCAGAGAGGGTTGATAATTGTTGGATTTAAGTTTATCTAGGACCTAAAAATAATTTTATTTTATTTTATTTTTTTTAATCAAGCTCTGATCACAGCTTGACTGCAGCATTTCCTGCCATGCCTCAAAGGAGCATTCAGAACAAACTCCTCTGATAAGCAGGCTACTTCAACAAGGTTAGGAGAGCTGTTTTGATTCAGACTTCCAGTGAGCCGTGCAGGGCTGTCTCATTGTCTTTAATTCCTTCATTAAGACATCAGCACGGGGCACAAAAGTAGTACAAATGTAAAAGGTGAACCTTGCAACACACTGCTGCTGCTGCTACTTGTGGAAGTTTTCCATGGTGAAAGAAGAGTTGTAACAGTCTCCATTCACCCCCCGGGTATATAAGCAGGTGCTTTATGCAAGACGGTTGCTTGCATCTCTTCCCTGCACTCAGTGCTTTGAACTGTCCTCACCTCAGCTTCTGCTAAGCTGGTTTGAAATTGAGATGTTTTTCACTTCAGATGTAATGCTAACACCAGCAGTTCCCCTTCCAACAGAGCACCTCCTGTGACAGTGAACCCTGTGAAAACCTCTACCTATTTTTGTTATTTCAGCCAATAAACTCCCTCTCCCCTGCCATTGAGGAAGAGATCTTCATTATTACACAAAAGTTTCCTCAGAGACTTCTTCATGTTCAAGAGTCCCTAAAAACAGCATCACACAGTAAGATTAATTTACCCTTGTTGACAGGCTCAGGTGGCGGATGAAGAACAGTAACATTGTATCAAGTTCACTCCATTAGCAACAGTGTGAAAATGTTTCAGTAATATTCCATATCTCCAATTAGTTATCTCCACAGACATATGTAGCGGTACTCTTGCTGCATAAAACTGAGCTCTTCCTCATCTTTACATCTGAGATTTTCCCAAACCTAAAGCAGGAGTTTTGGTAGTCATTGCAAAGTCTCCCATATTGTTAATTAATAGGTATTATAATTGTCACTGCCAAGGACTCACCTACCCTTTTGTGTAAGCAGCTCATTAGTGATCAAGTTTTGACCCATAATAGCTATTACTTGGGTTTTTTTCACCATTATTCTATATTTCATTCTATCAGGCTTGCTCATTAAATTTCTGGTCCCATATTGTGGAAGCAGTAAGATCACAGGAATCACTGCCAACATTTGTTCCAATCAATATGGAAAAGTCTTGAGAAAAGATGTACCCTGAGCAGCCACAGATAAAATCACTGTGATGGCTACCTGAGAACTGTATTCCCTCTGTGGCAGGAGACAACAACAGATGCATAGCTCATCTTGCCAGGCTGGTTTGTTAACAAATACAAGGTCAATATCTACTCTTGAAAATACTTCAAAAAGAAAGCTGAGTATTTGTAATAGTGCATGTTATGTATGGCCTGCTGCCAGCAGTAAGGTCAGGATATCTGGGCAAAACACACTGCAGTCTGTTTAATGTAAAGAAAAACTGAGGAACAATAATCTATCTTCAATTATATTAACAGCTACTGGAACAAAAATATCCACTAAAAAATTAGGAAACACAAATGAAAATAAACCATTCAATACAGTAATTATGCCTTGTACATGCATGTATACTTTTTATGATAATATACTCATGACAGACTTGCAACAATCTTCTATACCCATCTATGGACTGTTCAAAACTGCTTTGGTGATTGTACAGAATATATTCTAATTTTAATTACGTGACATTTGCCCATTCTATGAGTGAGCACTAAGACCTTATAAATTTTAATGAGATTATGTGGAAGCACTGAGGTCTAAGAGATAGACCATTGAACCAAAACTCTGAATTAATTTCCCAGCTCTACCACTCCATAACTCCTTCACTGCTAGTAGACAATTTCCCTCACTTTTCTGTTTTGTACTTTCTCTGTTCTTAAAAGTAGCATATTTACCTTCTCTGAAATGTACCTATATCTTTTCTACAGATTAATGTTAGAAAATGCTATTTGTTGTTAGTGTTACTTGATAGAGATGACTGTATAACAATACTAGATCACACCTTCCAAATACCACAGAGCAGACAGACTTTCTGAGAGCCATGCACACAGTAACTTCAGTGAAAGGCTGCACTAGTGTATTGACCAGAGTAATTTTGTGCTCTTTGTCAAAAGGATAAAGGTATTCTGTCACACAAACCAATTTGGGTCTATTCAGGCAGAAGGTCCAGAAGTTCTACCTTCATCAAGCAGATGTATGAAAGTTAAAGTGAGAAGAAATTATGAGTGTTTTAAACTTGGAAGAGGTGTGAGAGTGCTGGGTGGGCTTAAAACAAAACAAAACAACACACACACTTAAAAGAAACAAACACAACAGACAACACAAAAAACAAACAAACAAAAACAACAAACACGAAAACACCAGAAAAAAAAAAACAAACACAAAACCAAGCAAACAAAACAAAACAAAAAACCACAAAAAAACCTGTATCCTTTTAAAGGAGTCTATTTCTGTTATGATTTACTACATAATACCTGTAGAGTTATGGTGGTTAACACAGGGACATCTAAGAAAAGGTTTTTTAAAGGGACAAAAAACTCGTAAGCAACGTATCAGTCCTACAATACTGCAACTTTACAGAGCTGCTGAACTGGAAATGAGTAAAAGTAGCTTCAGAGCAGCAATAATGCAACCCCAATATGTGACAGGACTTCTGAGGACAAACCTGAGAAACAGATTGTGTTTCTGCATTCAAAAGGTGTTGCCAGAGATTGCTTTTGACGTGGCACAGCGCCATCAGGTCACCTTTCATGTCTGATCAGACACATCTGGAAAGAGCCATTGCTGAATGCAGCCACTTAAGTATAACATATAGATCTTTGGAACAACTGATTCAGTCTGACAAGATGCAAAAGTATCTTTGCAGTTCCAGTGGAATACCTCACAAAACCTAATAAAGTGTTGGATGGTACAGGCTTCTAAAGACATTAAAATAATAAATGTTCCCTGGCTAATCCAATTACAAAAAGCAAGTGCCACAGGAAGCTATTCACTACTACAGCAATCTGTGAAAGATGAGGTTTTACTTAAAGAAACAACTGTGATGATGTGCTTCCCCCATCCCCAACCTGCCCTTTGTCTCCCACAACCCTGCTCAAACAATAACCACCAGTGGCAGTCAGTCATCATGGCTGCATCTGGCTGAAAGTGGATTCAGGTAAGACAGATAACAACACAATAGCCAAAGGCTAAGGTGAGTAATTTACCTACCTAACCGTAGGTGTCTGACTCAAGCCAAAGGTGGAAGAAAACAGCATATATGGTTGGTGTGCAAGTGTGACTATGAGTCAATCATCTTAGCTCCACAAATGCTGAGCAGCCCAAGAGCCCTTTGAGCTCTCCTGCACAGCAATGGGCTGCACAGCAGGATCTCCCCTTGACTAGGGATGCCTCTCAAAGTTACTGTTTGAGGTTGAGGGATTTCTTGCCACAATAGGTTCTCAGTAAATGATTAATGGCATGCTGAACTTTGAAATTTTAGCTAAGTGATATAAAGGATTGATTGTGCATATATAATCCTTTAGACATAAAATATTGGCTGAGCCTGGGGCTAGAACTAGAGCCCACTGCATCTAGGTTACCCTCTGAGGAGTTAGAAAGCAATGGGGTCCTTTCTGAAGTTTGTAACTCAAAGGGAGGGTCTTCCCTCCAATTTTGTCTGATTCTGTCCTATATGCAGTAAATAATCAAGTGCACCTTGCTATTGAATCTTATTAAACCACTCTTGTACTTACTATCAAACATTCTTAAATCACTGCTTTATATCAATAGACTTATTGCTACTTCTCTCTGACAAGGAAAGTGCATCACTCCATCCACAACAAAGACAGGAGTTTTTCTAATAGATTCTAGGTGTAACATAATGAGCAAATTTTAATCTACCTAACTTCAGAAGTCAACATGAAAGTAATATGCACTTTAAGGGTGCAATACATCTGAGCTATTCTAAATGTATGCCTTGATGAAATTATATGAGATTAAGAGTACCCTGAAAGTGCATTTCTTTAACGGCTATTGAAGGAATCTTGGATGAATTGCTCAGACACAGTGTACATGAAAGATACCAGCACCTGATTAGGTAATTCCCACCTCATGACATTGAATTTTGAGTAAAAAAAAACTTTTCTAAACCAAGACAATGGAGTCCATTCAAGTGCAAAAACACATCTCAAAAGAAGCCTTAAATAAAATAAAAGGTACAAAGAATGTAGTGAGATATAACAGATTCACTGTTCAACCTCCTGAAACTCAGATGTAACAGCTAAACACTGGAAATTACTTAAGGAGAGAAACTGTATGATGACAGTAAATAAGCACTCTCCAATGCCTATTTGTGTATCATGAAGGATTTTCTGAATAATAGTTAGGTGACAGATGGAAATGAAGACAAATTTTGAACTATGTAGTATACTAATACACTCTGCTCAGAAGACAGGCCAACAGCAAGTCTTACAAAAGAACCAGAAGAGTTAACCAACATTTAAATTAATTATTGTCTTAATTAACATTTAATCCAAGCACAAATACAGGTTGGGCAGACAGTGGATTGAGAACAGCTTTGAGGAGAAGGACCCTGGGGCTGTTGATTGCTGAGAAGCTCAGCATGGGCTGGTAAAGTGCACTTGCATCCCAGAAAGCCAACTATGTCCTGGGCTGCATCAAAAGAAGTGTCACCAGCAGTTCAAGGGAGGTGATTCTGCCCCTCTACTCTGCTCTTGTGAGACCTCACCTGAAGTGTTGTGTCCAGTTCTGGAGCCCCTAACACAGGAAAGACATAGAGCTCTTGGACTGAGTCCAGAGAAGGGCACAAAAATAATCCAAGGGCTGGAGCACCTCTCCTATGAAGACAGGCTGAGACAGCTGGGATTGTTCAGCCTGGGGCAGAAAAAGCCCACAAAGAGAGCTCATAGTGGCCTTCCAATACCTGAAGGGGCCTGCAGAAAAGCTGGGGAGGGACTTTTTACAAGGGCTTGTAGCGAGAGGACAAAGGGCAATGGTTTTAAGCTGGAGGAGGGTAGATTTAGGCTAAACACTGGGAAGAAATTATTTTGTGTGAGAGTGGTGAGATACTATAAGAGGCTGACCAGGGGAGAAGTACAAGTCCTCTCCCTAGAAGTGCTCAAGGGCAGGTTGAATGGGGCTTTGAGCAACCTGGTCTAGAGGGTCATGTCCCTGCCCATGCAGGAGCTTTGGAACTAGATGATCTGTAAAGTCCCTTCCAACCCAAACTATTCTATGTTTCTATGATGCTACTGCATTATAAATAAGTCATCTTTCTTTCAGTGAGAACATGGTTTTGCTCCTCTTCCAGGAAAACAGTGTTATCTGTATAAAGAGCCAAAAGATGATTGACAAAATGAGACATTGGATACCTGTTAATGTTTGGCCACTATGTTATATCTTCCTGGAGCCAGCAGTAGCACACTGCTGGGCTGAATGAAGGGTCAGGGTCTGCTACCTGTGAAAATAAGATCAGCAGAGCAGTAACACAGAAGACTGAGAAATAGTTATGATAATCCCAGAGTAAGCAGCTTCCTCTGACAAGTTAAAGAACTTTTCTTTTTTGAAAGAACTTGTCTGAGGTAGCTACAGAGTCACAAGCAATAATGGTAATAAAAACAAAGTCTTCACAGATTAAAGCAGATGTCTGGTGTGCACAGATAAGCAAAGCTAAAGATAGAACTGTTAGGACACAGATGGGATGATAGGATATCAGACCCCAGTATCCATGAACCACAGCAGTGACTGATTCACCAAGATTCTAGTCAATAAGAAGGTAAGCAGTAACAGTCTGGGTCCAATATTAACAATGAAGGCAGGAGGGGCCATACTGAATAGAAAAAGCAGCATAAAGGGCTGTGCAGCAGACTAACATCTCCTACATACGTAACAACCTCTTCTCTCCCTACAGTAACTAATTGTTTAAAAATAAACCTTGCTAAAAAAATGATGGGCAGTATGAAATAATTAAATCATTGTGATGTTTGAAGAGTGAATTCTGGGCAGCAGAAATAAAGTGTTGGAAAGAGAAACTAAATATCCATTTTCGCACATATCAGGATGGCCCGTGGCACAAGTGATTTTCCTAAAGAAAATACAGTGTGTTTTTTTCCAGTATGGATTTGCCTCTGCTTTAACCTAGAATAAAGTTAATGAAATACAGTGTAATAACATATCCTACAGTTCAATCAGCCGTGAATGTTTTCAATATATAAAAAACAGCCTGCAAAAAGGAGAAATTTGAACTCAGGTCCTCTGAATGATCTGTTAAACCACTGAGCTTTTGGTTTAAAGAAGCCTGGAAGTCAGCATCAGTTCTCTTCATCCAGTACACAGGAATGAGAATAGGCAACAACTGCTGGCTCCAAGTGTTTAAAACAATCAGAGAATTACTAATTACATTTTATTTCTGGCAGCAGTGCATTTCCTCCAGAGCAGATTGAGTTTTTAAACCTGTAGCCACTAATTACTGTTTTTCTTGTCTTTCACTGAACAAGCTACACTGCTACAAGTCTCTTCTAGGAGTTTGCATCTCCGTGATAATGTTCCTGCAACCTCCCATAAGGACGTTATGACACTTCTCAAGATAATTAACATTATCTTCTCCCGTCAAGTTACAGCTCTTGGAAAAACATTTTGTTCTGTCTTTTCCCTTTTGGAGTCTAGCCAACAAACAGTAAAAGTTATATGGGTGAAGAAAAGGACTGTTCATGCCACGCTAACAGGCTTGGCATAGGCTCAGAATGGCAATAACTTCACATAAGAGCTTTTCTTTACAAACAGGTACCCCCAATCACCAGATCAAATTCGGAATGATGAATTGGTAAAGCCACATTAACCCTCTTTTCTCCACAACTGATTCTATAATTGATGATAACACAAGATGGACAAACAGCAGAGGCAGATGTTAAAGCTCTAAATCTCTTTAAAACCAGGGTGGTAGAGCTCACTGATGCTCATGATCTTTTATTTTAGTATTTACAGATTCTGGCTGTGCATGTGCTGGGTACTACACGAGCTCCACACATTTGTTACTGACCTTAACCAGTTTCTTTCTTCCTGCTCTTAATTCATTCCTTTAAATCTTCATAAAGGAAACACAAGGACTCTCCAGTAAACTGTTGTCTGAGCAATGACATAAGCAGCTGCTTCCTTTCTGAGTCGCTTCTGTTGAGAAGCTGGTAGAGGCCAGGAGATGGCGTCCCAGACAATGATACAGGAATGGCAAGTTTCTTGACTAGCAGGGGAAATAGGCAAATTGAAGAGTTGAAATCTCTTTGGTGTTCTGTATCTTGGGTACAGAACATACGAAGGTTTCCTTGAGGGTTTCTCTGGGCCCTCTCCCACTTTGCATATGTGAACAGTTCCACTGGCTTGCAGCCAAAAGTTATGTTCCTTCAGCCTATCAGTGACTGAATTATTTTGCTTCTTTCCAGCAGTTTTAGATTACTATCCGGGCAGAAAAATTGCACATCCATGATACTGCTTGCAGCAGGAAGCCTTGTATCTCAGGAATATTATGCTTTCCTACCTGATAATAATCCATGGCGGCAAAAATTGATACAATAAGCTCAAGTGGCAAAACCTTTCAAATGGCAATAATGTCCAGGTGGGGAACTACTTAAGATTAATCCATTTGCTCTTATCATTGCAACTGCTAGAAGGCTATGGATGTTACTTAAACTCATTATATTTATGACCAAGGGCTCCCAGAGCACTCAAAAGAACAGCACAAATCTTTTCAATGTGAGAACTCTGATTCCTTCAGCTTCTGAGATGAACTTTTCCTATGGATTAAGCTTCTGACCCAATAAAGCTGTTCTGGCCAGAGTATGTCTACCTTCCACTTATGTTAGCCCCATTGACAGCAGTGCTGTGGTATTTAAGCTGGAAAAGTGCTTCAGAAATGGCAAGTGGTTTGGGAGTTCTTGAAGTGCCTGCAGTGCTTCTGTCTTGGGTCACCCAAGAAACTGGTGAATCACAGTTCTCTCAGCAGCAGGATCATTTTGCAGAGTTACACATCTATATGCTATGTCAGGATACTCCCTTCTGTTCTCATCTGCTGAAAACTAAAAGACTCTGTGGAAAGAAGTGGTGAAATTCTTATTGTCAAGTTGTTAGACACAGTGACCTGAGAGAGTCTGAAAATTACACATAATTCTGAATCTGTGAAGCTCATATTTATTAAAAAAATAAAATGAGACAAACAGAATGTATGCATCATGATAAATGATCTGCTGCTTAGTGGAAATTAATAACTATGAAACACCCTGACATCTCTGTGCTTTTTTATTTAATGCATAAAATCAAGATGAAAAATCTGTCCCTAGTTAAAGCTGTCTCCTTCCCAGCTTAAGAACGTCCTTCCAAAAGTTAATGAAGCATTTCAGCTACAGCTCCCTCAAGTATTGTATCATAATTTGTCCACTACATGTCGAAAGTTTTTTTATGGGTTTAGAATAAAATGGCTATGCAGAACTGAAAATACCTTTTCCTTTCCTGTCAATGCAGTTTTTTTCAGAAACTGCAGTAACACAGAATATTCCTATCCAACACAGGTAGCCATGGTCCAAAATGTCTTTCCAGAAAAAAGACTAGTGCAATTACCAGAAATTGCTTCCCAGAAGAAGCTGAAAACATAAACATACTCCAAGAGTGATTTCAGAAAATGTAAAAGCTAAAAACACTTGCATGCCTTGAGATGTTTCTGTTATACATGCTTTTATGCAGTGACATGCACAGGAACAAGCAGCCTTTGAAGGTTGGGGTTAGAAAGTGGAACTTTCAATGTGTATAATTCATTTACAGTTTGTTCTCATCTGAACAAACCACAGATCTTCCATGAAGTAAAAGCTTTCTGAAATAAACCATTTCAGGAATGTACACATTATTAGCACAGACTGAAGTAAACTGGTTGCCTGGCATTATATCTGTAATTTGCCAAAAAGGTGGTTCTACAATTTTTTAATGTTATTCATTTGAAAAGTACCTACAGTGCACTGCTCAAAGCCACTCTTCAGTAAATAGATGGTAGAGTGTATATATATATTCCTGGCAAATAACTGCTATTACTACTTAAACCTTGAAGTTAATTAAGACACTAAATATCACATGCACCGTTTGGCACCATTCCAATGACCATTTGAATATTTTATCCAAATGTTACAATAATTTGATCAAACCATTTCATTAAACCAATTCAACCTCTTCAAGTGGTCTGCTCTTCTCCTTTTCATTAATCCTTTTACTCAACTTTGTATTTGTTGTTACCTTTCTTTTTTCATAGAATCATTGAATCATCAAATCATGTAATGGTTTGGATTGGAAAGGACCATCCTTCTAACTTAAATAATCCTGTATGTTTTGCTCCTTCCCCTCTAACTAAAGTTGTGTAAACATTTACATTTTTCTATGATTTCTTAGATATTTTTTCAGGATAGGTTTATTCATCCCAAATGGGAGTTCTGTAATTTGTTGTGATATTTTCTGAACATTATCCAATACCTGTTATTATATTTAACTTGTTTTCCTTAATTATTTTTTTTTTTCTTGTCTCCACACAATATTATGCATGTTTTGAGGAACAAATCAAGTCTGTCCTCTGAAGACTTTTTGTTACACTCCTTCTCCAACACTTTTCTAACTCCTCCTGTTTATGGCAGACTCACTGTTCTGCACACATGGTGATTTTATTCTTTTTCATAGTGCTAATAAATAATATTCATGTCTACTCTGACTGTGAACATACTTTTTAGGATTTAGATTTTTAAAAGCTACATGTATCATTTATTTGAGAATCTTCAGCTTTACAGAACCTAATTTCCATTTCTCAAGGTATTTTGGGGTTGATTAAGAAATGTGCTTTTTGAGTGATTTTCAGATACTTGACCTAAAAATCCTACCAAAGACACTAGAAGCTGTAGGTATTTGGCAACTCGATCAATCCCTGAAAGACATTTCAGTTCACCGCTTATAAGGTCTGGTGCTTTGTAACAAATAATGGCTGCTTAAAAGCTTGTTTAGGCCATTGATTCATCACTTTTACCATAGCAATTTCCCAATTATTTTCCATTTACTAATTTTCTCTTCTTCAGTTACCCAGTTTACCTTTATCTCTCATTCCAGGCTCAGGTCTGGTCCCTGGACACCACAGGTGAGGTATCTCTGCCAAGATAGAAAGAACACATTATTAAATCTTTAATCTTGATTTGTTTTTTCCCCTCCCCATTCCTGGCTGTCATGGTTGACACTTCATCTTCCTGCAAGACAAACTGCTCTATTGCATTAGTAGAAAAGTATTATGAGGTGACACTGGTCTGTGAGCCCATGTTGGAGCTCTAAACATGGAGCCCACAGGGAAGGTCTTTCTTTTTACCTAGGGGAAAGAATATACGGCTGCAACATAACTGTTTGTTGAGGGTTTTTTTATATCCAAGGTTACACCACACTTTACTGTGTTAACTTCTGCAACTTCACAAAACACTCCTTAGTAATCATGAACTGCTGAACAATGAGGCACTTACAAGGCCTCCACACATCTTTTTAATTCACTACAAGTGTTTAATTAAATCATTTCTTTAGGATTTTTAAAAGCTTTGTCTCTGCTTCACTGGATTCATCACCCTTTTTTTAAGTCCTTCATGCATATTTAAAATGTTTGATATTACACAGAGAAGTAATCTTTCAGACTCATTTCTATCCTGCTTGGCTTTCTTTTTGTGGGGGAAAGTATTTTAATATCTCCAAAATATGCTTAGAAAAAAAAAGATAGCAAGACTTTCAAAGTCAGTCTAGACTGCTTATTTCTTTGATGTTTGTTACTTCTTTCTCTGAGTCTTCCTACAGCAACACTGAAAAACCTTTGACTCCACAGCAGGGACCTAACCCAGCAGAAGCCCTTAGAGCCCAAACACACAGCGCCCTGCATCTCGGGGTCCTCCTCCAGCTTGATTTTAAGTGATGGAAAAGAGACCGGACTTCCCCATTTCTATAACAGACAGACGGGATTAAAAAAGAAGAGCAATGCAAAGAAGGAAAAACTTCCACCTTTCAGGAAGAAGTCCCCATTCAAGATTTTCTTTGCACTGTACCAAGAGCCAGAGCCTGGTCCCAGCAGAGGGTGCTACTGGTCCTGCAGAGCTGTGGGGTGGACAAGCCTGCAGCTCCTGCCCTGCCCTCAGCGCTGGGAGCTCGACCGACCTTCACAGGAGTTTTTTCAGCTGGACAGAGCCGATTGCTCTAGGCAGAATAACCTCATGTAGTGTTGGAGGCAAAATATTAGACATAAGACAAAAAGCAACGAGATTACACTAAAGAGAGATTCCTGAGTACCTTTACAGTCCACATTTCTACAGATGTGATCCCAGCAATTCAGTGTGGGCACTAAAAGAAAGTATTTGTGAATATATGTTGAACTTAAAGCTCAAAATAATCGAGAGTTTTCTAGATAAGCCTGAATTTTAACAAAAATGAGACAAGCTAAATAGCTAATTGTCAATAGTTCACACTAATAACACAAATAAGGGGAGTTTGCAGGTTTTTTTTTAACAAGTTATCTAATTGCAGGTCAATATTCTCTTCCCTCATGTGAAGACATAGAGAAACTGAGATACAAAAACGCATAACATCTTGTACCAATCGCTCAGCAAGCTACTGTTAGAGGCAGGAAGACAATAAATCCTCCTAAATCCAACAAGAAGGCTGACAAAATACTTCTGCACAAAACCCCAAAACTTGTAAGTGCAGTAAGCTTATGCAACCAATATTGCTTGGGATTTTGCAGCTGTGCATTTTGTAACATGTACACAAAATATATATATATATCACACTGGGCAATAGCAAAAGTCCATCCAGCCCGGTATCATTTTTCCACCAATGAACAGCAGCAGATACCAAAGCATTAAAAATTTTAAAACACAGAAAGCAGAGGGGACTCTTTTCTGTCACTTTGCCTACCACTTCTCAGAAGCCAGCTGCTCAGGGAATTTCTGAGTCAGGATATGTGACTGGACTATTTTATTAAACAGCTAGTGACAGATCTATTCTCAGCAAAATTTTCTAAATCCTTTTAAGTGACTTCAGATTTTGGACTCCAAAACATCCTATGGCAGTGAATTTCATTGGTTATTTATCTGTTGAAAGAACAATTACTTTGTTTGTGTTAAAACTGCTGCTTGATAGTTAATGATGTAGTAGAGTAATAATTCCTTCTCTAGGTATGAGAACAGCAAGTACTTGCTCTGTAATTGATCAGGAGAAAGATGTCACAACTATTTTGCTTGCTCACGCAACTTCTGACTCACAAATAGTTTTGCCACATTTGTTGATGTTGGATATCAAACACCAGAATCAAACTCATTTCATTTTACTCATACCACATTATATATCATGTTGACCTGAGTCATTGAATTCTAAGTAACCCTTTGTACCACAAAAATAGATGATCAGCCTGTTTATGAGTTGGGAACAGTTTCTTTTATCTTTTTTTTTTCTCACTGTGAAACATCCATTGTTAACTACTGAAAGAGCATAGCAGAGTATATGACTAATGTTCTGTTTCTTTGAGCCCATTTCTGTATTTCTGCAGTATTATTTTTTATTCGAAACTCAATACATTAAAAGTATGACTTGTCATGGACAAAACATATAATTGCTACCATGAAGGATGTTGTAGCTTTAATTTGCCATTATCTGCAGCCTCTTTCACTTATGTACTGGTATCAAAACAAAAACACTAACTATGTCTAAAAAAGCAGCAGCATTAAAAGATCAGTGGTTTTCACACACTTTAAATTAATTGTTTTAGTATTTCCCTACCATTACACAATGTTTGTATTATGCCATGTACCCAGTCCCAACTCTTTAGGGTGTTGTGCTTTTCAGTCCACATCACCATCACCCAAAACTCTTCCCTCACTTTTTCTACTTCTGTAGTTGCAGACAAAGCACTATTGTATTTTGCTAGCAAAATAAAAAAGTCATTTCTACTTTAGAATTGCTTATTTGATGATCAAACAACAGAAATATACATTAACATCAGCTGATATTTCTCTGTAACAGTTGTGCAGCACAAGTGAACCAAGGGCTAATATATTACAGATGACGTTGATAATTAACTCCTTTGAGAAATTCATTTTCAGCTGGGGATAGTAGCAATGATTCTCCAAAAGGAAGAAAAAAGTCAGTTTTTCCATTATAAATTCCCTAATGATGCAGGGCAAACATGCAATTAGTTCATGTAGGAAATAAACATGATTTTAAGAAACAGGTTGTCTCTTTGTATTACTTGGATTTAAAGTCAAAAAAAAGGCAAGCCAGAATTCTCTGGCTCTTTGACATTATTAAGAAAAATAGTGTATTGATTTGTTTACCCTCCAGCAGGGTTTGATGGGACAGAAGTATTACAGGACTTAATATGACAAGGCTTTAGTTCTTTATTATGCAGAATGGATTATGGGGGGAAAACATCCAAATAAAAGTCTTTATTGTGAAACTCCAGGCAATTCAGCTGATAGGAGTTATCCTTACAAACAAGAGATTATGCTCAGAGTTGTGAAATTTGGGTGGGGCTACAAATGCAGTATTTAGCCAGATGATACACTTGGTAGTGCCTTAAATTATTCCAAGGAAGTGAGTCCATGCCAACTAAAAGAGGAAAATAGGAGTTCAGTCTTGGCTCCCTACAAATGCGGCTGGTAAGTACCCTAATGCAAGGAGTGAGAAAGATCTAATGGTCTCACAGGGCTAATCTTTGCTTTCCATTATTTTTACAGACTCTTGCTCAGTGTTTTCCAGCTCAGCTGGCTCCACCATAGCTAGACAAGAGCAGGGCCCTTTCTGCTATTCAACAGCCAGTGAAATTCCATTTCCCCATTACTGTGTGACGAGTTCCACAAAATGAAAAACCACTGTAAAAAAACCTCTCCCAAGTCAGCAGCTGAACTTTACCCAGAAAAACACATTATGATTATTTTCATCAAAGCCCAGGTTTTTTTTCTGGATCCTCTTCTTCCTTTTTCTAGCTATCTGATAGATGCTTGGCCTTGTAAACCACTGAAACCTCACACATCTGATACGCAACTGATACTGCTTGAGAACATGATGTCAATACAGTTTTGGAGCTGGGGACTCACTGCTTCTCTTACTGCTCAGCCATAGCTGCAGGGGGCCAACATGGATGGCCTGAATCCTCACTGACCAAATGACTAGATTTATCGTATCTCTGACAAGACAAAGACAAGTTCTTATAGAGCTGTAAATTGTCTTGGCCCTGTAGGATCAAGAAGGGGACAACAGCTCTTGGCCTTCACCTAGTGCATACCTCCTGCAGAATCAGGCAATTCTGTTGCTTCACCACCACCCTCTTCCTGCCTGTCATTACTCTTTCCTTCTTGCCATCTGAATCTCTGTTCTGCTCATCTGTAGTTTTTCTTTCTCTCTGTGCAGTAGTGAGCTCAACTGTGCTGCAACCCTGACCACTTTCATTAAAGAACAACTGGAGTTAGGTGAGCTGAAAGAGGGAACTGGGAGGGCAGGTGCAGCTGAGATTTCTACTTTTCTAGTGAACAGGGGTAGAGGGACTGGTCACAGGTTTCATATGGGCTTTCCAAGCAGCACACAATTCCCCCAATGCCTACCTAAGTAGAGGTTACCAGGAGAAATACTTCAGAGTAATTTGTACATGTGAGTGTTTTCTTCATAATTTTGCTACAAAAATTCTATTCATTTTATTTACATAAAAAAAAAAAAAAAAAAAGTTGGACTTGCACTGCCTGTAATTATTCTTCACAGATGGGGGACTATTCAGCAGCAGTGGAGAGGAATTGTGAGAAGCTGAAACATTTCACTTGTAGTTTCTGGGTTTTATTTTTGTTATTTCAGTTCTTTTCAAAAAGCTATTTTAAAAGAATTCAGGGCAAGATAAATTTAGGCTAACTGAAAAAAATTATCTTTATTTCCTTTCACTATTCAAACCAAGACTGTTCCCTTGGCTTTGTATCCTTCACTTGACCTATAGTTGTAAAAGATGATAAACTTTTCAAGCACATATTTCTTAGCCCCATGTAAACACACTATCACCAGTATCCCTTTACATTTTTGAAGGGACTGTCAGAGTATTATTAAGCAAGTGATGCATTAAAAAAATTATTTTGAAAAACCCAAACTCTATTAATTTTTCTCCTTCAATTTCGCTGACCCAGAAATAGAAATGGGAAAACTTTATGAGAACATTTGCAAAATATTTTTATAGATTTCATTTAGATATTTTATTTTGCTTTTGGATAAACTGCACTAGGATATTTTGTTTAAAATATTTTCTGAAATTATAAGCACATTTTTTTGTTAAATGAAAAAGAAAAAGGTGATTGAGTTTTGTCTGAATCTGCCAAAGCACTACTAAATAAGGTTTCATTCTGTTTCATTAATCTTTCTTGCCATTACATGTCTATAAAGCATTTTTTGCATCTGATGCTTTTGGAGAATGTCACTTCAAGTTAATGAAAAAATTTACTTTCAAAACAATCCTTTTAGCAACAGAGAGGAAAATGTTTTCATTGGTAGAGGAGTACTGTATCACATTATAAATGTTCACTCCCATTAAGCTTTGTAATGTTGAGAACTAGAAACACTCACAAATTGTCAGGAAAGATACAGAAACGCATTTGATATACCTAGCAGAACTAATGAGCTAAGGCTGCTTCATAACCAGCTGTAAAAGCATATGGAAAACCAATCCAATCTCCCTGCTTTGGTTGAGCATTTCATTTGAATCACCAGTAAGTCTATATGCTTTCATACATGTTATCCCAATCAATTTCCTAGCAACTCTCCTAGGAGTCAAAAGACAAGGCTGTAATGTCTAATGAAAACATGGAGCTGGAAATGGCTACAAGGTAACAAAACAAACAAACAAAAAATCAAAAGAAGGGGAAGAGGGAGAAGGAAAAAGAAGAAAAAAAGATGTCATGGTTTGGGCCCAACATGACAACAAAGAAAAAGCCCTGTGCCACTCACTCAACTGTCCCACACACACACACTCTGGGAGGACAAAGCTCCTGGGTCCAGACAAAGGACAAGGAGGGATCTTCACCAATTAAGGGCCCGGGCAAAACAGACTCAACTTGGGGAAAATAATACTGTAATTCCACACTAATCACACCCCCAGGACACAGACACACCCAGAGCAGGGCTTGCAGATGTTACCCCACCCCTCCCTTCTTCCCGGGCCCCAATCCCTTGGTTCCCGGTTTCTCTCCCTCCTTCCCCCCAGCGGCACAGGGGGACAGGGGATGGGGTTTAGAGTCACTTCACAGGCTGGGGGTTCCTGCTGCTCCTGCCTCCTCAGCAAGAAGGATTCCTGACAGTCCTGCCCTGCTTCCCCACGGGGTCCCTCCCATGGCACAGAGGCCTCCACCAACCTCTCCTTCCTGAGCCCTTCCCACCAGGCCCGGAGCTGCTCCAGCCTGGGCTTCCCACAGAGTCACGGGGGCTTCGGGAACAGCCACCTCCCCTGGCCCGGGGGCTTCCACAGCTGAGCAATCAGAGCCCACTGGCAGCAAATCCCCTGGCCACAGCACCCGCCATCTCGCCATGGGCTGCAGGGAAACTTCTAGTAGGATAGCTTCTTCCCCTTCTTCTTCACCAACCACCAGCACAGCTCTGCCTCTCTAGATCCGATCTTCTTTGCCAGCTGTTGGCTCTGCTCAGCTCTTATCTCAGTTCTTTTGCATGTTAATCACAGAGGCACATTTATTGTCCCTCCAATGGCTCCTTGGCTGAGTTTGGAGCAGGGGAGAAGCTTCTCGGCTTCTTACTGGAGCGACTCCTGGGGCCCTTCCCCTGCTAACAAAAATCCCGCCAAACCAAACCGGAACAAAGAAGCCATTACACAACAGAAGATAAACATCTTTTTTATCATAAATGGGACCAAGCTTTTGTAGAATGAAGTGGATTGACTGCTGTCATTTAACCATTAGCCATACCTCTGGCATCTGTCATTGGAGAATAAAAGGAGAACAGTAGAAAAAACCATGAGGACCTTGTTCTCACCAAGCAAACTCTGTTGTTTATCTGTTGGTTCTTACTTTATCTCCATTTTGGGCCTAGTTGTAGCTGGGCTGAGCTCTATGTTCTTCACCATCAGAGAGCAGCTGGTGTTATGCACATCAACTTGTCCCTCTCTTTGTACCTTTCAAAGTTGTTACCAGCTCAGATTTTGCTAGGTCTTTCACCCTTCTCATGAGAACCTTTCACTGCAGGCCTGTGCCTGCAAAACTGAGACACAAAAGCTGCTGAATCATAAAAGGGAACTGAGGAAGGTATATTGAGAGATGGAGTGCCTTGGTACAAATGCACATGGAGGACAGGGAAGTGATTTGAGATAGCCAGTGTGGTTTTACTAAGGGAAAGTCCTGCCTAACCAACCTAGTGGCTTGCTACAATGGAGTGACCACATCAGTGGACAAGGGAAAAGCAGTGGTTGTCATCTGTCTGGGCTTCTGCAAGGCCTTTGACAAAGTCCCCCACAACATTCTGCTCTCTAAATTGGAAAGATATTAATTTGATGGGTAGACATCTGGTGAAAAAGGAATTAGCAGGATGATTACATCCAGAGGTGAATGGCTTGATGTCCAGATGGAGAGGGGTGACAAGTGGTGTCCCTCAGGGGTCCATACTGGGGCCAGTGCTGTGTAATATCTACTTTGACAATATAGACAGTGGGATCGAGGGCACCCTCAGCAAATTTGCAGATGACACCAAGCTGGGTGGTGTGGTCAGTATGCCAGAGGGACAGGATGCTATCCAGAGGGACCTGAACAAGCTAGAGATGTAGGCCTGTGTAAACCTGATGAAGTTCAACAAGGCCAAGTGCAAGTAATCCTTGCTATGAGTACAGGCTGGGGGATAATATGATAGAGAACAGCCCTGCGGAAAGAGACTTGGTGGATGAAAAGTTGGACATGAGCAAACAGTGTGCACTCGCAGCCCAAAGGGCCAATCTCATCCCAAGATGCATCAGAAGTGTGGCCAGGAGGTCAAGGGAGCTGATTCTGCCCCTCTACTCCACTCTTCTAAGACCCCACCTGGAGTACTGTGTCCAGCTCTGGAGCCCTCAATACAAGAGGGACATGAACCTGTTGGAACGAGTCTAGAGGAGAGCCACTAAAATGATCTGAGGGCTGGAGCATCACCCCTACGAAGACAGGCTAAGAGAGCTGGGATTGTTCAGCCCGGAGAGAAGGCTCTGGGGAAACATTATAGTGATTTTCCAGTACATGCAGGGGGCCTACAGAAAAGCTGAGGAGGGACATTTACAAGGGTCTGTAGCAATAGGATGAGGAGCAATGGTCTTAAACTAGAGCAGGGTAGATTTAGATTAGACATTAGGAAGAAGTTCTTTACCATGAGGATGGTGAAGCACTGAAATAGGTTGCCTAGAGAGGTGGTGGAGGCCCCATCCCTGGAAACATTCAAGGTGAGGCTCAACCAGGCTCTGAGCACCCTGAGCTAGTAGTCAAAAAGGTCCCTGCCCACTGCAGGGGAGGCTGGGCTAGATGACCTTTAAAGGTCCCTTCCAAACCCATACATTCTATGATTCT
This sequence comes from Chaetura pelagica, assembly GCF_000747805.2. Classification (NCBI taxonomy): domain Eukaryota; kingdom Metazoa; phylum Chordata; class Aves; order Apodiformes; family Apodidae; genus Chaetura; species Chaetura pelagica. The sequence goes on from NW_009953787.1 coordinate 2,834,128, forward strand.
CTCAGGCATTCTGATCTGCATTTCCACGTGCATCCTCCAACACGAGATCATCCTTCAGATATGAGGTTCAAAACTCAAAGGCAACTTGAATGGGTGAATGAGCAGGTATTTTTCCAGGTGTATTTTGGCTTACTGTGTGTTGGACTGTAGCCTAATCTACTTGAGAAGGAAATGGGGTAGATATATTGCTCAGTTGGGCTTCTGAGATCTAATAGCTGGAAGTTGAAATTCCCTAGACCTCCAGCCAGTAAATACATACCTCCTTTAGAAGTGCAGGAATGTAAATTAAGCCCCACTATGTAACCACTGACAAACTGATTTTCTTCCTAAACAAAATGGCAATCAAAATACATAGCAGAAGAAGAGCATTACTATAGGTCATTGAAAAGCAATGATTTTTTTTAGGATGCAAATGATTTTGTTACACCTTGGGTTGCTACTGTTGGTTTTCCCCTGCCTTCAGCCTTGTTATTAATAGAGGTTTAAAAATTGAAAGCAGAACTCAGATGTGAGAAGCTGGGAAACGAAAGTGAAATGACCATTCTTAAACTTCATTGCCTTGAGCAGAGAGAAGAGAAACAAAAATTTCCCCTACTTACCCTGTCTGTAAGAAGAGTCAGGCTCAGGCTAGAAGCAGCACCATCTATAGAACAAGGCAGATGGACAATCTGGCAGAGATACAAGAGGCACATCTCCTTGGCTGGCTTTGCTTGTGCTTGGATACTGCAAAGGGATGCTGGCTGCTGTGTTGCTTCGAGGGCCTAATGCCGTGACTCCTGCCAGGACCACTGCCCCTGGAGAAGCACTCTTTGCTGGCATTGCTTCTCCCTTTCCCATGGCCAGATTCCACCAGCCTGACTTCCCAGTGCTTCTCGTAATTTCCATCCAGTTTGGCTGTTGCCCACAGTCATCCCTACCCCACTCACATCTGGGGTGATACAGTTCTTACAGCAGAGGACTCCTCTTCTGCTGCAGTATTTCCCTTTGCCAGAGAGTAGGAGAAGGGCCAGAGACACAGTGAGCACAAGATAAACACTGACCTGTTCACTACACAGAAATGCAAAGATATAACAGCTTCACTATTACTTTTTTCTCTTCTCTACTAAACAGAAAGAGAAAAATCATGGCAAGTTTCCACTTTATGTTTTGTTTTGATGTTTTTTTTCCCCCAGAAAACTATCCTAGGATCTAGGTACATGTTGTACCTGGCACATACAGTTTTGAAATATGAGATTTGCTCCTTTGGCAACAGTATAATGGGGTTGATGTAGGCTCTGGTACAGTGTATGAAGAAAATACTCTTACCTGAATATACTCTGGCCACTCGTTCCATGATAACTGATGTTCATGGCATGACATAGCTGCTACAAATAAATATAGAAGTACCTTTAATATATGGTAGCATTGGTCATCTTAAACTTTCTTTCCTAAACAGACTTTTAGCTGTGACACTATGGAAGGCAAACACAAAAAATGTGATAGAAAGTAATGAATGCATTATAGACTCAGACAGAAATACAATGAAGAAATTAAATAAAGCTTTTACCTTTTAGATAGTAATCTTATGTGTTTCTCACAATTATTGAGAAAAAAAAATAAATAAATGTAGAATTAAATATAGTTAAATAAGGACTATGCAAAAGCACATATTGAACCCAGTTAAAATTGATAATATTTTTAAGCATATTGAGCAGGTTTTTTTCTCTCTCTCAGCTTTTTATGAGACAATGACCCTATCTTTTTTTACACAGTTGTTGCTATTTGCAGTGATTTTTCTTAGGTCTAATTCCCAACCACTATCAAATCACATAGCAGCTGCAGAAGTATGTTTTCTTTGCCAAAAGCATCAATGAGGTTTGACCAGTTTCTTTACAACGGAGAATTTACCACTCTAATTTGTATACTTATATCCCAGTTTCTAGATTGAGAACTGTAATTTATTCTGTGGGACTAAATTTGGACTGTCAGTCTATATTCCATCTTGAACTGATAAATAAAGGTGGTGCAAAATGTACCAGCTTGGGTTTTTTTTATATTTTATTGTGGGAGTTGTATGCTATTATTTCTGACATGGCCGTTGGCTTTGCCTCTGGCTTGTTGATAAACAAGTGGATTTTTAGGGGTCTACCTTGTCTTCTACAATCCTGAACTTCCTAAGAGTGAGACTTACCTGAAACCATCCTGCCAGTTATGATCACAAAGATGTTTCAGTTAGACCCTAATCTTTCTAAGGGCTTTTCAGCTTTTGCAAATGTTTACTTTCATTAGCCTTCTCATCTGCATAATTGACTAAAGACTTACCTGAGAAGCTCCAAAGATTATTGTGAGACCAGGAAATGTTCCATTAGTAGGGATGAATTATGATATAGATCTTGAATGTTTGTGGTTATCAGAGCTTTCTGTGGAATAAGGTTTGTATTTCACAGCTGTTTATTTAAGGATTGGCAAAGAAGAATCTAGAGCAGGGTTAAGATGTTTCTTTGAGTAGGTGGAACCTAAGTACGTACAAAAGAAAGCCATGTTCAGAAAAGTGTGGTTGGGTTATAAGCTCTATCACTTAAAAGCTAAAAAATGGCAAAGTAATGTATCCTGTGCAAATCTTGGACTACATTCCAGTTTCTGCTTCCCTGGCCATGCTCGCTTTTTTCCTGCCTCCAGTAACTGTCTTTTTATTTCAATGCACAGACTGAACTGTTTTACTTGTGCTCCTTCTACTTCCACTCTTCTGCCTTCCAAGTGGATGATCCAGGATCCGCTTACCTGCCAAAATCAGGTACAGCCAACATGATATCTGATGCTACTGCTTATTTGTTCTCTTTCCACATCTTGTTTATTATTCATTGCCCAAAATAAAGCCCACACCCTGTATAATCCACGTGATTCAAGGCCTTCCCTAGATACAAAATTATTATTTTCCTCCTGGGCTTTCCTGTAACCTGCTGTAGTCACCAAGTGATGCACAAACACCAATTAAGTTATTTTCACAACACACCAGTGAGACAGCAAGGTATTATTATACCCAATTTAGATGTGGAGAACTAAGGTATGAGAAACTGTGGTTCCATGTGTAAGCTATCAGCACCTTTAACTACACAAGCCTGGACCATTCTTGGAACAGGGCTCACCTATTAACTAAAATAGGTAGGGTTACTGGGGAAAAATAGTATGCAATCATGTAATTAAAGACTAAGTCATACCACAAGTGCCTGATAGGGTCAGAAGAATGTTACTCAATCAGCTGTAATTCTGGCATTTCCTAATCTCTCAGGCATAATTTCTGCTCCTTAATTATGTTATGCCAGTGCAGCCAATAGTAGGACTGACACCCCTCAAAATGAGGAAAAAAAGGAAATTTCATTCAGTCTCATTATTCTGAATTTCATGTGAGTCATCAGAAGGCTGCGAGCCTGCAGCCTCATCCTATAGTCCTGCAGTACCTAAGCTGCCCACAGGCTGTGCTTCTCTGGAGATCTATACCCACCTGCTGCTGACTGAAAGGCTGTCTAGGAGGAAAACAACAGCTTCTTTTCTGAATTATCAGTGAAGGGTCAATGAGCACCCACAGTAGATAAGTGCTATGAAACCACAGCCTAAAGTAGCAGTGTTCTATTTTATTATTTTTTTTTTGCAAATGAGCATTAGTTCCAGAGATACTCTTTTATCAGCAGGTTTAATGGGATTTTTTTACAACATCAGACTCATACATGATTAATTATATTCCCAGCTTTGAAGATAAAGGGTTTGATTTTCTCAGTCTCCCAGATATGACCCTTGACATTACACTTGCACCTTAGCTTCTGTTGTTGGAGAAGCAAGAGGGGTAGCCAGCAGATCTGCCACCTTGGACTTCCGAAAGGCAGACTTTGGCCTGTTTCAGAGCATGGTTGAGAATGTCCTTTGAGAGACAGTCCTGAAGGGCAAAGGAGCCCAGGAAGGCTGGTCATACTTCAAGGAGGAACTCTTAAAGGCACAGGCGAAGGCCATCCCCAGGTCCCAAGAGATGAGCAGACAGGGAAGAAGACCAGCCTGGCTAAATAGAGAGCTTTGGCCAGACCTCAGGAACACAAAGAAAGTTTACAGCCTTTGGAAAAGGGGGTTGGCAACCTATGAGGAATACCAAGATTTAGTGAAGCTATGCAGGAGGAAAATTAGAAGGGCCAAGACTCAAGCAGAACTCAACTTGGCCACTGCAGTTAAAGACAAGAAGAAGAGTTTTTTTCAGTACAACACTAGAAAAAGGAGGACTAGGGAAAATGTAGGCCTGCTGATGAATGACGTGGGCACCTTAATTATGGAAGACACAAGGCAGAGTTACTGAATGCCTTCTTTGCTTCAGTCTTCACTGCTAAAGCTGTCCCTCATGAATCCCAGAACCTGGAGCCAAGGGGAAAGGTCTGGAGAGAGGAAGACTTTCCCTCAGTAGATTAGGACCACATTAGAGACCGCTTGGCCAAACTAGACATCCATAAGTCCATGGGCCCTGATGGAATGCACCAGTGAGTGCTGAGAGAAATGGCAGATGTTTTTGCTGGGCCACTCTCCATCATCTTTGAAAGGTCATGGAGAATAGGAGAGGTGCCTGAGGACTGGAGGAAGGCAAATGTCACTCCAGTCTTCAAAAAGGGCCAGAAGAAGGACCCAGGGAGCTGCAGTTAGTCTCACCTCTGTCCCTGGGAAGGTGATGCAGTGACCCATTCTGGATGTCATCTCTAAACACATTGAAAAACAGGAAGCTATTGGGAGTGGTCCACAAGGATTTACCAAGGGTAAATCCTGCTTGACCAATATGCTAGCCTTCTATGATGACATAACTGGTTGGCTTGATGAGGGGAGAGCAGCAGTCATCTGTCTTGAATTCAGCAAGGTTTTTGATGCTGTCTCCCATAACATCCCCATTAGGAATCTCAGCAGGTGTGGGCTAGATGAGTGGACAGTGAGGTGGAGTGAGAGCTGGCTGTGTGACAGAACTCAGAGGCTTGTTATTCATGGAGCAGGGTTGAGTTGGAGGCCTGTAACCAGAGGTGTCCCCCAGGGGTCAATACTCAGTCTGGTCTTGTTCAACAATTACCTGGACAAGTGGACAGAGTGTATCCTCAGCAAATTCACTGATGATACCAAACTGGGAGGGGTGGCCAACACTCCAAAGGGCTGTGCTGCCATCCAGCATCACCTGGACAAGCTGGAGAGCTGGGCAGAAAAGAACCTAATGAGCTTCAACAAGGGGAACTGTAGGGTCCTGCACTTGGGGAGGAGGAATCCCATGCACCAATAGAGGGTAGGGAAGGATGGGCTGGAAAGCAATGCTGAGGCGAAGGATCTGGGACCTAGTAAATAGTAAATTATGCATGAGCCAACAATGTGCCTTTGCTGCCAAGAGGCCAAATGGAATCCTGGGGTGCATGAAGAAAAATGTGGCCAGTAGGTTAAGGGAGGTCTTTCTCCCCCTCCACTCTGCCCTGGTGAGGCCACATCTGGAATACTGGGCTCCCTAGTTCAAAACAGACAGGGACCTACTAGGCACAGTCCAGTGGAGAGCAACAAAGATAACTAGGGGATTGGAGCATCTCCCTTATGAGGAAAGGCTGTGAGAGCTGGGACTCTTTAGCCTGGAGAAGAGAAGGCTGAGGAGAGACATTGTTAATGCCTGTAAGTATCTGAAGGGTGGGTGCAGGGAGGATGGAGCCAGACTGTTTTCAGTAGTTCCCAGTGACAGGATGAGGGGCAACTGGCACAGGTTGGAACATGGGAAGTTCCACTTAAATATGAGGAAAAACTTCCGTGCAGTGAGGGTGACAGAGCACTGGAACAGGCTGCCCACAGAGGTTGTGGAGTGTCTTTCTCTGGAGATATTCAAGACCTGCCTGGATGCAGTCATGAATAATGTGCCCTAGGCAATCCTGCTTTAGCAGGGGAGTTGGACTGGGTGATCTCTAGAGGTCCCTTCCATCTGAAAATTCCATGATTCTGTGATCATGTACATTCTCGGCTGCTTCTACCAGCTTCTTAAAACAATACTGCAGAGGGATTTCTCGATTTGTAATTTATTGAATTGAAAAGCAGAATTCTCAGGTAATGCATATGGGAAGGACAGTTAAGGTGGTTAGATTCGGATTTAATCTTCTGGCAGTTTCACTGAGAAACAATTCATAAAGCCTTTTAATTTGAAGACTTGGCAGGGTTCTTCTGCTGGAGTGGCTTGTCAGGTTTCCAAAGGATTAAATGTCCTATTTTCGAAAGTTACAGGTTGTCTTTGAACAATACTCTCTTGTGGAGAGGTTTAAAGTGGAAAATACAGAAACCCAAAATGAAGCACACACGAATTGAGTCATTTTAAAACATTTCTTCTTCTACATAGTTTATGTTTATAGTTAAGTTTTGTTAAAACAGTATTATACTGTTTGCAGCCACCTAAAAGAAAAACCCATACCTTTCACGTTGTCATATCTACTTAGGCAATCACTGTGTACTGAGTGCTGTACTCCAGAACCTTGCCTAAAATAGGAGAATGGCAAGATCTCACTTTATAAGAGATAAAAGCAGTAGAGACAGGAGACTGAAGAAATACAGTGAAAAATACACCAGAAATTTAATATAAATGTAGTTATCTGCTACACAGTGTCCCATAGGATTCCTCTAATCTCAGTTTATTCCCACTCCACTGACCGTTTTCCTTTACATTTTCCCCTCTCTGGGTTCTTACCCTGCACATTTTTGTTAACCCATTTCCAAGTACTCACTTCTGCTAGCTGGACAGTCACTCACCTGCTTAAATTTCTTCAGCTCACTGGATGTCAGTCACAGTCTCTCTCTGAACATCTTATTCAGTTTCACCTAGCAAGTTCCCATTTTTCCTCTTCTGAATAATACAGCTCTTCCTGTCCTACTGCCACTTCCATCCAGTTTTCAAATTTCTTACTTGGGCCTGATAATTTTCTTGAGTAATTGGCCCCAGTCTTCAACTCAATGCCTACGCTTTTCCTAATGTATCTGTTTCCTGGGACTTATTTTATACTCTTTCCTCAAATTCTTACCATCAGCACCATTGTGCCCTCACCCACACCTTTCCTCACCCACACCCTTCTTTATCCCCACCTTTCCTCATTCCACTTCAACCCTCAACCACAAACTAAAGAGGGTCTGATTCCCATTCAGTCTTCATTCAGATTACACTGTTTCTTCCTACACAGATCCTTCGTCTAGTTCTGAACTCAGAGGAAACAGATAAAATCCCTTCCCCCATTTCAAGTATCCAGGTCAGGATATATACTGAAGAAAACCGCAGGAAGGTGTGTCTGAGCCCTCACGTTCACCACATACAAAATATTCAAGGAATTCAATAGGAAAACAAGAGGTATCCATTCCACAAACCACTTCCCTTTCTTAGGCTTTGAAAAGGGCCAAATGTCTACAAATTCTAAACTGGGTTTCAGAAGACATGTCCATGGCAACATTGTATACTCAGTTCTCACACAGTTCATTCTTTAAGCGCAAGAAAGAAAGGTCAACAGGATTTCTTGCTCTGTAGATATGTACAGCTATAATAACAATGCACTATACATAAGGCTTTTCAAGCATTGTTGTTATTTATAGATAGACTGGGGCCCATATTTTGTTCCTTAGCTTTAGTCTCAATAATGGCCAAACTTTTGTGGTTTCAATTTTAAAAATAATCCTATTCCAGGATCACCCCAGCTTCAGAAATGTGCACCCAAATTAAAACACAGAAAAATACACGAGTGAGGCAATCCCAGCAATTCTTGTCTTCAATAAAACAGTTTATTAATGTTAATGAATCTTGCAGAAACACAGATTGTTTTCTTAAGGAAGTAATTTGTAGGATTAATCTATTACAGAGGGAAAACTAGTTCATTTAAGAAACAGAACATCTGAGAACAGAAGTCCTTTGTGTGTATTGAATTATGGAAGGCTTTGCTCCACATTGGGACAAATTCACATTTCTCAAGAACTCAGTATCTGTTGCACATTTGGCAAAGCAGACACGTTTCCCACTGCTCTCTTCTCCTAGGACTCAGCATTATATTCCCTGAAGAGAAGCCTACTGGGAATAATTTTGAATTAACTTCTACAGACAAAGAAATATCTGCTCTTCAGCAAGCAAAATTAAGTGCTCATCAGCAATTTGTTGATGAATAATGATTTCAGAAAGTTAGTGTTGCACGATCTATGATGATACAGTCACATATATTCTACTAGTAGTGCTTAACATAATTGGAATTAATTCCTGTTCCTTCCTTCCTTCCTTCCTTCCTTCCTTCCTTCCTTCCTTCCTTCCTTCCTTCCTTCCCTCCTTCC
>NW_009953787.1:2842556-2860799 GCF_000747805.2 Chaetura pelagica
TTTCCTTCCTTCCCCCCTTCCTCCCTTCCTTCCTTCCTTCCTTCCTTCCTTCCTTCCTTCCTTCCTTCCTTCCTTCCTTCCTTCCTTCCTGCCAATACCAGGCTAACAAAGCAACAATACAGGGCTGCTCTACAATTAATTGCAACAAGTATCTACCTGCATAAAAAAACTACATATTTATTCTGTGTACTGAAATATATTTAAATTCTCTATAGATTTCTAGTAATCTTTTATTTAAAAAAAAAAACAACAAACAACAACACAGAACATCACAAAAGAAATTGTACGTATATAAGAAAAAATATTTATAATTATTTGCGAATTTATTCCTCAATGAAGGCATTCTATTCCTTGTCACTGCTCTTGTTATCTTTAACAACTTCTGTGTCATAATTGTGGGGGTTTTTTTTATCATTGGACAGGTAGCATGAGCCCAGTCTTCCAATATGGCATAATTAATTTGCACTTTTACTTTGTCAAGAGATAATAATAAATAAATAAATAAATAATAAGACATATCTAAATTAGCAGCTTTGTTTTAAGCTTTTAATTTCAAACCTGTAATCCACTTATTCCTCTTCATAGCCAGGCACAAATGAATTGGGAGACTTTAAGGATATTTAGGTAAGTCATACACACAGCTTGTGCTCATCAGCACTGTGACGCCGTGTATCAGCCTGTGACGTGTGCCATGCCAGTAACACATTCTGTTGGCTACATTATGCAGGGCTGGCCTTGAAAAGGGAACTGTATAGTCTCTAAATATAGAGTTTAGGAAAACTTAGGAACATTTATTAATATTAGTTATGGTGCTTGGGTGTGGTTTTTTCCTATGCAGAAAAGATTGTTTCCTTAGGACTCTTTCACCATCGTGTTACTTCCTACTAGTATGGCTGAGAAAATCCAGGAAAATCTACCACCAGCTGGAGCTGTAGGTTTGCACAGTACCTCACACACTAAAAGCCCTGGAAATCTGTGTTGTCATGCATTTTATTCTAAAATACATTTTTCAGATCTACAGTCATATTTTTTAAAAATTAAATAATGTAAAACAGAGGTAACACTAAATCTGAAAGGAATTACTTTAAAAAGGTTAGCTCAGAAGGATTTTCTCCTTGAACCTTCTTTGTTTTCAGATGGTGATTGTAAGTCTCCTCATAGCAATATTTGTCATGAGCACAGAGTCCTCATGGGTTTACCAAGCCTACTCCCCCTCTAGTGCTGATGCTGACGTATACACACTGGAGATTAAAGGGAAACACATCTGATGGCATAACAGAGGCAACATGATTATTTCAAATTCCTCTTCCCAAAGAGTGACCACCTCTTTCTAATTCTGATAAACCATCTCTTGCATAAGCAGTGTATGGGTTTGATCTTTTCAGGTACCGTGTATATCTTTAAAATGCTCAGTGCTCTCAAGTCTTGCTGAAGTCAGTGGGAACTGAGGAGGCACTTTGCTTCTAAGAGTGATCAAAGCCTGACCAAAGGGAGGCCCAAACTGGTGGTCAGAGTAATTATAAAGATTCAGACTTTAATAATATCTATGAAAGGTACAAGTGCAGCCAAAAGGGTTTCATACACAAAATATGAGTATTTTCCATCACGTACAGTCTGACAGTTCTCAGCTATTCAAGGCTGTCCTCAGTTAGGCTCCAGCTCAGCAAAACAACTGAGACCAGTGCCTAAATTCAGGTATATGAATATTCACATTCACATCACACTAAAATGCATATTAGTACTGTCCCTTATTATTAGCATTTATTCTCTCCTCTGTTCTTTCTTGGCTAGTCCTCCTTCCCCTTCCTTGAGACCCACAGAGCAAGCTTTGAAAGCCCCTGGGAACTTTCCTAAGCTGAGAATGATCAGGAAAATTTACCTGCATTTCTACCTTTGTCCCTCCTGTAAATATTTTTACAAAAAATCTTACTCACCTGATTCTTGGGCAAAAAGGAAAAATAAAGGAGTTGATGAAGTGGTAAGGTGCAATTTCCCACTTTTTTCTATTTATAAATTTATTTTTTCAAATACATTAATTTTGTGCAATTATTCTGTTTTTACAAGAGTCTCCTACTGATTCTTTTAACTGCTTAATTTCAGCACAGGCTTCTCAATGTCATTAGGCTGCTTAATGTTATTTTGATTTTAATGTGTTAGTGCAAATCAATAGCAAACTGGACATTTGACCCTTTAGTGCAGCTTAATTGTCACCCTAAGTGACAATTAATAAAAGACCCTAAGTCTTTTATTTACCCTATTTAGAGATTTTATTTTATTGTTTTAATGAGGAAACAAATCTTTGTTTTGTCTGTAGGAGGATTCTGCAGCTTGTCAATTAATTTGTAGGTTACAGAGTTTGACTTCAAGCCCTTGGGGTGCTCTGATCCCACACTGAACAGTGGAGCTTTCCAAAATAAGCTTGCTAACGTCAGAACTTCTTGTTGCTAAGACTGTAGCCTGGTAAAAGCACGTTGTTTCAACAAAACCATTTGAACTGGCAGCCAACCTGTCTAAAGACAATGGAAGTAGTTTTAAGCAATACATACCAGATTGTTACATCAGCCTGTTTTACTGGAGCAAGAGAAAAGTGCAAGGGTATTGATGAAAATAGCAGTGGAGAGGGAAAACCGTATCTTCTACTTACAGAGATTGCAGAATGTAAATGTGTATTAGTCAGAAAACTGTTGGAGGTGAGAATGACCTACCTACCCCAGGCTAATAACGTACAGTACATGCAAGGTCTTAAAAGAATTTCCAATTAAGCTTCTTTTTATTACTGCACTAACCCAAGGCTCCACTACTGCATGGTACATTACTTTTCAGAATTCAACATTAATTTAGATCAAAGGTAGGTATTCCCATCCTGACTAGGAGGAATGCTACGTAGTACTGACCCTCCTCTAGGAACAGCATGTAAATTCATACAGCAGTCCATGCCTCAAACACGTGCAGTTCACAATCAGCTACTGACCACCTGGATGGAAGTCTGCACCACAGTCCTTCGCTCGTTTTTAATTTTTAGTCCATTAAAAATGAAACAGTCTTGCATTCTGACCTTGAAGACATGCAAACACACATGCACACTCCTGAGAAGCTGAGAAAAGAGTAAAATACAAGAGGTTCCTCAGCTTTCACAGTTTATAAAATGACACACAATACTATACTAGTTGCATGAGTGGGAATTAAAAACTTTTCACTTTTTGAAAGGCTCACCAGCTCTCCAAATAAATGGGAACTATCACATGTTTAACTAACAGCAATGGAATACAACATTTAATTCCCATGAGGTCACGGGACAATGTGACTCTACAGGATGAAAGGCTCCAGTGAGTTTCAGAGTGAGAAACCTACTGTAAGAGACAAAGCACTACAAATGTATGGCTGATTCGTTTATCACCTGTTTTTTTAGAAATCACTTATGTGCCAGTAAGATTGGTTTGATTTTTCTTCACAAAATTATTGCATCTTAAAAATACTGATAGTTTGAGAGCATAAGAAGAACTGGTTCTGGTGGTTTGTGTCTCCTACCTTTGCATCTTTTGGGTTTTGTTTTATTTTTTTTTTTTTGTTAATGCATTTCAATTCCCTTTAAATCACTGTGGGATGAAATGTCATGTTTTAATGACAGATTTTCGTATTCCTTGTGGATATATGTGCATTTATATCAAAACCATTCTGTTTTAAATCCCTAAAGTAAGAAGGAAATATCTGAGCTCAAAAGAAAAAAAGAATATTTCTGATTTTGGAAAAATAGGTCTTGATCCAAGATCTCGTACTTTAGACATTTGTTTATTGGCTTAGAAGAGTTGTCAGTCAAGTCACTGATTAATCTTACGGAGTGCACTGGCTTCAAGGAAATTCTCTGAGTTCAGGGTGGCTTAGCCTTGCTTATATGGCTGATTGTGCTAATTACTATGAGGAAAAGTCTTTTTAATAACATAAATAAATAAGTAATCAGTCAGCCTATCCTGGAAGGAAAAATCAGTTTTGCATGACCCTGGAAGTAAGTGGAGAAAGACTTGGGATTTCCTGGTGGTCTTCCCATTGATTGCAATAGACATTCAAGTAGAATTTTCTGCTTTCTGGACCACATTTGTGTTCCTGCTTATTATGTGGTTCTGCTGATTTTAACATTGGGCACTAAACTCTGCTGTGCTTTTCTTGGTGTTATGAAGTGAATTAATTAGCATTACCTCTGTGAGGTCCTGTGGTGGAAGACTCCATGTTAACATAATGTACTGCTAATGTTACTCTTTTGTAAGAGTAACTGGAATATAATTTTCCCTTAAATTTTAGTTTCCCTCAGTCATGACTTTTTGAGACCACTCACTGCGCTTAACTGAATCAGACTCGAAAAATATGTAGATTTCAGAGACGAAATTTTCACAGGGTTTTATTTCAAATTCTTATATACAAGACCTTGAAGGTGAAATGTACACTTACTCAATCACAAGGCAAAGATTTAATGTCCTTCTAATTAGAAACGTGACCTGTTCTCTTAATTTACCTGAAGAAGGAAAGGCTGTGCAATGGAGTGAGCATTAATCTGGCCTCAGGAGACTGCAACTCAGCTCCTTGCTTTTCCAGGTACCTCCTCTGTGACTTTGTATGAATTGCATAAACTCAGATTCTGAAAGGTATTTCATCTTCTGCCATGAAAATCTCATTCAATCTCAAGTCAGCTGCCTAAATCACAGAACTATAAATCATACTCTGAAAATAACTAGGGATTTATGATACCTCAGAATACTCCCTCCTCCACTCAAAAAGACCATCTATATCTACTGCATTGATTTAGACATTTGCTTGGTATTGACACTTGTTTGACCTGCTTTTATACATAGTTCCTTAAAGAAATTTCTTGATTTATCCCTAAAAGCTATTCCAGTGCTTAGTTACCCTCTGTGTATCAGAACTGAAAAAACTCCATGCCTCAGTTGTTCACTTAGAAATTGTGGTGATCTTTATTGTTTAACTGAACTATTGCACAAATAAAAATACTTTCATCTGAGAAAGTTATATTGATCAAGCTTAGCTGCAAAAATCAATGTAGTCCAAATTTGAACACCTTACTCAAATAACTAATCAAAACTCAGCACTGCAATTTGTCAAATTTACAAACAGTCCACCCAAAATAACCATTTGAAACATGCAAACATAGCCAAGCTACACAGGTTTTTGAGTAAATAAAATTCTGTTGATGGCAAGTTTTTGCAAAATGTATTATATTCCTCCATAGATATTTTAAGGAAAAAAAAACAAAACTAAATAGTTGATTTATTTCATTACACTCTCTTCACCAACTCATGTTAAGAAGTTTAATGTGAAAATACCATTTATAAAGAATACACCCCAAAGGAAATATATTCTGCCTACTCATAAAAGCACAGTGACAACATTTTTAAAAAAATTGATCTAAGTAAAAGTATGCCAGCTGCTTATGAACATGAAGTTTCAAAAGAAGACATAATACTATATTCTCAATTTTTAACTTTATCGTTCATAATACATACCTTCATTATTTTTTTTTCATATTCAGAACATGATTTTTAAATGATAAATGTATTTCTCTTGGAAAAAAAAAAAACAACAAAAAAAAACCTATCAAAATTGGAATTCCAGATTTTCAGACAATCAAAATACAGTATTTGATTGGTCAGTCACATTTTCCTGTTTGATTACTGGATTATGGAAGTGTTTGGAACCTTAATTAAGTGCTTTGGTGGACACATTTATTTTAAACTTGAATGGTCAAGTGTGGGAGACAATTTATGCTTATGTAGCTTTCCTAATAATAGGTAAGGCTAATGCTTTTTGTCCCAGGAAATATCAGGTTGGATTTGTTTGGCAGCTGGCATTCAAATGACAGTTTAAGCTTACACAACCTATTTCACAAATTTTGGAAAAGTAATCTTTTAAGCTTTGTCAACATTGTCTTTGCCACAACAGATTTTAAAATGTGACACCCTTTCCCATGTGTGAATTAACAAGAAAGGTTTTTTCTCTGGTCTGTTGTTTGGGTTGGTTTTTGTTTTGATTTGTGTTTGGTTTTGTTTGTTTGTTTGTTTTTGTCAGAATTTCACAATAAAATAAGGATTGTTGGGTTCTAAATTCTATAACTGGGCATGTACTTTGGACTCAATTAGTTCAGCTGTGACTAACAAGCAATCCAGGTAAGATTCAGGACCCTTTTATCATTGCAAGTTACAAGACATTGAATTTGCACTGCACCTTTTTTCCAAATCACTGCTACAAGTACCACCTGTGCTTCTTATTTCTGTTCACCTGCTTCTAATTAGCACCTTGCAAAGCTGCACGGCTGCAGCATCTCTGTTCTTCCCTCACTGCCCATTACCCATTAGGTCTCCACAGCACAGCCTAGGCGGAAATAATTTTGTCCCTACATCATTATACCTGCTCCCTTTCCAGGAAATACAGGCAAAAATCAACTGCTTAAAATTATGTTATTTGGGGGAATGATAGGTATTCCTTTTCTTCTGCATCTTTACACATTTTCACACAAAATGAGAACCTTACATGCCCCGTGTCAGTATTGCAATTGGCTTTCTTAAGATCAGTGTAAGGGCTTGAAAACAAAAAGAAACCTAAACAAAGACAAAAATCTCCAGAACCCAGACTTTTCTTTTTGGATCTTATTAAAAAGTATGCCAAACCACAGCCAAATGCTTTGAAATCCCCTCACTATTGAAATATATACTTTTGCATTAGGTACATTTCTTGTAAAGTCACGCCAGCCCTGTTTTGTTGGGCTGGTTGTTCTTGATCAGGGGTTATTTTGTTTTCTGTGTTGTATCACTTCTTGTGTAAATCACATCCACAAATGCACATCCCACTCACCCACAAACCCAGCTGCTCATGAATAACTTAATTGTGAAGTAATTTATCAAACCCTGAATGCCCTGTGGACAAAAAAACTCACTTCAGGGAAGTTCGATGCTTAGTCAGATTTTGAACTACAATGTTTTCTTCTGCATTCTCATGCAGTAGAAGAGCTGTCTACTTCTGAGCCTGTGTTGTGTGATCAGTACACCCTGTTGTAGCCTGTAGTTTCCTCCAATTCCCAGACAGGAGTGCATGTGTATTTTTGTGAGTGGATATATGCAAAGTGTGCCTAGAGCCATAATCTGTCCTAATACTCTTTAAATCACCATTTTACAATGGTGATCATTAGGAACAAATTGCATATCTAATGGAACTTGGTTTTTTAGTGTTACAGTGTCTTTATTTTTTCTCTCCCCTTACTTGATATAAATCTTATGTAAGTAAAAAAAAATATATTGACTATTCTCTGGGTTTTTTTAATCCCCTACTCCCTGTAAGTCTATTCCTTTGTGATCGATTATGCCTGTTTGAAGCAGATAGAACAGGATGCTAAATGCTACCCAAGCACTATTGCCATGAATCACTCCCATTTTGTGGTCACAGTGCAGAGTTGTAATAAGTTCACCAAAGCCAGTACACACTGCTTAGGCAATTATATGGGCCTTTAAAATCAGAGTATTGCAGCCTTCACAAAACATAACATTATAAAGCTCAGTAATGGGAAATTATGACTGGGAAGAAATTGATCCCCATTACTAAAATTGATATACTTAAGAAAAAACAAGAAGTAAACAATACGTGGAATGACATTTTCCACTTGAGCCATGTCCTCTGCTTAGCAGGGTCTGTCTGTGCCTTCAGTGTGGTAGATCAGTAGCCTGTCATCCCAAGACTGGTTTGAAAGCCCTGTGCTGTTTCTTGGCATTGTTCAGAAAAAGTGTAGGCAACTGATCCACATTGAATAAAACAGTGATAAACCATCTACTTTTACAGTAAAACAAAATTAAGACTAAGAATATATGCAAGCAATTTAAGAACAAAGATATTCCAAAGCAATTGCACAGAGTATTTGAGATCAGAACTTTCAACAATGAAAAATACTTAAAAAAAATAAAAATGTATGTTAAGAGATGGAAATGCACAATATTAACTGCCATATGCTTATATGCAAAAAACATAGACATTTGCAATGCAGAGGTGATGTTGCATGTTTGCAACTCAATGATAACCAAATACAAGCCTCACAGTGCACCTCTTCTAATGATTTTCCAATGGATTAGCATTAAAGGATTTCTGCCAATGAAGTGCAATTAATGTAAAACAAGTTAGTCACACAACACAAGTCTAAGAATTTAATGTAAAATACTTTTTAAAAGACTGAAGGAAAATAAATGTAGACTGGAAAGTCTCGTGAATTTGGAATTTACTGGTTGGAAAACCATTTCTTTGCCACACCTTCAGAAGGGGAAAACCCCATCCCATTTCCTGTGCTAATTCTTGTTCCAACTTGCATGGCATATTTAGTTCTAATGGTTGTACTACTTAGCACAGACATTCCTTCCCAAGAAACCTAGCCAAGTGTTGAGATTCTATCTTTATTTAAATTATAAGATAAAAATAGTGCCACATACATATTTTTGGGTAGTACTTCTCCCTTCCCATGGTATTAAGAGGTAGATATCCATCTCTGTAGCAAACATTTAGTGAAGCAAGCCATAACTCTAAAATCCTGTTGTGAAAACACACGTTATATGGTCACAGAATCACAGAATGGTTGAGGTTGGAAGGAACATCTTGTGGTCATCTGATCCAACCCCTTTGCTCAGGCAAGACCACCACCTACAGTTAGCTGTCCAGGACTATGTTCAGACAAGCTTAAAATATCTCCAAAGACAGAGACTTTACAACCTCTCAGGGTAAGCTGTGCCAGTGCTCAGTCACCCTCTCAAAAAAAGACATTATTTTCTTATGTTCAGAAGGAACTTCCTGTTTTCCACATTCTGCCCATTGCTTCCTGACCTGTCACTGGGCACCATTGAAAAGAGTCTGATTCTGCCTTCGTTATAGCCTTCCTTCATATATTTACAAACACTTACAGGATCCCCCAAAAGTCCCAGTTCAGCTCCCTGTATCACAAAAATTAGCTCAAACCTCTTTCAGTGTTTGGCCACATTTCAATAGCTGCACTAGGCAGCAGACAGCTGTTGTTAATACCTAAAACCTGGACATCTGTCCTTAGCAAGGTTAGTCCTGATACCACTGAATGTGCATGACTATTTGATTTTTTTATTATTTCATTTTACATTACAAATCACCCTGAGAACCCCTCTGCTTGCTTTCTGAGTAAGTCAGTAGAAAAGCTGACCACAGGTTTACACATGGACCTGTCCCTGTGTGTATCCATTCCCTCCAGAAAGGGACAAAATATGCTGAATATGTCTGTACCCACCCATTTAGTCAAGACTTCAAACACAGGACACCGTAGATAGAAACTAAATATCTCTGCTGGGGCACACCAGCATAAATGCACACTAAAAAGGAAATGGCCTAAAGCTGCCTGATAGGACAGGTTAAGCCCATTCCCATTGCGGAATTCAAACCAGAGTCATGTCTTGTCCTTTGCTGGCAAACTAGCAGGGGTCTTTGTAAACAGAAGGAAGATGTTATTTAGCCACACATGTCACCCTCCAGCTTTCCTGATACCTTAGTGGTTAATGTATTCAGTACAGGTGTGAGATTCTTGCCTTTTATCAGTAATATCTTCTTCTAGGAAAGTGCCCAGCTACTATAGGATAGACTATGCAGGAACACACGTCACCTGTGTGTTCTAGTTGGATGACTAGATAATCAAGAGATAAATGTGGTTACTTTTCCTCACAAATATGTCTTCGAAATCACTCTATTATTATTCATCATAAAAATTATACATTTTTTGTACACTAATAATGTGTACCCAACTAAATGTACTATTCAATCTACCTATATTCTTTGTTCTTTCTTCACGCAATCCACCAAATGCATTCTGAAATGCCTTCAGGCACTTAGAGAAAAATTATTTACCATATGCCAAATAATTGAGTCCTACAGAAGATAATGTTCATAAAAAATATCTCATACACACATAAATACTGAAAATAATTTGCTTATTTTGCAGTACAAATGCAACTAAGTCCTGTCATTTTTGTATGCAGCCTTGGGAATGCCAGCATCAGTTATTATTAATCAGAGGAAACAATACAATAAATATTAATCTGTATAAGGGAAAAAATACTATTTTCTGACCACTAACAAAATAAGACACAGTGGGAACACAAGTAATTGATGTTGATAAGACTTACATGTTTCCATACTCAGGGAATTTAGCATTTTAACTAGATTTTGATTGATTAAGCATAATGCCCCAGTGATAAGCCAAGACCTGTACTCTGAATATAGACATGGCATCAATATGAAATGTTATATTAACACAACTGGGAGACTAACTCTTAATAAACTATTTCTCCAAATCACTCTGCTGCTTATGAAATACACACCACATTCTCAAAATACATTTTTTTTCTCAATTTTTTTTAATTTATTATTTTTTTTTTTTACCCTCTAGCACTGCAGTTGATGGGGAACAGGGAGGTAGGAGTTAGATCTTGCTGATTCTTGGAGCTGACTATGAGAACTTCAATGGAAGCAGTCACTGTTCAATCTACATTACTTCTAACTGCACAGCGTGGTTTATGCATTGGGAATGTTCATAGCCCCTTCTTATTTGAATTCTTCCACCTTCAGGTATAAAAAAAAAATCCTCAAACATGCGTGCAAATACTTTTACTATTTATGGCAACCAAAATGGACTACACAGACTTTTACACATGAAAATAATAGAAGTTTTCAGTCAAATAACCAGCAAACAATTCTGCAGTACAGTACACTTGCATCTATTAAGCAAATGCATAACATAAAATTTCTCTCAACTTTTCTCTGATATCTCTGAAAAAAACTGTGGAAGAAAGTATGTCCAGCAACTGTGTTTTGTATCAAAACATTGATAATTCTGATTTTTTAATGAGCTTTTTGATACAGCAGAATATTCTATGGAAGCTAAGAATTATAAATGCTTTTGTACTTTTCCTTGTTGCTTCAGTGTCAATATATTCCAGTCAGTCTCAAATTGTGCTATTATATCCAGACTTAATTAAGAAAAGAAATACATTTTTCGCTGTACTAACTTTTAAGTCAGTGTTTTACAGCTTCCCCATGAAATGTTGTGTGGATGTGCTTCATTCTTTAGTTCTGCAGTCATGGACAGAGAAGTGAAAATGATTATGTAAAAATCCATGGGTTATGGATATATTTCTTTGAGCTTTTTGTTGGACAGTAGCAGAGCTGACTGCTTCTATTAGCAAAAAAATGGGTATGGTTCTCCCCTGTCTCAGTACTGCAAGATGGTGTCCTGGCTTTCCTTCTGTATGAATGTGGTTTTAAACCTGTTAACTTGGGCAGAGTAAAAAGGAATTTTACTTTCATTATTCCAGGGTCACACAGTGAAAAATACCCACAAAAGTCTCTTTGTGGCACTCCCAGGTGTAAATAACTCGACTCTTAATCTGCTCAAAGATTGCTGATGGACAGATATGTTATCCAAATATAAAAGTTTCTGCTATTTTACAGTTTATCAGGATCTCCCATCAGTTTTTCAGGTTCCTCTAGTAGCACTTTCTTAAATTATTTGGATAAGAGGAAAGAGCCAAACAACACTAAACCAAATGGTTTTATCTTCCTTAAAGTATTTTCTCATCTGTGAAACTGTTGTAGCTGACTGCTTATTCAAGTAAAACACATTTCATCTCTCCGTTTTTTAAATTGATTTATAATTTTATAATGTACACAGATACTCACAGTTTGGGGCTTTTTTATGTAAGGAAAATGAAGCACAGTTTCAGTAATATTGAAACGCTGTAGGTTCATTTTCCCTAAAAACCAGCCTGTTGAGGAGGTGTAAGCTGTTGTGTACCTATAGAAGTGCAAAGCATTTGCATATTTCAAATCCATGAAGCTTCATGGGTGAGCAAGCAAAAATAATCACTGTTGCACTTATTTGTGTCAGACAGCAGTATGAATATATATTTCTGCTGCTGAAGTCTTCCTCTTTTTTTTTGTTTAATGTGTTTAATTATTAGAGCACACACAAGGCAAAGTACTTGAATGAATATCCAGTAAAGGCAAAACAAAGGTACTTTAATTGTAAGGTTTGTTCATGGACCTTTATAGTTCCTGAAATACAACTGCAGTCACAAACAGGCTATATGCTATTTTAATGCATCTCTTAACAAAATGAATTTACACTGAATTTCACAAGAGCAGCTAAGCAGATTTTAAAGGGGCAGCTTTTAGGAGTGGGCTAGTTGAAAAGTATTTTGAAATATGAAGGCCATCTTTTTGCTTCCATTAAAAACAAAGAAACCCAGAGGATTCCACTGGGGCAGCACAGTGGCTAAAAAGATCTTTTCTACTCCAAAGGAAGCAAATAAACAAAGAGAAACCCCAAAAAATCTATTTTCAGAAATGCCTCACAGCTGCATATATTCCTATGGGAGGGATCATTTTAGAATATGTAGAAGGGAATAATTAATCAGTGTTTAATTTAGGTGTTTGTTTGTTGTAGACTTTATTGTTTATAAACAAGACAATCTATTTGTTTATTTATTCCCTTGTGTTCTGTGCCTTACAGTAAAAATTGTTGAAATGTACTAGAAATTAAGTATATATATTTCTATTAATGATAAATATATTTTGTAACTGTTATTAAACCAAATAAGATTTAGTACATAACTGCCTCAGACAGAAGACTTAGTGGGATGGTTCAAGAATCCTATAAAGTGTGCAATTCCATATTCAATTTTGTAGAAAATTTACAACAGGAACAGAGAATCAGCAGAACAGAATGCAAAACTTTTCAGAACATGAATACAAATTCAAGAGCAAAATATTTTGGTTTTAAAGAAAACACTAGGACCACAGTTCAGAGGCCATTTCTCATTTAAACGTTAGGGATGTTTAAAGTTCATGTACGTGGATTAGCAGTGCTCTTTTGTGTCAAGTAGGTAAAATCTTATTGATTGAGGATTTTTAAATAATATGTCATGCATATAAAGCACAGATTATGGGACCATAATAATATGCATTGCCATGAAAATATTCTAACAGCTATGAGGAGCTGTACTGTCTTTTTTGCCAATGATATGAAGAGCAAAACCTATTTCAAAGCACAGAAAAAAACCCAAGCAACTAAATTAAAGTCAGCTATGCCACCTTGATTCAGGGTCCCATTATGCCATCTGCATTAGCATGGATGTTATTACATGTTCATTATTATTTTGCAACGTTCAGTGAATAACTGCAGTACACAGAGTAGATGGTGTTTATTTAAGAGAAAGTGAGACAATAATTTTTCAAAGTCTCCAGCAGCAGTTAAGAAGAAGACTGGAAAATCAAGCAGGCTCTGGCATGTACTACCTATCAATTGTATATTTGGATTGGTCAAATGGATTTTTGCTGTTACTTCACTCAAGCTTCACTGAATGAAAATTTCTAGACTAGTGAAAATTAGTGGTAGATTCACAGATAAGAATATTCATTTTCTATAAAATCACTAAAACTTACGTACATGCATTCAGTGCAGCAGGAAAGGTGCTGCATTTTTATGATGTCTTTTCTTTTGAAAAATTTCATCAGAATAAGATGGAAATGTACAGTCATTTAACAAATCACAGATTATTGCTTTTTGGTTCCTTGGCAAGGGTCAAGTTTGTAAATTCTTTCTGTATTTATGCCATTCAAACTCATTAAACTGATATTGCTGGCTGTTGCCAGAAGGCTACCACAGGGTTACGGATGGGTAGTCAGTGTCAGATTAATTTTCATTGCTTGTGAGCAGGTGATTCCCTCCTGAACAGCTCCAAATATAATATTTATTTATTTATTCTTTGTTTTGATCTTTAGAGATCAGAATATGCCAATTCAGTCATAAGGACTGCAGAACGGAAAATTGCCTGGAATTAGATTTTGCTGTATTTCATAATAAAGAGTAACTGTATGAAATATTTATCTTAAATCCATTCAGAGAAAGATAAAGCAAGAAAGTAGGAATGATGGCATGAAATAATCAGTATCACTCTATCACTGTAACTGAAATATGCAATTGGGATGTAACTGTCCTCTAATGAATGCGACAATACAGATAATTTTAGCTTAAATTCCAAGCAATATAGACATTCATCCCTAGATATTAGAATGAAGCCTTCTTTTTTTTATGAAGCATCCAAAATAATACAACATTATTGATGGAACATTGGCCAATACCAGTCCATGGAGGTCAGATTGGGGATAAAGGATAGCAAGCCCAGCAACTACTTTCTTTCACCTCTGAGACAGAATCAATTGTCCCAGTCTTAAACTCATCTTTTAGTTTACTGAAGAGGTTGTTTAAAGCTGTTTTTCAATGCCTTCAATATAAAAAAATTAAGCAGAGTCTTTATTCAGTAGCTAGAAACTTTGATATGAAATTACTTTCTCCCACCTAGGTGACTACAAGTGGTAAGTTGCAGAAACACATCATATGCCTAGCACATTTAGCTCCAGAAAAACATGGACATTAATTAGTAGAATCAGTTTTCTTCCTAGACAGGTTCACTTGGCACAGCAAGCACAAGAAAAAGCTGTTAATGGCAGCTCTGGCTGGGTTATGAGCTCAGCACCAGATGCTGACACTTCAGCCAGCTGCTCCCAGCACCACAGCTGTCCCCAGGCCTCCAAATGCACAAGAAGCACACAGGGAAATAAATGTCCATGGGCAACCTGCCACATCCCAGTGAAATTTCATGGCCAAAATTACTCCTGGTGAGTGATGGGGCCAGCAGGCAAGGGAGACCCTGGCTGGAGGGCCAGGCAAAGGCCCACCAGGAGGCCAGGGTGGCTAGTGGGGCGAGGGATATTGGTGGGAGAGGTGGCTGTGGTCACAGGCAATGCCACTAGGGAGGCTGGGCAGTGGGGCCATCCAGGGTGGCCGGTGAAGGATGCCAGACCTTGTGAAAGGCACAGGGTGGGTAGCCCCTCAGGGCAACCACTGGAAGCCTGGAATGCTCAGGAACAGTGCTGCAAGCACCAGCCCTATAGGAAGGCAGCAAAGGCAGGTTCTGCACGGGGGAGATAGAGGTTAGGGCAGTGAGGGCAGTGAGGGCAGGAGGGAGGAAGGGAGAAAGCAGGGAAGGAGAAAGGGAGGGATGGAAAAGACTTCTGAATTAACTTTGTATTTGTTCTAAAACGGAATTAGTATTTGCCTTGTTAAGATATATTGTCTTCATTTGGGACAATATTATATGCACATGCAGGCAGAAAGTACCAGTAACAGCCTACTTCATCACTCTTTTCTACTTCTATGTTTTGTTTCTATTTCTTATTCCCTGTCAACAAATTTTTCTTCCAAAATTGTTTTGCACTCACATGAAGCACTGCATCCAGTTTATTCTGTGCTGAAAGCAATTTAGAATAGTGGTATAAATTTAAGGGTCATCTCATATAAGATGACATAATAATCAAGCTGTCCTCTTCTACCTGAGGACTTCACATTACCACAAGAAATTCAGTTCTTCCTTTGAATGTCTTTCTCTGTGAAGGCTGAGTCAGCACACCAATATTTTCTCATCCAAAAAGCCAGTTGTGTCTCTACCGTAACTCCAGGACCTTTCACAGAAACGGAATTAGAACAAAGGGATAAATGATCAGCTTGGCGTTAGGCTACATATAAAAGCTACTGGACAGCGAGTGGTGATTCCTGTTACATGCACAAGTTTGGGATCAAACCCCATCTAAGGACAATCCTAAGGCGCTCCTGTTGCAGGCTGTAGGAGTAAAAGTAACATTGCCTGATTGTTGTGTTTTGTAGGAGAAGCACCTCTGCTGCACAGTAAAGTCCCCAGCTATAACTTCTTTTAAACAGTCTTTTGAACTGAGTGGCCAAAATTTCCTTATCGGTGTTAATCTGTGACTGAATGTGGACAGCACCATTCTTAAAGTTGCAGGAATAGTTGGAAAAAATGTGCAGCAAAAGTAGCACAGGATTATTTGTTAACACAGACCTTGTTGAACAGCTGTGAGGAGCAAATACAGCAGTATGGAAAAATTAAAACAAAAGAAAACAGAAACCAAACCAAAACCAACAACAACAGCAAAACACAATAACAAAATAAACAAACAACAACAAAAAACAAAACACAAAACCAAAACCCCTAAATATTATAACAAATGGTTATTTAATATTATATCAAATACTGTAATCATTACAAATATCTAGATATATACACCACTGAAGAAAGGAAACCGGTGACTTGTGGCGTTCCTCAAGGGTAGGAACTGTGACCAGGGCTGTTTAGCATCCTGGTAGCAACAAGGACAGTGGAACTGAGTGCATCCTCAGCAAGTCTGCCAATAACACTGAGGTGTGTGGTGAGGTCAACATGCTGGAGGGAAGGGAGGACATAGAAGGACCTTGATAGGCTTCAGAAGTGGCTCCACGCCAACCTCATTAAGTTCAACAAAGCCAAGCGTAAGGTCCTGCACCTGGGTCAGGGAAATCCCAAGCACAATTACAAGTTGGGTGGAGAATGGCCTGAAAACAGCCCTGAGGAAAAAGGGGTGCTGGTTCAGGAGAAGCTCAACATGAGCTGGCAATATGCACTTTTAACCCAGAAAGCCAACCGTGTCCTGGGCTGCACCAAAAGAAGCATGGCCAGTCAGTCAAGGGAGGTGATTCTGCCCCTCCACTCTGCTCTCATGAGGCCCCACTTGGAGTCCTGTATCCAGCTCTAGAGTCCCAACACAGGAAGAACATGCAGTTCATGGAGAAAGTCGAGAGGAGGGCCACAAAGATGATCAAGGGGCTGGAGCACCTCTCCTTTGACAACAGGATGAGAAAATTAGGGTTGTTCAGCCTGGAGAAGAGAAGGCTCTGGTGGGACCTTATAGTGGCCTTCCAGTACCTGGAGGGAGCCTATAGAAAAGCTGGGAAGTAGTATTTTACAAGGGTATGTAGCAATAGGACAAGTAGGAATGGCCTCCCTGGAATAGGGAATATTTAGGCCAGATATTAGGAAGAAATTCTTTACTATCAGGATGGTGAGATGCTGGAACAGGTTGCCTGGGGAAGGTTTGGCTTCTTCCTCTGTGGAGGCCAGGCTGGATGGAACTTTGAGCAACCTGGTCAAGTGGAAGGTGTCCCTGCCCATGCAGGGGTTTGGAACTAGATGACCTTTAAGTTCCCTTTAAACCAAAACCATTCTGTGATTCTATGATGATTCTATGATTTCTGATTTAACAAAGTGGAATGTTTAAGAAATACATGCGTATAGAGAAGCATAAATGTATGGAAATCTGGAGGTCTCTAATCCAAGTGAACATCTAAGGCAGTTGATATTGATCTGGCTTATTGAGCCCAGGTTAGAACAGCTCCACGGGTGGATACTCCAGAGCCTCTCTGGGCAGCTGGTCCAGCCTCACATTCTTAGCCACTCTGAATCCACTGTCATTTATTTGTTATTCATCTGTTATTGAAGTATAACACCCTCATGGAAAAAAAAACAAACCCAGTCACACTTGTCACTGGTATTAACTTTTTTCTGCTTTGTGCATGTAAATAGAAAGTACCTAATTCCATGTGATAAAAGCTGAAGAAACTAACAGATACTACAGAGGAAAATCTTACTTTCTGCAGTTCAGAGTGGGAGGCTTTGGCTACATGAGCTTGTACTAATATTTTTCCTGTGGTATTGACACATGAGTGAAAGCTCATAATCAGCTTTTTATTAGCACTAGATAATATCACATTCATTGAAAGACTGGGCTCCAATCTCACAAGGGCACCTTGAAATCCACGTACCTCCAGGGCAAAGAAGTCACTACAGTTTTATTAGCTTTATTCTGTAGCACTGGTTCAGATATACAAACAGGCAAAAAAATTTTGGGATAATCTGCCTGTGATTTACATTCATTCCTAATTTAAATGGAGGCTATCTTTGATCAAATTGCCCATCTGCCTCCTTGTGTGCATATTAAGTGAAAACAGAAATAATTCAGTAGAACAAAAAACGTTATGGAAAATGTAATTTTGGGTCATAAAATATGGTCTTGATCCAGGAGATGGAGGAAGACATGTTTTTGTATTGTCTTTTCAAAGGGGCAGAGGGAAAAGTTATCTACAATTCTCGGTGTGTAGGTGTCTGAAGATAATGATAAAAGGGAATTTATTTTTAAAACAACATGTTGTCAAAACAGGCATTTGCAATTTCATAACAGACTGTTTAATTGCAAACCCTTACGACACACACTAATACAGAAGTAACCATTACAGTGATA
>NW_009953787.1:2860818-2868123 GCF_000747805.2 Chaetura pelagica
AAGTTTTCACCTAAAACATTCTGAATAGCTACCACTACAAAGTTAGTTGTGTTTATCATGTAATTCTGAATTCTTTGGATTTCTATTACATTGTAAAATGGATGTTTTCAAAATGCTTTGGAAAGCATTTCAAAAGACAAACACAATCTAATTCTGTCTGTTAGAGCATCCACATGCTAAACCTTGAAAAATCACATTACCACATAAGTCAAGTTTCTCTCATTCTTTCACCTAATCTTGTTTCTCTGATTTTTATGCCAAACATATAAATTTGCAAATATTTAGAGTCAGCGCAATGTTGGATGGAAAATAAACTCTCTATTCTTGTAAAATCAGTGATTTAAGTGTTTTCTTTTATACACATACGGAATATGTAAATTATTCACATAAACACACTCTACTTTTGATGCTATTTTTAGTGCAAGATCTAGTTGAAGACTTGGATGCCTTAAACAAAGTCTGAGTGTCCTGTCACTGATGTTTTTTTCTCCTTGTTACTGAATGAAGCACTCATAAGTGTAAGACCAAATTACTCCGTCTGCTTTTTCTCTCAAGCATTTGCATAATTACATAAGAAAAGAAAATTAAGAGTGTTGTATTGAGAAGTGGGCATGTTCATGCATGAAGTTCCATCAAAATACGCTGGCAACACAGAACAAAGTTCAGCAGGTAATTCCAAATCCATTCATTGAGTAATTTTTCAGAGTGCAGTGATCACAGAGCATAATAAAAGATCTTTCAATAAGTAAGCTGCTAAAGGAACTAAAAATGTGCTCCTTCTCACACACCTCTTGAAGCATAGATGTAATGCAAAGACCATGCCAGCATACTGGCTCTCTGTGTGTCTGTTCTGTATGTCTGCTACTCTGCTCTGTGTGTTCTCCTGCGTTGCTCTTTTTGTGTGTGTGTGTCTCCCGTGTGATTTTACACTCCTCCATATGCATGATATGAGGGTTATTCATTCTGACAGGCTGCATCCCAACTCCTGTTAAAGCTCCTGTCAATAAAAGGAGTCTCCTCACACTGTACTTCTGAAGTTCAAGTCATATGAAGAAAACTTTGAGCTGGTGGCACCCTCCTATTATGTATGTTCCAGGTCTACAGGTGTGGCCTGGGAAATAAACGTATCTGGTGCTGCCAGGACCAAGATATGTAATTAGGGTTAACCCACACAAAGACAACAGGTAAAACTGTACTAATGTAGAAGCCCAAAAGGAGAAGGAAGCTCGGAGATGCTCTGAAATATAAGCCACCACACAAAAATCAGAGCATGTGACTGATGCCATCAGGATTCAGTCCCCCTGGAATTGCTGATGTTACAAAGGAATGCCAGAGTTAGGCTGGTGTTAGGTGTATTAGCATATGCTAA
This sequence comes from Chaetura pelagica, assembly GCF_000747805.2. Taxonomy (NCBI): domain Eukaryota; kingdom Metazoa; phylum Chordata; class Aves; order Apodiformes; family Apodidae; genus Chaetura; species Chaetura pelagica. The sequence continues at coordinate 2,862,188 of NW_009953787.1, forward strand.
TATATGCTAATAAAATTTACTCTGGTACTAAACTGGAAGCAATAATGCTTGGAAACAACTAACAAACTAACAGTCACCCTCGTAGCTTAACAGGATGACCACAAATCAATCTATTCTGTATCTTTGATGTGGATTAGGCCACTATGCAGCTATTTTTTAGATAGTAATCCACACAGCATGATTAATTCAATTTTTCCTCTATTTTGTGAAAACATGTTTTGCATAAATGTTTACATATTTTAAATATACAGTTTCTTAGTTCTTCTTAAGCTATGCAATATTCAGACCTAAAAAAGATAAAATAAATATCTGGTGGTATAACAGATCCACTGTAAATCTACAAAGACAGTCTAAAGCCAAAACACATAAACAAGAGATGGAGAATGGCTCTACAAAATGCTTTTCAGTAATTCTCCACTAAATAGCCATGAAAAAGCATTAGGCATTGAGATGGGAGAACACAGCTGTGGATTCCTCTGTGATCCTGTATCAAGAGCTGTTCTGTAGATAATCCCTTTTAAAATGCTCTTTGGCCGGAGCAAGCATGTGCCAAGTTTCTGCATCAATCATGACATTCTGCTTAGCCCAGATAGAAGCCAGTCAACAACTAATGCGATTACATGGCCATGATAGTTTTTACCAGGAAAATGGCTTAGAAACTTGCAATTGGATTTGAACCAATAATCCCTTGAATGCAAAGGTGGCTTTTCATGTATTGATGCTGAATGACTATTTCTAGCAATGGCCAAAGGAGACACAAGTCCAAAACTAATTAATTTATTTTTTTAAGGGTTCAGTGTGTTGAAGTGTTCCTCACTTAATTTGGAGGTCATGCCTCAAACATTTATCTGAGAAGAAGAATTCAGTCAAAATATTCTGATCAGCAACATAGGAAATGGGCTGTGTTCTTTTCAATAAACTCTATTAGAAGGCAGCAACAGCCCCAGATGTCCATAAAAATAATTTACTTCCTTTTTAAAGTCCAGTTATGGTATATTTTGCAATTGAAAATTGCTTGTTAACTATATATTAAAATATAAAGTATTAAATCCTATCAGCACTGTTCTATGTCATTTTAGCAGAATTAAATTCTATTTCAGTTTAGCAGAACTAATTTTAGTTAAATCACCAAAATGCATTACTTTGGACTATAGGATGAATGAGAAAAAAAATGCACATCACACCAGTGAGGCTAATTGTTCCATTTCATTCAAGTGAACAGCAATTTAATAAACACCAACTTGTTGCATGGGTTTCCCTATCACCTATATACATTTTAATTTTTTTTTCCTGAGTTTACTATGGAAAGACAGGAAGCAGAGTACAAAATCTAGAACATATTGTTTAGCCTTCTGAACTTATTGACCTACTATAGCAGCAAGTTTTAACTGCCTCAATCACCCAGAGCAAGGCAGAAGCTTAGCTCTAATCAGAGCAAGCAGAAGGCACTGCAAATCCAGAATAAAATGCTGTATGAGGATTACCTGAGCAGCAACATATAGAGCCTACAGTTGTCTGCCTCCTTTTGTCTATCACAAACAGCACTTTAAATGAAAAATCTTGTAACTTTTCCTAGGTCATCTTACTGTAATTTAGTAGTTAGCAATTACTTGATAGATTTAATTAATCAATACTTCATTTTTTAAATCTTCAATTGTAAGCACTTCCATTTTCTCTACATTTCAATCCAGGAGAAGCTATCTTCAGGAGTTAGCTGGCTGCCTGTAATTTGAGTTTTAGTGAATGCAGGAGTCCTTACATGACCTTAGGCTGACCTTTACTTGACTCACAGCGAATCTAGGCTATGGTAAAACACTGCAGCTTCTCTTCAATATGATACATAGAACCCACCCTTCATATTAGGTTCCATTCCTGTCTAAGGTTGCATTTACCCGCCAGTCCTTCATCACTGGAGAAAACTAGAGATGTTTTTCTATGGTGACTTTCCATCCGTCAGAAATCTCTGCATTCTTTGGTCTGCTACTTTTATTAATACTTTTTTCTACAATGTGTGTTGAGGTGGTGGGCATTTCCCCACCCACTTTCATGTGAGTTTTTCCATACTCTTTATTAGGTTCTTCTTATTATTTTTTTAGATGTAAACCTTTATTAATTAGAAGTGAGTTTACTGTTGGCAAAAGAGGCTGTGTTTCTTGCATTTAAAAACTGATGTGCTCATCATCCTTTATCTTGAATAATTTATAAATCCAAACCTCAGGAATACCTTAGAAAAACCTGAAGCAATACCTCCTGCGAACAGACCACACCCACATCCAAAAATGCTGACCAGTTGAACACTCTCCCTACCATATAATTAGTTAATCTGAACCGTTTGGTTTTGTGCTAAAGTAATCTATGGCCAACGATCCAAGCAAATGCATGTCAACTCTGAGTGTTTTTGTTGGTTTGCATTTGAAGTCAAAGGAATTTTCAAACCTCAGACCACTTTCAAAAAACGACCAATAGAAATGCATCACCTCATCATACAGTGGGTAAGCAGCTGCTCTCTTTTCTTTCCAGCAAGTCACTGGATATTGCCTCAAGATATAGCGTGAGAAATGTGGGCACACACTGAACAGGGTGGGTAGTGTTTAAGGGTGGGATTTATCAGATTTAAACCTCAGCAAAAGCTTCAAAAGGCTGGTTCACATCCAAAGACTTGGCTGTCAGTTTTGAACTATGCCAAGACAAACCAGTGACCTAAAAAGACTCTGTATTATGTCTACCATCTTCCACCTTGTCTGATATTTTTTTTCTTAAATAAATAAAACTGCAGTGATACAACCTATCAGGGAACAGAAGAAAATGAAGGAATACCTTAAACTATTTCTCACTGAACCAAGATGTGATATAAATGAAAAAGGGTAAACAGACAACTAGTTTACAGTCCACATCAGACAAAGGAAGCAATAAAATAAGTTCATCTATACTTCTGGTTTTTATAGCTCTTTCATTAAAAAAAAAAAAGCCTAAGAAACCCCAAACTGCTTCTAACTAGATTATGTTAACAGACTAGTGTGGCTGCCTGTTTCCTGCTTCATCTTAATTATTTTTATTTTGTTAATTAGCTTTTAGAATATTAACATTAACTTTAATGTTGAGGTTCCTACTTCTTTGTAATCTGATTAAGTGAATCCAAGGTCTTTCATGTGTTTTCTGGTTCTTTCAACAGCTTTCATAACTGCCTGCTTCTATTTATATTTCTCCTACCACAAACCCAGTGTCACTGAGATACTTCTGCTCTTGCTCATAAGAAATGTTAAATCTGCTATTTTTGGAAAAAGGATCAGCATTATTTGTACTGACTAATTACTTACATTTCTGTCATCATGTTTTCTGTTTTCCATCTCTTTTGTTTTGCATTAACCCCTTACTGCTAACATTCTCTGGGCAGCAGTCTAGTGGAGCCAGGCTACCATGGTGGTGACAGCTCCTTAACAATATGCAGAGATGCTGGAGTATTTTTGTGTAACAGGCTGCAAAAAACATCCCCACTGTCTTGATATAGTCACATTCAGAGATAAGCTGTAATGGGTCACATGTTTTCTTTTTGCACTGCTTGTTCCTGCTGAGTTGAGCAATGGCAGCAGGGGGACATTTTTCTCCTAGCACTCAGCTAGATGTAATAACAGGCTTCCTATTGTTAGAGAGGCAAGCCTTGCTTTTATTGGCACCAATAAGAGTTTTAATGTAAACAATGGCCTTAAAAGACAACATACTTGTAGTTAAGAGAATACAAAAATGTCTAATAATAACAAATCTTCATTCTAAATTCTGGCACATGCTTTTGAGATAACCAGTTTTTCCTGTTTTAAGTCATAAACCTAAGACCATACCTTAAGTTAGAGCAACCCTATAAAAGACATAGAGATCAGAACACAAGGTGGTTTTCTCCCTCATGAATCTTGTTTAAAGCTAATACTGGAAACAGTCAGAGCCTCCACACAAAGAAATGGACACAAAAATAAAGGTCAGGATCCTGGCTCTGCTTGCCTCTGCCTTAGCAAGAAGAACCAGCCCAGCAAAGACATGGAAGCAGCTCACTTTGTGCTCCTTCAGTGGAGCAGCAAGGGTGACACTGACATGTAGTATGCATTAAACCCAGTGCCTTCTGTTCTCAGACTTGACTTTACTTTGCTCCAGGTCAGCAGGTGCACAAAACACTTCAGGAGCTCCTAGTCCAAAATATTTTCCAGATTGTACAAGTTGTCCCTCCTCTACCTGCAAGCAACAGATCTGAATACAAGATTTAGCATGATTTATATTGAACTACTTAATTTTATTTAATAATGCAAGTCTATATATTAAATCCTACAAATCAGATAATGTTAGGAGTAGTTGGAGTTGATAAAAAGCTTTGGTATAATGACCTGCCCTCTCCTGGTTACAGAAAATAAATGGAATTTAAAAGTCACTTGGCTTTTGGCCGCTACTATAGTTCTGATCCACCACAACAAAACCATACCATAGTAAAATGCAAAGTCAGGAGGAAAAAAAGCAACTCTAAAATATCACACTTGTACATCTAATACTAATGATTTAAATCGATCCTCAGAAAGGTAATAAACCTGATCACCAGTTACTAATATCCCTCAACTGAGGCAAGCATCTTGCAAATTCATTTCTGGTTGCCAGAGAATTGTACCAATGTAAAGAAGTTTTTCAAAATGTTATATAGTTTATTAAAAAAGTCCTCAGTGGCCTGACAATAGCTCAGCCACAAGATCCAATGTCCTTAGGACCAGAGAGACTAGTCATAATGACACTCATTTTCTTGTTGCCCACAGAAAGACTGCCAGATAAATCCCATCCACTTTGCCTACCTCTTACTGACAGGGAAGGAGTATAATATTATTATGGAACTGGGGACATTGCTGTACTATGTCAGATGCTTTTCTAAAACTGCCATCTTCCAGATTCATGATTTCTATTTAAAACATCTCTAGTCTCAGTGCTTTAAAACAAACAAACAAACAAAAAATTGAGTGTTTAATCATTGCAGTGATATCTGTCTGAGTTTACAGCCTGGAACCATAGCTTAAAATGGCATAAATTGCCTCCTATTTCCCAACAGAATGTTATTGCTAAAATCTGGTGACAATTCTCTTAACATCAATTATTTCACTACGGATTCTACCTGATCACTACTAGGTAAACACTCACATTGGGTGTACCTACAGCTTTTGGGAAATGTTCACTGTGTGAAGTTAAAAACATTTGCATCTTTTCACTGCATGTGAAAAGTTACACCCTACCTGGCCTGCAGAGTCCAGGAATGAAAGAAAACTGTCTATTCCAAATCTAACTGGTCCCTCGATACTGAAAACCAAACATTGTCTTCCACTGTTTGAGGTGCCTGAGGACACAGTTGTCCTTTATCTAACTGCCAACCTTCTGTTTTGTTTTAGCTTATCAAATGTACTTTGTTGGTGAATTTAATTATATTTAACATAAATGTAATACTAGAAGAGCAGATTTAACAGGGCTGTGCAAAAAAGTGCAAAACAAGAAAGTACACTGAGTGAACCAGCTACTCAATTTCATGATGCCTGTCATACGTTTCAAATCCAATGTGTGCCATAAGTCGCTGTTTTTCTATTGAATGTAAACTGTCAGTGATGTCCATGGGTAGGTACTGCTCCAAGGAGAGGTTATTGTTGGGTCCACAGAGACACCGTGTAAACCTTCTTTACCTCCCTAGAAAACCTTCCAGCTTTCTAATACACAACAAATATTGCAGCATGCAATGAATGTACCTCAGACATTTTTCTGTTTTCTGACACATTTATGACCATGTTTTCCTCAAGAAATACTGAATAGGTTACTCCATCATGTGCTACCAAACCCGCAGGAGAAAAAAAAAAGCCAGAAGGAGTCCTGTTTACTAAAAACATATGCTGCCTTTTTGTTTTAAATAATTTGATAAGCGTAAGGGA
>NW_009953787.1:2868243-2881451 GCF_000747805.2 Chaetura pelagica
AAAGAGCTGGGGAAGGAGGGAGCAAGCAATGTAGTATACACTGTACCTCACAGTTTGAAAGCAGCTTTTTTCACCTAGAAAACTCACTAACAGTTTCCCAGTAGTGATAATTAGCAAGTCAGCTTCTGTCTGTCTGTCTCCTGTTTAGTCGTGTTTTGCTATCACAGTAAGTAGTTCCAGTTATCTTCTTTCTTCCCAAACAGCAAATCTACCAGTAGTTGAATTAATCTGGCACTATTTAATAATTCTTTTGTTGTCGTTGTCCACAGTGTTTACATGTAGCTGTTCTTGAAACATGAGTGAAATTGTATTACACCGAGCATTTTTGGCCATTTTCCCCGTCACATCCCTTGCAACTCTTGTACTTGTGGAGGATGAGTTGAACAAAGTAGTTTATGAGCTAGATGCAGGCACCACTAAATGAATTACTAGCTCAGAATGGAAGCAAACTTCTGGAACTACAGTTACAGTCCTGGGGAAGCAGCATTCCCAGAGGGCACAGAGATGTTCAGATGAAAGAGAAGGGCAATGAGCCGTACAGAGGATGGCTTTCTACGTCTTCCAGAGAGCAGTCCTTTTTTGCTAGTCCTTTTTTAGTCCTTTTTTCCTCTGTTCCTGATTTATGTGTACTGCCACAACAGCTCCAAGGACACCTGTCGTGAAAGATTTTTTCCCCCATTTGTGTACTGAAGATACATCCAGGAAAAGGTAAAGTTGCATGCTGCAAATGCTGAGGTCTCCAGACACTGTGACAGAGGCCTTCTAACTCTTCCCCTTTTACTCTCTTCTTCATGAGACACCTTTGTCTTTTCACCAAGTTTCATCTGTACTCTTACTTTCTACTTGTTTTTATATTTTAAGGATATTTTCATTGAATTGCTGCTAGTTTTTCCTTCATCAACTAATTTCTTCCAAACTTTGGGGATGGAATTCCAAGGGACGTTTTTCCCTAAAGGTACAAATAGATTGCTTCTTACTCACATGATGCTAAAGATAGAGTTGGTCAAGCAAAATATAAAGGATAAACCCCACAATTTAATAAAAAATTCTGCTTTGCTTTCTTGAACTGTTTATAAGAATAAAATCTTGCCACTGAAAGTCTAGTTACAATCATGATGCACATCCCAGGTGCAACTGGTAAAAACTCTATGGCCACAGCAATAGAGCTACAAGAACAATACAAATCAGGCAGCAAGGCAGAATGACACTGCTAAAGTGTTTCAAGCTTTATTGAAAAGCTTTATTGTAGGTTGGTTTGGAATAGAAAGAAGAAGAGAAATAATATTTTTTTTGCATTTGGAGGAAAATATTCTCATATCACAATACCAAAGAGACAATGCACTGCAAAAGAAATCTGATATCTTGACTAAAAAGTAAGTATACCATAAAACTAGATAGAACCACCTACTGTCAAGCAGAGATGCACATAAACAGAAAAACAAATAATAATATATAGATGAAAAATGGTAGTATAAAACTGCCTAGAAATGAGTATGTGTATCATAAGTTCCAGTGAAATTTTGGATGAAAAAGCAGCTTCTAAAAGCCAATTGTCCTCTTCAGGATAAACAAAAAAAAAGTTAGATTTCAGAGAGATATTTACCCATAATTCATACTTTTCAAGGCAATTTTAGAGTGGTGGATCTCAGGTCAATGGACAAAATCAAGCTCAGAAAAAAACCCAAGCAACTAAATCAAAGTCAGCTATGCCACCTTGATTCAGGGTCCCATTATGCCATCTGCATTAGCATGGATGTTATTACATGTTCATTATTATTTTGCAACGTTCAGTGAATAACTGCAGTACACAGAGTAGATGGTGTTTATTTAAGAGAAAGTGAGACAATAATTTTTCAAAGTCTCCAGCAGCAGTTAAAATTAAACCTAAGGTGCTGTGATGACAATTGCCTCCATTATAAGAGCAAGCCCATGGAACCATGTCCTGTGATCATGCAAATAAGGCAATAATTTAGCATAAAAGGCAGGCCTCTGTCTTCATTTCTTCATTCTGAGTACTTGGAAACCTTGTATTTGCTTAATGTGTCCTTTTCTGTATGTATTTTCTAAAATGTAAACTGAAGTAAACCAAAATAAAACACAAATGCATTGCAATGGTCTGCACAGGTTGTCAGTGGAACTGGGAACTACAACAGAGGGTTGATGACACTCAAGAAGTATATTTACTTCAACCCTGATTTCTGAATACGAGCATGTGACTACAATCACTGAGCTTTTGCAGTTTTCACCCACTCTTTTCCATCTTCTCTGATTTGTTCTATACAAAGCTTTTCCTCATGGCTTCCCAGGTTTTTCCCTTTTCCAGTCTTCTCGATTACACAATGATGATTTTCCCATTTCAGCATCTCCCTCCCACAATTTCTTCATCTTGTTTCAATGCTTCACTAATAACCAGATTAGTCTCTGATGATCCCAGCTGCCAAGGTTGAGTTCCTCCTTGCCCTGTCCCAGTTCTGCTGAGCTGCATATCATAGCTTCCTCCTTCACTTACAGCTGACAGTGCAGGATTTTCCACCTCTATATTTGAGGCAGGCACTCAGAGAGATTTTCACAAAATGAACCTCTGATTCAGAGAAGAGGCCTAATGTAGCTGCATTTCTCTCTTCACTAACTCCTCAGGATTTTAAAGAAAAATGGGTTTGTAAGTTATAAGCCTAATTTTAGGTGTTACACACATCATCTATAATACCTGGCCAGTGACAGCAGTGACAGGAGGTCCCTTATTTAGCCTGGGATATAACCTTAAGTTTTTTACAGACGAAATCTAAGAAATCTGCCCAGTGTATACAACAGTTCTTCAAAAGCTGCAATGGCTGGATTTAGAAAGGGACAGCAAGAGATGACAGAAATTTAGCATGGTGGACTACCTCTATTTTAATGAGCTAATATTTAAAAAGGACAAACATTCTATATATTGCTATCATATCTGAACAATCAATCACACATACAGATTGAGTTGCCTGTAAGAAATAAATTTTACAGCTATTTAATGGTAATGGGTAACAGATTAAAACTTGAGGAGGGGAGATTTAGGCTAGACATTAGGAAGAAATTCTTTATTGTGAGGGTGGTGAGACACTGGAACAGGTTGCCCAGGGATGTTTGGCTGCCCCCTCCCTGGAAGTGTCCAAGGCCAGTTTGTTTGGGGCTTTGAGCAACCTGGTCTAGTGCGAGGAGTCCCTGACCATGCAAGGGGATTGGAACTAGATCTTTAAAATCCCTTCCAACTCAAACCATTCTATGATATGATACGATATATGATATATGATATGACATGATATGATATTATATTTTACTGTTGTCTTTGTTAGCTTTTCTTTCATAAGAATGTTGTAATTTGAATGTGTTTAGGTGACACCTATTTTTCAGGCACAAAGTTCTAAAATATCTTGTAGTCAAAGAGCATCATTAGAAACTCAATCTCAGAACCATAAAAGTTGCAAATAGAAATTACTGGGCAGCAGGTCTGACCCTCTCTAAAAGCAATGATGATCTGGATGAGCTATTAAATAATTATATTCTTTATAACACTGGTTATGTGCTGATGGCTGCCATTGTACAAGGCCAGCTCTTGAGTGATGACTTCTCTGTAATTCATGACTGACATTGATTTGATAGAGACATGTAAGTAAAATTTTCTTTTTACACTGAAAAAATTGAAAATGGGGAAGGTATTAGCATCCAGATTTTCCAAGCATTTTCTCAAAAGTCAGTCTGACTTCAATATTTAAGGTGGGTGTGTTGATTTTTTTTTTTAATTTGGATCATTATCTGATTACCAAAAGAATAGTTTCACTTGGATGTATTAATTAATTTATGTTAATTTCTGCATTTTTCCCCAGTAATTTGAGATTGATAATATATCACCCACAAGAATAAAAGCTTATTAAAATAAGTAAATTAGAATGAGAATTTATAATTTGAAAGTGAAAGAAGGCACTCAAGTGGAAACTATTTAATTTTAAATTGTTAGCATCAATCTGAACTCCTATAACTAGAATTTTGAACTACCATGATGTAGTTGGTAAGAAGGCATAAAGTTTACTCACATATTCTGCCATTACATTTTCCATGCATTGAACCAAATCCCTAACTTCCTAATCCTCACAGGGCCTAGCTGTAGGATACCAGTTTTGTACCAGTTTGTAGCTCCACTCAGCCATATCCAGCTCATTCAGGTGGTAAAACACTCCCCAAAGTGTTACTGCCATTTATTTAAGAGAACCTGGAAATGTCAAAATGGCATAAAATCAAAAAAGTTACTGAGTCCATCTCCCTCTACCAAGGCAGGCTAGACCATTCTTAACAGATGTTCACCTAGTCTCTTTTTCAAAGCCTCCAATAACACAATTATTACTTGTACACTGGGTATCTTCTTCTTCTTCTTCTTAATTATCAATGTGTTTTGAAGACTGTGTTTTTCCATTTAATTTAAACCTCTCTGTTTGTCAATTCAGCCAATGTTGTCCTTGTCCTCCAGTGGGACATGAAAGATAACCAAATACCAATATGTAACAGGCTGTTAATAATGGAGGATTAGTCCTTTAACAGCCTTATTTTTCTAGACTAAGTTAACTCGGTGCTTTCAAATTGCCCTCAGAGATCACATTGTCTACATCTTTTGGCATTTTTAACTCTGAACTCATTCTAACTTGTCTACATGTTTCATAGAGAGCAATTCCTAAAATTAGACACATCATTGTAGCTGAGGCCTCACTAGATCTGGAAAAAGCAGAATAATTACTACTTGTGTTATGTATAACACAGCTGCTAACACCCTCTAGAATGAAATTTGCATATTTTAACCACATCACACTGTTGGTTTACATTTATTAAGTTGCTGTATGTAGTATCTCCAAAATCCTTTTCTGTAATTCTTCTGCCTAAGGAGTGACTCCCCATTTTAAATTTGAGGAATTTTTTTCACCCTGAGTGCCCTAATATGCATTTTTTCTTAATTGGATTTCATCTTACTCACTTCAGATAATTTCTCTAATTTATACTATTTGTTGAACTCTCTTTTTTTAGTGCATTATGGCTTTTCACCGTGATAATTATCCTTCCTTCTCTCTTCCCAAATGACCCTACATAACAGTACTCTGAATTTGTTTAAGCCTCCTTTGTTGAAATACACTTCTATTAGTCTTTACCCTCCTCTTCCATCAATGCATCCTCTCCCTAGAATCTCAGATACATCATAATCACACCAACATGTCTTCTTAGCGTTTTCAAGTGGCATTGTCTGGCTAGATAGAGTCACAAATAAAAGCTCTAGCACTAACCATTTATTTAAATAAAAATATTGTGTCCATCTGACAAGTCATTATTCCTTGTGTGAAAAGCAAAAAGACTCTTCCAAATTTACAAACTTAATTAAAACCATCTACTACAACCCTGCTATTCAATGCATTACACAGCTAAATAAAAATAGCCTCATCCACCTACTCCTTCTGTTTGACAGTTTATAATAAATCCTTACCATTAATTAACCTTATTCTTTCCCCCTTTCATCTTCACCCAAGTATCCAACCACACTGCCTCCTCCTGAACTTCAGAGCAGGTATGTGTACATTCTTCATCCACAGAGCAACAATTCCCTGTGTTTTTCCTTCAGCATGGGCAGAATTTCACCCTATATTTAAACTAGACATGAGCCTTGTAACTATTTCACATAAATGTTGACTTATATGCTGAAGCCTCAAAACTTGCCTGAGTGCTTTCCAGAGAAAACAAAGGATGACCTACTGCAGTGACCTGCATGTATACTAGCCCAGGAACAATGCAGGCTAGAAACACATGTAAGGAGAAGCTTGCTGAGGAGGAATTCAAATGGATAGGCATAAAAAGGCAGTATTTTATTCATGCAACAAAATACAGCACAACAAAGCCAAGTGAGTAAACAAGAAAAATCTCTAAAAGCCCTATAATTACCCTGTAAATTGAGATTAATAATAGTAGAAATAACCATCCCATGCTCTTCTAATCAACAAATAGTAGATTACAGGGTAATTAGTAGAGAATTTATATATGATTATTAGTCTGCAGATTACATAGTGACTAACTATGGTAGCAATCTGAAGGCATGATAATGACCATGGAATCATCTGGTAAAAAGTATCTAAATTAAAGGTGTAGCATGTCCTAGAATTGTATACATGCTCAAACACAGATATAAATATAACAAAATATTTTCCATTATTTACTTATTTCTTAAAAATAATGGAAAATAAGGTTTCTCAGTAATATTTTTACTATCCTCAAGGTAGATTATCAGCACAAGATTTAGAAGAAAATACGATTCACTACCATAAAAATGACTATGAAAATATGTGCATCAATTTCACTAATTTGAAAAAGGACAAATCAGAGAAAATTTGAACTCTTAAGGAGCATAATGGCAACACAATATTTTTGTTACTGTCACTCTTAATTCATTCCAGTGAGCAATGTATAGGACAATTTCAGTATTTTCAAATGACAATGTAGCCTTAAAAATTTAAAAACTGAAAATATAAAAATGTATGAGATTTTCTAATTCAATCAAGTAAAAAAAAGGCTTCCTATGTTCACATAGAGACACAAATAGTATGATTTTCTGATGTGGCAGCGCATGCAGCTCTGGTGAAACTACCAGAGACTGAGCATTAATGAAACTTAGACCTTAATTTAAGAGTCAAAACTGAATGTTCAGTCTCAAGTTTAGACAGCCTTGAAAAAAATCCTCAGAAGAAATAATCATAAATCCCTATTTTAGTAGCATTATTTAAAAACAATTATAATTTAACTTCTGAGGAAACAAACAAATAAACAACCCCCAACAAACAAAAACAAACAAATAGAAAAGTAGATAACTTCTGGGCAATAGAGGAGACCATCTGTTCAGCCACTGTCATATCCACTCCTTTATTTACCAATGTCTGCTTTTACTGCAATGGAAAACAACAACAATAACCATTAGAATAGATAATACACTGTATTGGGCATGAAAATAGAGCAAGAGAGGTAATGAAACAGAACACACTCAGCAGAGTATAATTAGAAGAATGGAAAAGTTAAATGCTAGTAAAAAGAATAAAGTGTGTGAGAAAGAATATCTAATGAGAAATAATAGGGAAGGAGTGTGGACCATACTCTTATAACTGCCTAAACCAGCTTGACTTTTAAGTTCTAGTCATAAATGCTGAAGAAGATCAAAAGACAAGTGAACAATATGACAGAATATGCTTAATTCTTGTATTAATAAGGACCTGGGAGTGCTCAAGAATATTAAACTGCCCAGTGCTGCTTAGCCCTCTGGAAGATGCTTCAGAAAGTCTGCTTCTTCACAAAGGCTGAATTCCGCTTATCAATTAGCAGCTCATGTGAAGAGCACTTATAGAATTGGGACATATATTATTTGGTCTGTCAATCTTCCATTACTCAAGGCAGGAACTACGTTTAAAACTCTAAAACTCCCTGATTTCTTTTGAGAGTCAGCTGGGGAGGAGACCTGGCATGCACACCTCTTCCTCCTGCAGTGCAGAAGACTGTGTTGCTCGCCCCTCTGCCATCATCCAGCCTCCTTAATCTAGTGCAGAAATGTCATGGGCAGAACAATCACACAGAGAAGAAATGGTTAATGAGTAGTCCATTTTCTGGTGCTAGTGATGCTGGGATCAAAACCAGGGCTGTTCTCAACATTGAAAAAGATTAAGAAGCCTGAAGCTATTTCCTTTAATGTTGTGCTACTATTTTACACCTTCTCTGCAGGGTTTTTCTTCAGGGCCTTTAGGCAGACAAAGCTTAGCAGTGAAGTGATTTCAAGGGCTTTAAACTAGAGTTGAAGGGGGGAGGGGATGGAGATTCATGTGGCAAAAAAGATGCGTGGGTCACTAGTTGATTAGTCACCAGAGAAGTGCCTGAGAACAGCCAGCTAGGAACAAGGACTTCTCCTTGCAGCAAAATGGTGGGACCATCAGACCAACTGAAGTGCATCTACATGAATGCACGCAGCATGGGCAACAAACAAGAGGAGCTGGAAGCCATTGTGCAGCAGGAAAACTACAGTATCATTGCCATAAAAGAAACAGGGAGGGACAACTCACATGACTGGAGTGCTGTAATTAATTGCTACAAGCTCTTCAAAAGGGAGAGGCAAGCAAGGAGAGGTGGTGAAATCACCCTGTATGTTAGGGAGTGCTACAAATGCCTGGAAGTTAATGATGCTGAGAGTAGTACTGAATGTTTATGTGTAAGAACCAGGGGGAAGGCCAACAAAGCAGACATCTTGGTGGGAGTCTTGTTCTAGATTACCCAACCTGGATGAAGAGACAGAAAAAATATTGAATAAATATCAGAGGGAATTCTCTCGATTGCTGACCTTTGTCCTTGTTGGGGAATTGAAATTCCAAGATGTCAGCTGGAAACATAATATACCAAAGAGTGAACAGTCCCGAAGGTTCCTAGAGTGTATAGAGGATAACTCCCTGATGCAGCTGGTGTGGGACCCTACTAGGTAAGGCACCCAGCTGGACCTGTGGCTTGTCAACAGAGATGGGCTTGTGGAGGATGTGATGGTCAGAGGATGTCTTGGGCATAATGACCATGACATTATAAAGCTCCTATTCTGGAGAAGTAAGGAAGAGGGCCAGCATAACTGCCACCTTGGACTTCTGGAGGGCAGACTCCAACCTGTTCTGAAAACTGGTTGACAAAGTCCCTTGGAAGGCAGTCCTGAAGGGCAAAGGAGTCCAAAAAGGCTGGACATGATTTAACAAGGAAGTCTTAAAGGCACATGAGCAGATCATCCCCCTGTGCCAAAGGGGAAGAACACCAGCCTGGCTGAGTAAAGAGATCTGGCTGCTCTTCAGGGAAAAAAGGAGAGTCTTTGGAAAAAGGGACAGGACACTCAAGATGACTACAAGGAAGCTGTGAGGTTATGCAGGGAGAGAATCAGAAGAGCCAAAGCCCAGCTTGAAATCAACCTGGCTGAAGCTGTCCAAGATTACAAGGAATGCTTCTATAAATATATTAACAACAAAACCAGGACTAAGGAAAACCTCCATTCCTTATTGGATGCAGTGGGAAACATAGTGACCAGGGATGAAGAGAAGGCTGAGGTACTTAACGCCTTTTTTTGTCTCAGTCTTTAGTAGTAGGCCCAATTGTTTGCTGGGTACCCAGTCCCCTGAACTAGAAGAAAGGGATGGGGAGCATTTTGAAGCCCCCATAATCCAAGAAAAGATGGTCAGCAACCTGCTATACCACTTGGACATATGGAAGTCTATAAGGCCAGGCAGGATACACCCAAGGGTATTGAGGGAGCTGTCTCACCAAGCCACTTTACAACATTTATCATCAGTCCTAGTTAACTGGGGAGACCCCAGTAGACTGGAGATTGGTAAATAGATTGGCCCATCTACAAGAAGGGCCAAAAGGAGGATCCAGGGAACTACAGACCTGTCAGTCTGACCCCAGTGTTGGGGAAGGTTATGGAGTAGATAATAAATTGCCATTATGCATTATGTGCAGCACAATCAGGTGATCAGGCCCAGTCAGCACGGGTTCATAAAATAAAAGTCCTGCTTGATGAACTTAATCTCCTACAACAAGGTGACCCATTTAGTGGATTAGGGAAGGGCTGTGGATGTAATTTACCTGGACCTTAGTAAGTCCTTTGACACCATTTCCCACAGCATTCTCCTAAAGAAACAGGCTAAATATGGCTTAGACCAGTGTACACTTTGCTGGGTAAAAAAGTGGCTGGATGGCCAGACACAAAGAGTTGTGGTGAATGGAGTTAAATCCAGCTGGCAGCCGGTCACAAGTGCTGTTCCCCAGGGCTCAGTGTGGGGGCTAGTTCTCTTTAATAACTTTATCAGTTACCTGGATGAGGAGATTAAGTGCACCCTCACTAAGTTTGCAAATAATACTAAATTGGGCAAAGCCTTGAGAAAAGGAGGCTGAGAGGAGACCTAATCACTCCCTACACCTACCTGAAAAGAGGTTTTAGCGAGGTGGCTGTTGGTCTATTCTCCCAAGTAACAAGTGGCAGGACAAGCGGAAATGGGCTCAAGTTGCACAAGGGGGCATTTAGATTAGATATTAGGAAGAATTTCTTCCCTGAAGGGGGAATTAAACACTAGAATAGGTTAGTCAGGGAGGTGGTTGAATCTCCATCCCTGGAGGTGTTTAAGAGACATTTAGTTAGGGTGTTAAACATGGTTTAAGCATTGGACTTGGTAGAGTTAGGTTATGGTTGGACTTGATGATCTTTAAAGTCTTTTCCAACCAGAATAATTCTATGATTCTGTGATTCCATGACTCTGTATTGCTGTGAACAGCACAGTGAGGCCAAAGGGGGAAACAGATGCCTTGATCTACCAGATACAGTTAAAGCAGGAGGCTTTATAATAATTTATACAGCTTATATCTTCCTCTGTCATCATCCTTCCTCTCTTCATCTGAATTTTTATTTCTATATGGTCCTCACTGTTGATTGTTTTTTTCAAAAGTTCCCATGCTGAGATCACAACCTCAGAGCCTGGTGACATTAATGTTATCATCTGGTACAACACAGAAGCAACATTGCTGGATTAGCCATCATTGCTCCCAAGTTAAAAAGGCCTGTCAGCTGGGTACTTGTGTGGCTTCCAAAATCCCAAGTGAAGATAACTATAGATCCTGTTCCACCCTTCACTCCCCAACGAAAACAAATTCTAACTTTCTCCTGATTTGCTGTACTTTTTTTAGGAAATCTAGCTGTTGGATTTACTTTGCACTCATTTATCACCAATCATAGCAACAATTAATCAACTTATTAATCACTCAACGAGAATTTTTGCTGAACAGATTTGGAATTAGGGGGTTCAGCTAATAAAAAAGTAGATTAAATGGATGAGAAGGACATTCATGTGTCAATGAGGTACCATTTTTCCAGTCTTTTATTTCTGCACTGCAGTGTAGTGTTCATTTGGCAAGAAATTATTTCATATTTTCAGCAAATATATAAACCCACAAAAATGTATGTTTTTACTATAATATTTCCTTTGCATCAGTAGTTCCACTTTTGATACTTTTACTGCTTTGTGAAACAAAAATTTAGTACATCTTTGGAAAACAATAAATTGGGGTACTAAAGAAATACTTGAAATTAAATTTCTGAGTTTCCAGCAAACCCTTGTCATGAGTGCATCTTTTCCCTCTGTCAAACCTTCACCCACCGTCAGAAACCATCAGTGTGGTACTGTATTTTTATGAAGTACTCCTTGTTCTGTGTTTATCTCATGCTTTGGATTAGCAGAAAACAATATCACACCCAGTGAAATTAGAGTTATACGTAATACCAATATGTAGTTAAAGCTTCATTGTGCTGAATTGGCATGATTTTGTACAAATGGCTCCTACAGAGCCATGCCTATAATTTAAAAGGTTCACGGAGATAAAAGGTTATTTTTCTCTTCTTTCACTCTCACCATAACAGGAGAAAATGTTTAAATTTAAAGAGTCTCAATATAGTAAAGCACTTTCTGTTAAGTATGTGCATACATTTTTGTTAGTCAACCAAATACTTAAACATTTCTTTTGTTCCTAATCATATACAAGCTTAAACCAAAACACACACGTATTTGCTTTCATGAAACAAGGTCAAACTGAGAAATAAATTTTAAACAGACTTATCCAAGAAAAGCTTCAAGCTGTCACCTGATTCCATTAAAATTCATTAAAGATTTTATCCTGCTCAAAATCCCTGAGTACAGCTGGGGAGATTCAACTGTCAATCTTTGAAACCCTATCTAAAGTTTAAAAGTTTCTGTCAAAAATCTTTAAATAACTATCAAAGTTGTCATACTATGTTCAGGAAATAACTACTGATTTTTAAGAAATAAAAATATTCTATATCAAACGATTAAGATATTCAGTACTTTTAATATTGACAAATAAATATTAATAGTGCTTTTCAAATAAGCTATTGATAACCACTTCTCACTGAACCTCAGATAGAATATCACCAATTATTCTCACATCTCTTCTCAAATGTGTATCTTTATGCTCTCTCCCTCCCCTCTCCCCTCCATCAAATATTATAAATTAAATAATTTTGGTAGAAGGGCAGATTAAACACTTGAAGATCTTGAATATTTACCAATGGTCAGGGAAAAGTTACTCCATCCCACATAACAGAGCGGAATAGTACTGAATAAACCTCAAGAAACTGATGTCTCCATCTTCCAATTTAGCCTTGTTACTCTACTCTACATATCATAACATGGTGTTCCAGCTCTTGTTTTAGTAGCTTTGGGAAACTTGCCTATCATGTCTCTTGGTTAACATCCTCCCTCATCTTACATGATATCCGCTGAGGGCATAGGCTGCCACAGTCAGGTACTACCACTGACAGGAAAATGAGGTGCTCAGCTATCCAGCCTGAAGGGCATATGCTCATCATTCAGAAACAGCTCACCAGATGTTCCCTGAATCACCTGAACCCTAAAACCTGTACCACTGCATTTTTAGGGAAGAACCTCTATCTCTTCACCACTGTTGTGTTTGTTTTTGTTGAGTTTGTTCGTTTGTTTTTGGTCGTTTGGTTCGTTGGTTGGAGGTTTTTTCAGGGTGTGTTTGTGAAATCCCTGTATTCCCTTACCTATGTTTCTTTCTGAATTACAGTCATATACTTCTTTTCAATATTTCCCAAGTTCTAGCTGTTCAAATTCAGATACTAAAAACAACTGATGAACGCAGCTAAGTCATTGCTAAAGAACTTAATCCTTAATCAGATTCATATCTGGAATCTAAATCAACCAAAGTTTACATCAACTACAGGCAGCACAGATGCCTTGCCACACACACACACACAAATTGCATGTGATACCATATGTGCATTTGTTGCCCATTCCACCTACGGGATTTGAAAAGGACATAGCTGCCCAGGAGAGCAATGTCATGAGCAATGTCATGTTCAAATCATATTTATCTCCTCTGCAGTTTTGACAGACTGGGCTCTCGGTCCTCAGTGAAACTAGTTCTGCTGTTCCTCACTAGAAGTTCAGAAGGAAGCTGAAAATTGGGAATCCCTGCCAATGCTCTCCTAGAGGCTGTGTCTGGGGCTCAGAAATCCTTGGCAGCCCTCCTCCTTGGCAGTGCCACCTGGAAGTGCTGCCAGTTCCTGCTACCCTAAACACATCCCTCAGTTTTCAAACAGGAACACT
>NW_009953787.1:2881519-2888873 GCF_000747805.2 Chaetura pelagica
ACTCTTTCTCTACATATCTGCTATTATTTGTTACTTGCATTTGCCATTTTTCACATATTATACTTTTCTACACTGAAGTTGGGTATCCTTTTTAATGGAGAATGTGCAAAAGATTAATCCATCTGGTAAGGTTTTCATTCTCAACTGTAGACATATCGTTAGGAGATATGAACTTTGTTCTAAGCAAGGAGAATGCTTGGCTGTCTGATTAAAGGGTATGTAAAAACAGAAGGGGATAAGAAACCCACAGTATATAAACATGAGGAAAACAGCTTCTTAGAACATGAAAGCAGCACCACTGATAAAGTGGTTAAGGCAGAAAAGTATCTGAAAAATAAGAGTCACAGAAAAGGACTAACCAAACCAAGATCAAAACCTTATCCCCATGCTACAGGACTTACCAAGTAGTTAAATGCAACCCAAGTAAAAACAGAGTTAACAAAACAAAAAAACAAACAAACAAACAAACAAGTATTAAAATATGTATAATCAGGAATAAAATAGATTATATACATCTGTGTGGTTTTCATGACACATATAATGTACAGGAAAGAGAAAGAAGAAAAATAGAACTGTTCAAAAATTAAATAATTTTATTAGATGCAATATGTATTTACTAAATAAGCGCAGAAATAACATTATTATGGTTTTTGTCCTCTTCTCCATGCCCAATCCTGTTTTTTCTACTTAATAGGTTGCAGACACACACAGGCACATCTGAGTGAAGAACTAAACTTACATGTAGAAAAAAAAGTGAGCCAAGATATATCAGATAAAATAGATTAGATACATTATGTAAAATATATTAAAAATATTAAGACATACTATTAAAAGTGCACAAATAAATGTCATACCCTATACTACACCTGAAAGAAAGGTCATCACCTTATTCTTCTGTATCCATTTATGCATCCCAATATCAGACCAAAAGGAACAGGGGCTCTAAGGGATCACATGTCCTCTTCTCAATCATGGCTGGAATTGGAGAAGCAAGATAAAGATCCACAACAGAGGCTGTGGATGCAACTGTTTGCCTTGTAAAGCCTGTCTGGAGCAGCTGGGGACTGTGAAGTGACAAGCCACGGCTGAAAACAAAACCTCACAATTCATTCAAAGAGAAAACGGAGGTTGCCATTGCTCTGCAATGTGTTGATTAGTGGTCAGCTCCATGCCTCAGATTGTGAGCCCAGTGAAATCAATGGCAAAACTCCTGTTGTCAATGTGAGCAGGATTGTCCATCATATTTATAAAGAACAGCAGCAGCTACAAAGGGCAATATGCATATCCATCTGCTAAAGATGGAATCTGCTAAACATCTCTTCTACCTGAGGTTTCCTTTATCTGCAAATACACCAAAATAGGTTAAAAGCTCCAATCAAAGCCAGTCAGTGGGAGCCATCTACATGAAAGGAATGTTCACATGCATGCAAAAAGGCATCCACAGAATTTCAGACAAACTGAAAGTATTACAAGAATTGCCTATTATAAATGGCAAGGGAAACACTTGATTTAAATGTTTAAATGGTAATGTTTAAAACTGGGTTACAAGTTAAAATAATCAAAGTAATTTCTAATACGCATTCAAGTTGTCGTTTTTTATAGATATAGATAGATACAGACATAATAGGAAATGTGAATAAGCACACAATATATTTTGAGAAATTTACTAAAATGTAGAAATAGAAACATTAGAACTAAAGATCCTTTTCTTGTAAGCTGATTCCCAAAATAACTTACTCTTTTACAAAATAATGTTATCTACTAATCTTGGACATTGGTAAGTACAAGACACATTAATTTCTACTAGGCTGGAATCAGTATCTAAAAAGCCATCTTTTAATGCTTGAAGTGTGTCATTATTAACTAATCACAGGAAACCAATCAACCAACCAACCTCAAGTGCATGTAGATTATACAAAGCCTCTGTCATCACAGAAATATCCCTGTGACTACGAGGAGCATGATGGGTGGATGAAGAAAAATAATCATGGCAAAAAGAGATAAACATGTTAAGAAATGTTCCAAAACACTGAGTATAAGCCTTGATGAAGTGCATTTGTTAATGATATGTTAATGAATAATGTATAACATAGAGAGCTTGGCTCTCTAAAAGTTCTCATCCTTAATAGAACCACGAACCAGTGATTCATTCCAGCTGTCCAGAGGAATGATTCATTGCCTTCCAACAAACACAAAGACTGGAAACAAGATCAGCTCAAAGGCCAGAGATAAGATGCTAAGTATAGTAGGGTAGTTATGTCAGGTATTTTGCAAGATCAACAAACTGCTGGTCTGCTTGTATGTTGCTGAACACATCTACATTCATATTCAGCATTGCCCAGCATTGACTGCACTGCGTATTTGCTGACTATTTTATACTACACAAAAGCAAAATAAAATGCACCAGAGATTGACAAAAACTGTGAGAGCACTAAATTAATTCACATGTAAAGCTCTTGATAGTAAATTATTCATCTACAGGAGTGAATGTGACCAGCTCTAGAGTATATATACTTGGAAATAACCTAGGGTTTGTACAGACCTATATTGACAATTTATTAACTTGACTTTTCCAAAATGCCATAATGATTCTTTTTTTTTTTTTTTTTTTCTGAAGTTCATAGTTAAATGGGCAAGATGTCTGAGTAAATGTATTTCCATTTTATACCTGAAAATAGATTAATTCTCCGTTTCATTGCTTGAACAGTTTAATGCTTTTTTGTTTATGTTCCTGTTCCTAGAAGAACGTAAGTGCACGTAGGACTTTAAGTAGGCATGTAAACGCAACCATAGTCACTGAAACATTGCACCTTGTGACTAATTCCATTGGCTGCAACAGAATCTAGGCACTCGCTTAAAACTAATAGGAATTAAGCAGGTGCTTAAGTACTTTGCTTAATGAGTCCACAATGACTCTCAGGAACTGAACAGTTCGTGACCTGAACTGTAAACAAAAGAATGAATCACCATCATATCACTTTATATTTGTTCAACAAAATACATATTTGATTAGCCATAAAAGTGTTTAAAGATACACATAAATTTAATTTCATATGGAAGAGTAAAAAATTAATTCTAAGAAATCTAAAATTTATTTCTTCACCTTCAGTAACAATCAAATTACAAGAGTATCAGCAGAAATATTTTGAAGGCTTTTCTATCTGTTTTCACTCATGTTTCTATGAGGATACTAAGTGGTAGTGAAAAAAGAAAAAAAAAAAAAAGTAGTATAAATCAGGCCAGATTGGATTGTTAAAGTGGTAAATGTGCCATTACAGAATGAATTCACAGAACTTATGGTATTTTAACTAAATTAAATTAAGGAATTACAGAACTTGAGAGAAGAGAGTAAGAAAATAATATATTACTTCTCAACAGAAGATACCAGTTATGGATAAAAAAGGCATAATTAATGTTTCTGGAAGCAACTGATAATGTCCTTTCTTTTCAGAATTCCATTCCATTTTAAAAGATGCAGCTATCAAGGAAGCAAGCATTTTGTTTTCAGAAAATAAATAACAAGTCTTGCTTCCGTTTAGCCATTAGTATAAATATTTACAAAACAGCTTTGCATAGTATGTGTAAAACTTTGGGGACTGTGGTGTCATCTTCATTTTAGAGCTAAACTGCAAAGATTTGTTGAGATTTGCCTAAACTTGGAGTAAATAAGGGTCAGAATTTGCTTAGTTGATTTTAAGTGCTACAGAAGTAAAAAAGAGAATGCCAACCTCTTGCCTGGAGCTAAATTGTCTTAAATCTAACTATGTATTTCCTCGCAGAGCTAGGCAGATACCTCCAGAATACAATAAATCCTGATAATCTAAATGAGGTGCCCATCTCTTTCCTCTGGTTTTATGGCCAGCCTCAATGCCACTGTGAAGCGATTTATTTGACCTGAACAGTGAATGAAGATCTCTTTAAAAACTACTCACAGGGAACACTAAACTCAGCTGCAGCCATGTACATTCATGGAGTATTCAAAGTGCTGGGATTTTCTTTCAAGACAATGGGAGGGACACCCAAAACAGCAACGGAAGAAAGTGGAAGATAAAGTTGAACCAGATTGATTGAAATGCAGCCTGGCTCAGAATTCCCTACAGCTTGAGTGATTGGGGCACTGAATGCTCTAGAACCTTGTGCATGGCAATGGTTTAGGGAAATGATCTGGCTAAAAACCCTAATTATTTTATAAATAAATCCCTGAACAAATTCCTGAACTGGCTCATCAGGGAACTACCTAAACATCAAATGCAAAAGCAAGGGTGTGGGTGGGACTGAGGAATGAGGATGACAGATTTGTGGCAGCCTGCATTTGGATCAGATTAAAATGAATCACACCTTCCTAAACTTGAAGCTCAGATAAATTCTGACACAGTGAAATCCTGACACTAAATCAATGAAGATACGATGGACTCTTAAGCCTGGCATCTCTCTCACTTTGATGCCTGTGACCAAAGGAAGACTGTAGCTGCTTTCCCTTGCACAAGTCCTTAGCATTGAATATGAATATACCAACATGAAACCAAACAGAATTTTAAAAAATATTACATTAAAATATTTATTCTGTTCATTATTAGATATGTGTGCCTCAGAAAAGACACTATATGCAACATCAATTTAAAAGTCCTTTAACGATTGTAAATATAGGGGGAAATAATTTGTGACAGAAATTTTACATTTATCTAACTGAGGGCTTCTGATGAGTTTACTTCCCTGACGTTGGTAGAAACAGAAAGGTTTTATTATTCTGTTTGACTACCCTGCATGTTATAAACTTCACACCATGCATGTCTTTCTACAAAACAAACAACAAATTGATAAAGCTCATACCAATTCAATAACTTGTGAAAATGTATTATTTTATAATGATCTTCACAGAACCTTGACAATATTTATAAAAACACATCACAGTTAGGTACCATAACTTGTATGAATAAATGTGACTTGTAGTATATTTAATTTCTATGAGTTTTGCAGCATTCCCCAGAGCAGTGTACCAAACACCGCGTCTCATGGGCACAGTAAAACAGAAGTGTTTGTGAAGTAGGAACGCACAATATGGGAGAACAGGTCCTGCAGTTGCCTTCAGTAATTTAAAGGAAGGAGGCTGAAATGAGAACTCCCTTCATACAATTAAGATAACAAATGCTGCATATTCTGTTTGCTGAGTGACTGCTATAACCAGCATGCTACCCTGAGTATTTAAAATGAGATGTACTAGTAGGAATATTCAGAACTAGTGCCTTGGGGAAAAGAATGAACAAAAGGATGGCCTAGTACACTGCTATTCCACTGTGCCTTCCATCTGAAGAAAACATCACCATCTGTCTTTGGAGAGTTTGTCCAGCATGCCGGTATGTCAGTGTCTGTTGTTAGATAACAGTGTTCCTTCAACATATTTTTTCTACAAAGGTGGCCATGACTTAATTTTGTGAGGGGAGCAATTTTGCATCTATGTGAGATAGACTTTCAGAATGCTTAACAGAACAAGTTCCTCAGCAAATACAGGCAAAGCAATGTCTTGTTTCCAGATCTCAATCTAGTTTTGGCAGAAGCCAGGCACAAACCTGCTCAGACTGGGCAGAAGAAGTCTAGACACCCTAGTAACTGCATTTCCACGATTGAACTGGCTAAGCTGATGCACTTTGGAAGCAAGGCATCAATTTGGCAAGACCTGACAGAATCACGGTTTTTTGATTTAGGCATCTACTTTACATTCTTAGACCTTAAATTCTCATTTGGATTCAGCCACTATACTTATAATAATTTCAATGTTTAAAAGAAAACTTAAAACATTAAGCATAATAATATTAACATACAAGTGTGATGGATGCTTTATGAATGTGTAGATATATTCACATGATGTGTGATTGCTCATTATACAAATGGCCTTATTTCCATTCTATGAAGGAACTACTTCAGATGGGTGGGACAATTTACCCCTTCCTTTGTCACAGGCAGGGATTTCATGCACGAAAAGGTGCTTATTTACTTCATAGAACTTGCCTGATCATGAGCTTCTTTAGCAAAACAAAACAAATAAAAAAATATCCCAGTACTAAGTATTTTTACTTATTATTCTTCCTCCTCAGAGCAGCCTCACATTTTTAGGGACTGCACATAATGTGACAAAAGCAGAAGATACGGAACTATTTATTAGTAATAACTCCACTGAAGGACTTCTCTATTTCCTCCCTACAGGTTTGAACAGGTTCCCTAGCAAATGTGTTGAAGTAGTTTTACTATGACGGTGATTATAAAGATATGCTTTAAAAGATTTGTAAGGAAAATTATATATTTGCAGGGAAGAAAAAAGCATGCTTTCAGGTAGGCAAACACAAACCTGCTCAGATCACAGGAGAGACTCTTTTGTCTGCAGTCATGGAGACATTTAAATGACATTCCTTTCTCAGAGAACCAAAAGACCATGAGTTAGGTGCTTAAATCATATTCCATTTTCATGTATCACAACATGCCCTTGAAATGGCAGAGAAGTGCTCTCTCACATCAATTGACGGACAGTCAGGTAGAAAGTCTGTAATCCTTTCCATTAGTTTAAAATTGTTAAC
This sequence comes from Chaetura pelagica, assembly GCF_000747805.2. Lineage (NCBI taxonomy): Eukaryota > Metazoa > Chordata > Aves > Apodiformes > Apodidae > Chaetura > Chaetura pelagica. The sequence goes on from NW_009953787.1 coordinate 2,888,089, forward strand.
CAATTGTTTCTCGTGGGGGGTGGGGAAGAATAAAACCTACAAACAAGAAGGAAGCCATGGGAGGTAGGTCGCTAATTGAGCACCCAAAGAATCATTGAACTACTGGTGTGGTTGTAGGTGTGGTAAGCTGAAGTCTGGCAAATGTACATACATCAGAGGCATCATGGAGGAACCAAATTAACATCTGGGACCCTTTTGGCCCAGCAAACTAACTTCTGAAGACTTTTTGCAGCTGAAATGGAAGAAAAACTCCTTGCCTAAAATCACATGTATTGAGAAGACTCCTTAAACTATTGTTCCCTATATTTTTTAAATAATCTCTTTTAGTAAGGAATTCACTGTCTTTGGAAAGAATGTTCTGTAACATCTGGTACTTTTAAGGGAAATCAAAAATGTGTAAGCACCTGCAAGATAGAGGAATGGATATGTAAGACACTGAACTCTACCTTAAGCTAAAGGAACCTAACTGTAGGAATCTGTTGAATGTGTGAGGAAAGTGAAAAATATGAGAACTATGAATTATCAAGGGCAAGGGAAAGGCCAAGATTATTGAAAGAGTACCCGTGACCACATGCTCACATGGAAGTTAGAACAGTGAGAAAAAAGTGAAAGACAAAAGGAGAAGCGGACTGCAGACTTTCCTACAAAGTGTGGCCAAATTGAGCAAGAAACTAAGTTTCATATCAACTACTGCAATCCAGTAGCCAGCTCTGCTTCCACATGCAATTGATGATGAAGTTAATGAGTTTTGATTCTCATTCTCAGTGTATTTAGAAAGAACAACA
>NW_009953787.1:2888898-2890468 GCF_000747805.2 Chaetura pelagica
CTCTAAGCAGGTTACAGAGAGGTGGTAAAGCACGCTAATAATATGCTGACATTCTAAATATAAACATTGCAATTATATTGCTACAGCTACAGCTAGTAAATGCTTTGGATGCCTGTCTAGCAAAGAAGGAAGCTAACTTTGACTGTAAGAAAAGAGACCCTGGCATGGAAAGGAGCTAATCCTGTGCCTACAAACTCTTCTGAATCACAGCCTTTTTGAATGTGTGGCCTGTCATACAGGCCACCAACTGTTGAAGCATGACAGTATGGAGGCTCTTTAAAGAAAGTTTTCAGTTCCTGAATGCAAGTAATGTAATCTCTCAAAAAAGTTTGTAGCATAAACAGAAATACCAGTTGAAAGTAATAAATACCTTCTGTATTTTTATGCCCTCTTTAACAGCTGAACAGTGAATGATTTCTTAGTTTTCATTACAAAGTATAGAAAGGTTCCAGGAAGATCACATATTGATCTTCTTGAATAGACTGAAGTTCAGGCACTCTTGAAAACTATGATCACCTTTTTCTAAAACTCATCTCAATTTGTGATTATTTGTCTAAAAAACAAAGTTACATTTTTACATAGACTGAGATTTCTTCAATGTATGAATGTCTATTTTTCAGATTGGTATTGTAAACCAAATTTACTGTTACCGTTAAGATAGGTCTGTCATCCTCCTTGACTGGTGATTCTCCTTACAGGCTGACAGGAAGCAGAGATGCTAGCATTTTTCCAAATTAGTCATAACCCTTCATGTCAACAAGCTATAAGACAAAAATACATGTTATAACCTCTGAGTATCGTGACTATAAATAAGACTGCAAGGACTTCTTAAAATTCAGGAAGGATGTACATAAGTTTGCAGTTCTTAAATATAATTAATATATTGCATATATACTTATGTTTTTTAATACATACACATAATTAGTTCTCATTATTATTGAGCCTACTCCACACAGAAATTATTAGGCCTTATACTCCCGTGTTTTCACATTAAATAAAAAGGAGATGCAAAATGCCACCTGTGACTTGATTTACATATCAGCTTTACACACATCCTGCTATTGGAGCACAGGGGAGGAGCTGTGAACAGTATAAAAATGGGCCAGAGCAAGGCATGGAAAAAAAACAGGATTTCTTTCCCAAATTTGACATGAACACTTCTCAGTGACTTGGCTTACACACCAATTTTCCCTGTCTTTCAGCATAATCGTCATCTGCTGCTTGGCCGCTGTGGAAGGAGCTCTATTGGGTGCTCGACTGCTGCTACATTAGGTGTCTTCCCAGCTCAGCCCGGCGCACTGCCAGCCATCCCAGGCCGCCGCAGTTATTTTTGCAGGCTGCGGCCCCTGCAATCTCTACACCTTCTTGAAAACGGGGAGTAAAACAACAAGTGAAAAGTGCGGGCGAGGGACGCTCCCTGACCCTGAAACGCTCGAGCTGCTCCCACGCGCGAGGGACGACTGATTCCCCCAGAGGTGCCCCCTGGGAAACCCGGTGGGCCAGGAAGCCGCTTTGCAAAGGCCTCGGAAATCATTTTTAACTTTCCGTGGGGAGCGCACGGGACCTTCCC
>NW_009953787.1:2891453-2928196 GCF_000747805.2 Chaetura pelagica
GGGGGAGGCTGTCGGTATTGTCTGTCTGTCTGTCGCTGGCGCGGTCGTGCGGGAGCGCTGAGGAACCCCTGGGCTGCCGGTGGTCGTCGGGGCTGGCCCAGGGATGGGTGGTTGTGGTGTGCAGCTGAACGAGCCTGTCACCGGGTTTGGCCTGTCTGTGAGGCGGGGGCAGACACTGCTGAAGCCCGAAAACCTTTAGGTGTGAAACCTGATTTGTCTGGTTTGTCTTCATTTACCCGCATCGTGATAAAGAATGCATCGTTTAGGTGGAGTTGTCGGGCCAGTGAAGAGCTCGAGCATGTTAACTGTACACGGCTGAGTGTATTTCAAACCCCCAACATGCTGCTGGCCTGAATAGTGATGTGAAGATGCTTTGCATGTGTAGAATTTTGGTAAAAGGCACCTCACATCTACCACACTTACTGAAACAAACCCGCCTGTAACCAGGGGTATTGCTGCTTAAATGCATGTATTTAATAAACTGGCTTTTCAGACATCAGTGATGATGTGCATTGTGCTAATATCCACTGTATCTGTCTGTGCATTGTCTGAACGTACGTACGTACAGTTAGATGTTTTTGCACCTGGTTTGAAGGTTTGTATGTTTTAACTATATGGAATTTTTATTTCTTTCTTTGAAGGACTATGAAATGGTTTGAGATAATTAGTCCAGTAAGTGCTGTAAATCTTAATTTCTCCTAAGCCCTCAGTAGCCAATAAGGTGTAAATTAAACCCTTTTTTTAAGCTGGTGTTTCTAGTAGGTCCTTAAAAATGGAGCTGGAAAGGCCTGTCAGTGTTGTGATTGGTGTAGACCACTTTATCTTCCCTTGAAGCATATTGGTTTTTTGAGAGAGTTTTTCTAATTTGAAATGTGAACAGGCGTTTTATTGAGAAATCAATTGAGATTATTAAGAGACTGCTTGAAGATTTGTAATGCTTTTTTTTTTTTTCTCCTGGCAGAAGTGGTTGATCTTGTTTGTTTGATCATGACTAGTGGCTGTAGATACAACTGTCATCACAGAGGATTATGATTTAAGTGAAGCATAAGCTGCAGAAAAATAGTAATTTTAACATGGCATAATAGCAATGGAAATATTCCTGAGTTCAATGAAGAAATGTGGAAATAATCCTGGTGTTAAATTTTAAATGGCATATCTTTTTGGAATGTTCTTTAAAGTGCTTAAGAAAGAGGAAGGTTGTGATTCCACAAAGTTTATCGAGAAATATTTTCGTAGAACACTTAAGGAACAGTCTTCCTTCTCTGTCATCTTTTTTCTCTTTTCGAGAAGATGACTGTTCTTTGCATCTCTTTTGAACCATAGCATTGCTTGTTTTATAGGGTGAAGGAACACAAAATGCAGAACTTGAAGGGTTTAAAAATGAGCACAGATAAATACATAAGGCCTTACATTATCAAAGAAGCTGAGATGGCATATTTCAAGTTGTCATTGGAATGAATTTATGACACGCCTATGTGCCTCAGTAGAAGGCTGTGAAGGAATCTAGCTAGCTTGTGACCAGGAAACACTACAGCAGCCTCAAAGTGATACTGAAACTGAACACATTTAAACCTGCCTCTGAGTGGCAGAGTTTATAAAAGATGCAGTGCCCGGCTACTGTGTGTGTAATGCATCTCAGATCTGAGCTAGTAACTCTGTGTGAGATTGGGCTACTCAGTATGCACCTACAAACATGCTACATTGCATTCCTGAGTTAAATGGGCTGCAAGTAAAATCAGTGCAGAATACTATGCAGATGTGTAATTTAGCTTGAAAAAGTTGTTTTTGCTTGGCTTAAACCTTTTTAAAATGAAGTGCAGTTGAGGTTTATATCACATGTACTGAAAGTGTGCATCTACAAGGTTTTGTATAGTAGTGGGTTAAGTCAGTATTATTACCTTATCCTCCCTTTTGATCTCTTTGCACAAACAGATGAGATTAATGTATTGTCACCAGTTTCACTACAGAAGTTCAGAATTGTCTGCAGTTTAATTGCTGTGATAATAGTAATTTTTTTCTGTTGATGTTCTTGAAAGCTCTGTGCTCCATGTGAGATTTTTGGAGGTGTTTGTGGAGGGAGGGGGATACCCAGAACAGGAAGTTCTGCTGTCTTTTCTGCTCGAATCATTGTTGCTTCTTACAGACCTATTCAGGCTTAGAAACAGTGTGGCCTTGGAAAAAAAATCAGCTTGAGAAAGTGACAAAATAGGGAGGTGACCTCCATGCTCTTACAGCTGTTTATGAGTGATATTTAAGGTAACAAAATTATGTTGGTGTCCATGAGATTGTGGTTGTCCCTTTCCATCCTCCCAAGAGAAGGTGCCTAATAAAGTTCATGTAAAAACAAACAAAAGAATTGGAAGCAGTACCTGCTTTGAATAAAATAGCTACTCTTTTAAATATCCTTCATAGTCTTAAGAGGATTAAAACATCTCTGTTAACCTGACCACAATAATGTAAGGCTCAATTGGACGTGTTCTCTGTGGTTTATATTGGACCCTGTGCCTGGTTTAGTAAAGAGTTCACTGTGAGGGAAGAAAGAGTGAAAGGGGAGGACAGTTTAACATGATTGGGAGAACATTTATCTGTCCTGAACACCCCAGGACTCAACCTTTGTTTTGGTGTTTGTGGGCCCTTTGATATGTGGGCATTGGGAGCAGAGACTAGATTACAGGATGCTTTTGAGGGAAGTACCCAAATATTTAGTTGATAAAGTTACAGTCTGGGGGATGGCACAGGAGTGAGGTGCATACGAGTTTCTGGCACTTAGAGGAACAGGAAGAATATTTCTTTGGTACTTTCTGAGAGGCTGCAGATAGGGCTTTAAACATTTGAGGTGTAAGCTTTTTTTTCTGTTCTTGCTCTGGAGCTATTGAAGGTGTCTGGTTGTCCACTTATGTTTTTTAATTAACTTTCCTTTCAAAGGAGGTTGAAATGTAAATATTGTCTCTGTGTGCTCAGAAACTTATGTTTGGAGCAGGCTGAAACATTCTATGGATCTCAGTTGAATTTGCATACTCATCTGTGCTAAGAAAGACTGAGGTAGTTCTGTGTCTCACAGAAGCAAAACTTTATATGCCATGACTACTCTGTTCATTGAAACATAACTCCTGAAAGTTCATGGCCTGCCCAAGCTTACCTGAATTAATTTCAAACTTTTTGTAGGTCTGGTCAGGGGAAGAATGGGACTGTGAAGAGTAGTGGCATAACTTCTGAATTCATCCTTATTTTTGATGAGCACTTAACAAGAGCAGCCTACCTATTACAGTAGCCAGAGAGGCTGCAGTTGGACACAGACATAAATTCTGAAATTGAAATATTTTTAATTAAGTCATGATGAAGAAGTAATTCAGGCAAACTAGAATAACAAATACAAGGAAACGAGGACATATTTCTTCACTTCTGGGTAGGTGAAACTGGGAGAACAAATGTTCTTTTCCTAAATGAAAAGTATGGTAATAGAAAAGGGAGAAGGAAGAGTACTCTGGGAGGAGAAAGATGACAAACTTACTCTTACCTTCTGTCCTGTGAGATGTTTTCTGCCCATTTTTAATATTTAATTCCCTAGAAGACTTTATAAATGTAAATTTGGCTTTGTAAATCTATTCAATTGATTGAAATATTTTAATAATAGTATTTTAATGTGAAAACATTCTTTACTGTTCTCATGAAGTGTTTTACACTAAACAAATTCAGAATAAAAAAATCGAGCAAACCAGTATTTAAATTTTTATGAGCGTGGGAAAAATTTTTAAAGTACATGGGAAAAATGAGGTGCAACAGATTTTTAAATACTTAATTTCAGTATCTTAACACAAAATATGCTAGCTAAACCTATTTCAAGTGGAATTATATCAGCAAGACACTAGGTACAGAATTGTAGTCTAAGACTGTAAGAGAATCTGTTTCTGTATAGAATATTATAGTACTATTTTCCTTGTTATAGTCTAAAAAAACAACAAAACAAACAAAAAACAAAAAGCCACCAGTGTTATTTGATAACAAAGAAGAACTGAGCTATTCTGGTACACAATTTTTTAAAGTGGCTCAAATTAGTTCTGTTTCTCACCAAGTGCTATTTTTTGTTTCACTACTGAGGTCCTCACCTATTTAAAATACTAAATTCTACAGGATGTTTGAGCATTTTCTTCCTGTTTTGTTACCTTTTCTTGATACTGAAATGATAAATAATAATGCATTATTTTATTTGGCAATGTCCTTAAATACCACAAGTTTTGAAAGAAAACATGCTCTGAATGTTGTGACTAATGGTGACCTGAATTCACCATTACATTTGTACATATTTGAGACTTTAGTCACAAGGCTAAACAACTCGGATTTTGTTTTCACTCTCTGTCTGTAGAATGTCTTTCTTGTTTCAGTTTACCCTCCCACAAGATCATACTTGTCCCAAAATAAATCCTTCGTATTGTTATAGCTGATGCTCTAGAAAGGAAGTGACCAGGTGTGACTCAGCTTTCTTCTCTTGCTTTTCCTGTTACCCAAGTGCTGAGGTGATTTTCAGAAGTGTGATGTTTATTGTGGAGTAGGCAGCTAGAGGTCCTTTCCCATAAGGTAGTTCTTGTTTGGCTGGAAAAAAAATAGAAAAAATATGCTTTATAAACTTTCCAAACTTGTTTGGCTGGAAAAAAAATAGATAGAAAAAATATGCTTTATAAACTTTCCAAAAGGTAAAAAAAGTGAGAGTAAAGGAAAGAAGTGTTAACATGTAAAAACTGAAAGATCACATCTTTGATTTTCTATCTCCAGTGGTTAAAATCAGTGTTGAGGTAAACAGCTAGTGTATGCCTGTCACCTGTTCTTTTGCCTTAATCTTCTTTAGCTATCTAACTGATTGCAGAAATAAATTTGGTATTCTTCCTCTGATGTTGTGAATTTTATTGTTTTTTATAGAATGAGTTTTGACACTCAAACTCCTTGAAGAATAAATAACTTAAGTCCTATAAATAGCCCAGAGATGCCTAAAAGGGCAATGCAAATCATCTGGAACCCAACTCGTGCTAATATTCGAGAAATAAGAAGCATGCAAAACTCTCCCACAACATCAAATGGGTCTGATGCCACACCTTCCCCCAAAATAATGTTGCAGATGAAGATACTGTTGCAAAATTCTTCCATCAAGTGTTGTGTGTCAGCTGAAAAAGATAGAAAACCTGAAGGGAAATAAACATTTGAATTAATTTTTTTCTTTTCACTTCCTCAAAGGGAGGAAATACAAACCCAAAGTACTGGTGGTTGACAGCATGTTGGCTCTTAGTGCTTGCCTCACCTTTTCTATGATTAGGTTCCCGAGTTTGCATGTCTGGACTGATTGTAGCGCACAGGGAGAGCAGCTTTGGGAGATGAATGTCGTGATAATTTGGCTTTTACATCATGAAAACTTAGGGTAACAAATCCTAAGCTAATGTGCATTTAATGCTGGTTTGGTCCACTTTAAGGGTGATATGCAAAATAATAGAAGAAAGAAAAGTGTGGTGGTATTTATGTACCACTTTAATTTGTTATGAGAGGCTTAGACATGTATACAGCAAGGAAGAGTAAGTTTTTGTGAAGTGAAACATGGGAACTTCATGTTTACCTTGCAAGGGCTTGTCTGGGCATAAGTGGTTCTTAACCAAATGAGTTTAGGTTAAACAATATAATTCCCTTACTGTTGATACTTATCATTGTAAAATTTTTTTAGCATTAGCTTATACTGCTTGGAGTAGTTTAACACAATGTCTTTTACTTGCAAAAGCATCCTCCCATTTATATACAGTTTTAGAGGTTTTTTAGAAGGTTCAAAGATGTTGGTAAGTAAAATTTTGCTGAGTACTATGTCTTAGTGTGCACCTGGAATATTTAGGTGATAGGGAAGAGCAGTTCTCAAAAGTTATTTCTGTTTTCCCTCAGGAAGACTCTCTTTCAAATGAATAAACAAACGTGTCCTTTTTTTAAGGAAAAAAAAAAGCAGACAGGGAAGATACATGATATAACATTCTTTTAACCACTTCACATTAAAGCAGTAGTTCATGTTGCTTTGTTATAATCTTTTTTAATACTGAAGGCGGATCAAAGATTTTCTCTTAGCACAGCCCATTCTTTACTATAGAGACTGTAAATTTAGCATGCTAAGAAAATTCACCTGGGAAACAGGTAAGTAAATTGTGAAAGTAGTTAACAAAATGCATTATATATGGAAGGTGAGTGAAGTGTGAAGATGTGAATGAGAAGATATTTAAAAAATAATTGTCAGTCTCATTATTATGTTTCTGTGGATAAATGTAGTCTTGCTTTGTTAATTTTAGTATATGTTCAAATTTTTACCCTTTACTAAATTTACCATTTTATTTTGGGTAAATGATGCATTTCAAGGGTATTGAAGTTATTTCAGTTGTGATAGTAAGACTGTAAGTTGGCAAATTAAAGACTTCTTTCTTGAGGAGCTTCAGGGGATGATGTTTGAGATGATGCTACCTTTGAAATAGCAAGTTGAAGGGACAGAGTGTAAAATAGATACAGTGTTTCTGAGAGCAGATTTGCCCTGAACCCATTGATCACTTAAAAAGGAAAAAAATATTCTGAGTATAATATAAATTAATAATTTCGAAAGCTTCTTTGAAGAAAACATTTTGTTCTACTCTGAAGAGCATTCTAAAAATACTGAAATAACAATATCATTATGAGGATTGATTTAAGCCTTTGTTTTACACAGCTCAAGTCCTACGGTTTAAAGTGATTTTGTGTTCCTACCATTAAATTTAAGCTACTTAACTGGTCTATGTAAATATCTAAGTTATTTTGCTGAAAGGCCAAAACATAACTGGAGCAGAGGAACTTGTGTTGAAACTGTAAGTCCTAGCGTACTAGGGAGTTGTGAGAATGTGCTCTTCTGGACATATCTACATTGTAGAATATACAATTGCAGTTCTCCTTTTTAGACATACGTAAAATAGATTTGAACTGTTTTCACTTTGTTCTAGTACAACTGCTAGTTGTATTGAAAATACACACTGAAGTGCTTGTGTTTCTTAGTAAAATAAATGAGCATGAGATGCTGTGTAATGCTCATCCTGAAGGATTTGTAATAAAATCTGTACCTAATTAAGGTAGCTTAAGGATATTTGCATTGCAGAGTGTCACAGTTTGACTCAGGTCCGACAACAATGCTCTCGATCCCCTCCCCCCAACCCAGGTAGGGAAGGAGAGAGAGAAAAAGAGAGAGACTTGGCTGGATTGAAAACTAAACTACACAGCTTTAATTAAAACACTAATGAATCATACAATGAAATATATACAATTATATACAGATATATGGGCAAAACCCTCTTGCCTCCCCCCACCCCAGCAACTCCCACAGCACTTCCCTGAACTGGGAAGAGTCCCGAGGAATCCCGGAGCTGCTGCTGGAACAGAGCAGAGAGTTATGGGGGTCACGAGAGATCAAGGCTGAGGATCAACGGTGATGGATGAACAGAGTCCTCCCTGGACGCCGGCCATGGACGGAAGAGAAGGGGAGAAGCAGAAGGAAGGAAGTTGTCTTCTGTGATCTCTGACCTTCCTCTGAGCTTACGTAGATATATGGAATGGAATATCTTTGGCCAATTTTGCTGTCCATCTAACTCAGCCTCCTACGGGGGGGTCACAGATCTCCCCATAGTGTCTGAGCCGGCAGAGTGCAGGTGCAGCCTTGAAGCCTCAGGAGTTAGAAAAACATTCCGCTGTCTTATCAGCCTAGCAGAACACACTGTTGCTAGTTACAAGAGAGCTTACTGAAGGAAAAAAAAATCAGTAAAAAGAATAATTGGCTTCATCCTGGCTCAAACCAGGACACAGAGTTGCTCTTTAGGTGTGTGGCTGCTTGAATTTTCTTTTGGTGAGTTCTGACAGCTGCCCTATCCATTAAACTGTAGTGATCTGTGACGTTTGACATGGCTGCCTTCTTTCTTCACTCCTGTCCCAGGCTGGAGCAGTTCAGAGCTGATTGACAGTAACTGTTGTGTAAATGGGTTGTCATTTTTCTCCAGGGAACCAACTGATCTGCTTTGATACACTTCACCTCAGGTATATTGCTAGTGTGTGATTTATTTATTTGTAATTGAAACACATTCAAATTAATGAAGGAAACATTGGTTCCATGTGACTAAATGGCATGGTATAACATATTTCTGTGTAATACTAATGGTGATGGAATGTTAGACTTGTCTGTTGGGTTGATCTGGTCAGTGGAACCATGCCTGAAGTCTTGCTTTGACCCTCAATTTTCTTAGTTTGTTGAGGGAGCAGAGAAGTCCAGCTCAATTTGACCTACTTTATATTTGAATAAATCTGATCTGCACCCCACAGGCAATTTGAATACTTGGTGAAGGATCTTGAATTCTAGTCTTACGACAATTTGTTTGGGAGTGTTTATTTAATACACAAGTAAAAGATTTGTTATATGGTTTTATTTGGTTTGCAATGTATTTTAATGCCAACGGGTTATGGTGTCTACAACAGACTAATCTTTGCATAAAATCTTCTTTGCTTTTCAGTTTCAGGAAATTCAGTTTGAATATCACCTACAGCTTTCTCTATTGGATTATAAATTTTATATATATGTGTATGTATTTGAATTTATTTAAACTCATAAAACATAAGGTCTACAATTCTAAAAGTCGATGTAGAAAGAATATGGAAAAGTCTTCTGCTTATTCCCTTTCAGCATGTATAGACTTCTTAATTGGCTGTCTATTGCAGTTATTTTTGCAAACTATTCATACAGTATTAACAGCATGTAGCAATTCTTTTTTTTTATTATTTTTTTTTTTTCAACTAGGGTATTGTTTACTTCCTTAAAGGATTGCTTCTGAGGTAACTTCAAGTGATTTATATTTTGCATTTACCCAAGGAAGGAAAGGCATCTCAAGGCAGAAAAGCTATATAAAATATTATTAAAAGTTGTAACCTGTGGATTAAACTTTTTTTTCCTTGTGTATGCTTGACATTGTCTTATGCATACTTTTAAAAAGGAGTAAAGTTACCAATGCAAGACATAATTTTTGTCTGGAGAAAAAAATATTATATAGTCTTACATTGTCTAATACAAGAGGAAATCATGGAGTTGTCAAGATTTAGGGTTTTTTTGTTGTAATTTTTTTACATGATCCTTTAATAGGAGGGAATGGTTTGTTACAAAAATCATATAAAGTGACAAATTAGGGTACCCACTGTGCAGTATTTGAGTTTTGGTATGGTTCTTCATTAAAAAGTAGCTTCTTAAACAGCATTCATGAAATTTCCTTAAATGTTTTTTGCTTTGTATTGGGGAATATAGGACTTCAAGCAATTTGAAATATTTACAGTAAGAACACTGCCATGATTGTTTAAGGTGCAGGGAGCTCTCTGGATTAAAGCAAAGTCTAGTTAATATTGCTTTTTATACCTCTCTTGTAGTGCTCCAGTCAGTAAATTAAATGTTCCAGAATTGTTTAGGCAGATGTTAAGAGAGCTAGTTATCCATTCACACTCTTCAAAAACAAGATAAACTGGGCTGAAGATTTTTACTTTGCTGATCCCCTAATGAGGATGCACTGTAATAGCTATATGGATGGCAAATATATAAAACAAAAAACAAGAGGCTGGAAGCTGACTGGTGTTCCAGTTGCAGACTCCTCTGGCCACCTGCCCCAAAACTGATGACAGACTTCTAGCCTCAGACCCTCCAGCTTGGTATTGGCTTCTTAGATCTTCTTGTGTGCAGGAGATGACAGGTTGTACAATTTTAATTTGCATGGCCTGCCAAAAATAGCTTCAAAGTATGCATTGTAAAAATTTTAATTTGCTTCCAGGGAAACTAGTGGGTAACTCCTTTTCTGTACCTGGAAAATGACCAGTGAGGACAGCAGCTGGTCAGCCTGTTTATAACTTCAGATTCTTGTCCACTCTTTCATCAAAATGTTTAAGGTTCCATGTCATTATGCTGAATTCATGTTCTGAGGCCAATAAACTTTCCCTGAATTCTGTGACTTTGAAAGGCCTATGAAGAATTATGCAGAATGTCTTTATTTAACCCACCCAGTTGTCACATTCAGAAGTGATGGATATGGAAGTTATACTATATCAATAACATTGTACTCCTTTTTTTAGTGACTGACATAGTTCAATACACTTTAAATAAATTCATGTGAGCAACCATATATGTAGAAATTACTCATTCATAAAAATCTTTGGCAGTAATATCATTTGGGATAGAGCAAATTTTAAAATATTTCCTGAAGTTTCTCAGTATTGCAACTTAATTTGAATTATTCTGATAAAAAGTTTTCTGCATCTCTTCTAGTAATTTCACAGGGAGTAGCAGTTATTTCTTGGATTTTCAGTGGAAATTTTACTTTATTAAAGTTGGTTTTGTTACTTTTTTTTTCTGCTAGAAAAGTCAGCTGGCAAGACATTGTGTGGACAGTGTCCCCTGTGAGACAGAACCATGAGAAGGAAAACTGAGAAGAGATTTGGAAAGAAACTGAAAAAAAGTACTATCACCAAAGTTAATAGAAAATATTTTAAAAGACACAGAAATATACTTATGCTGGGGTGGTTAAGAAGATTTTTTTTTTTAGAGTAATTTTGGGTTTCAGCTGTATACATTCATCACTTGAAATTGCAATATTCCTCATGTAAATTCTGTGGAAGCTATTCCTTTTAATGTGTAGTAAGCTAAACAATAACCTTTCCTCTAAATATCTAACTGAAGAGAGCTTATAGAATTATCACAACTCTTTTTATTTGCAACACTTGAGTTATTGTGATTTAAAAGATTTATTTTGGTGGCAGAGAACTTTTTGCTGTGTTTGTTGTTAGGAATGCCTAGGACGATTTGATTGGGTCATGTGCATTTTGGTCAATAACAGTGCTTGACATCTGAAACCTAAAGGATATTTTGGGATTATACTTCCCCTTCAGCCCTCTGTGCCTCCTCACTTCTGATAAAAAATAATAATAAAAAGTTATTACATTATTTAATCTTGTGAGCAGCAGTGTAGCATAAGATGTGGTTTAGGTGTAATTCCATAAATATTCAACTAGGCTGATGTCAGAGGCAGATGGAGAAATAGAATCTCAAAGTCCTTATTAGCAAGGATTTTTAATACTCTTTTAAATATCTGCGAATTATACTGTACTGCAGGTGCTGTTACTTACCAGTGAATTCTTTATCTGTTAAGAAGAGCTTGCAGTGCATGTTAATAGTAAATACTGAAGCAACATTGTGACATGGGAAAGGTGGAAGATGACTGCCTTTGTGGCCAATTAGCAAGTCCCTCAGCAATCTTTATTATTTTTTTTTCTGCCAGGTCTGCACGTAAACCTGTCTAACTTAAAACTAAAGCAGGAATTGTTTGTATAGTTACTGATTTCATAGCTTAGAGCATACCTGTTTTACATGGCTTTTAAGAGTTTCTTAGGAGGGTACCTTGGTGATAAAAGCCTGCAATATACATAGTTTTGTATTTGAATTTTGGTCTTAATTTGAATGCTTTGACACTATGTATTTAGAGACAAGGCTTCATACCTCTGTGTAAATTTTAATTATTCTTATTTTAATTTTTACTGACCTTTTTTCAGGTTTGCTATTTGTATTTTAATAAAAATTATTCTTTATTAGTGAAATGGAGACTACCAAAGTGGATGAATTGTCAGAACTCTGGCAGGCAGTAATGGAGATAAATGCATAGGTGAGACTATAGCTTTGGTTTAGAATGTTGCAATTCCTACTTGAAAATCACGTTGAAAAAATAGAATAGGACAAGGTAGCTTAACACTCTTCAGAGACACTTCCATTTTGTGTCAGTAGGCTTGTGTTTCCTTGATACTGTTTTTCTTTTCAAAGCAAAATGAGTAGAACAGAGTGAAAGTATGGCTAGAACCGCAGTTGAGTATTTTAAATTACTGTATGTGAAGAAACAAATACTAGTGCATGATTTGGTAGGTGTATCTGAATTTGTAGTTGTTGCTAGTTAATACAGAGTGTCTAATGTCAGCAGCTTTGTTACTGCTTCATCTGGAAAAATGCCAGCTATGGGTTCACTGATATTCTGAAGGTGGGCATCTTTCCATGAAATATTGCCAGTTCATCTCCTGTAATAAGATATGTTGATAAACCTCTTTCTAATCTTCACATGTTTTGGCATTTAAAATATTTGTAAGAGGAAAAAATTCTCCTGCTGGCAATTGGATGTCACTCCAGATACTCCCACCTGAGTTGAGATTTCTAGCCTAATTGGCTTTCATTTTTGATAAAGATGTTACAAGCTGCATTGTTTTAGAATAAACACAGCTTTGTTGCTTGGCCTCCAGTGGTTCTCTGAAATATGATTTCTGAAGTAAAAATTAATTATTCTAGTGCTGTGGTACTTGGGGGAGGGGGAGAGCAGAGAGAAGGAAAAAAAGCTGTGCTGTTTGATCACTTTGTTTTGCAAATTCTTCCATTGTTGGTTTAGTTTTATATCCAAGAAAAATCTTTTATTTAGATGTGCAGGCTATTGAATAATTTACCATGAAGTACAGTAATCTCTAAAGAGTTTTGCATGTTGTACGCAGACCTAATTTTAAAGACCAAGGAACTCAGTAAACTTTACCTTGACTAAAAAGGGCAGTTCAGTGAAAACAGGTGTTTGCAGACTTTTTAAACATTGATGGTATTTGTGTACAGGTGAATCTTATTAAGGATGTTTAATTTTTACATCAAGAAGTAGGATATTTGTAGAAGTAGTCACAGGTGCAACTTTCTTTTGGTACCTCCTGAAGTGGTATATTTTTGGATAGTGCAATGTTAGTTTCCTCTTCCATCAGTGATGTAGGAGGACATTCTAAATATGAAATAATAATATAATCAATCCCTGTCTGGTCTTCTGAGACTGTTACTTGTTTCTAGGAAACATACATGTATCTGAAACAAACTGCAGTTGACTTCGTAGGACAGCAAATATCTAATATGTCTAACAATTGTTCTTGGCATATTTAATCTCTTCATGGCAGAAGTATGCCTTTTATCTTTGCTGCTGAAAACTTAACAGTCTTCAACTTCTGCAAAAAGCTTTCATGGATAATAAACTGTTAACCATTACGTAACTGTAACTTTCAGTTACAACTGATTTGGGTTATATATGAACCAATGACCCAGCCCAGATTGGTTTTGTGTCCATTTCTGATCCTTGTATCTGGCCCTTCTAATTTTAGCACATTTGTTCTTGTTAAAGTCCTGAATTGTAAATAATATTGAAGTGCTTCTTCTTTAATAATTTGAAATACACTTGTGTTTAAAGGTGTGCTATGTTAACTGTAATAGCAAGCGAACCTCTTAGTAAGCAATGATGCTACAGTTCTGGAGAAACAGGCTACCAGGGCATGCCATGTACTCTTGGCATGTGAACTACTACAGCTCAGAACTCAGTTGGCTTTAATTTAATCTAGCCTATCAAAGTGGTGGTGCATTTGGTATTCATTACTCTCTTTACTGTAGACTGCAATCCTGCTTTTAAACATATCGGACTAGATTCAGACAATTTGAGATTTTGTGGGATGAGAGTATGGGAGAGAGTAGAAGTGAGAAGCAACTGTGGCAGTAAACAACAAGACACCTGTGCTTGGGTAAATGTGTGTGGGTGTATGCATATATATGTATTATATACCCATATAGCTATGGTTATATGTTTCTAAAAAAAAAAAAAGTGTGATGAAGACATGCATTCAATAGCAGAGTTAAATAACTGAAAATCTAAAAGAAAATAATAATTCTTACGAAAAAGAGAACTTGGTTTTATTTTCAAGATTTGAGTATCAATGACTAACTGCTTTCAGTGACTGAAAGGTAAGAACACTGGGCATATAAGTATGGCTGACTAGCTCGTAACTGTAACTGATATAATGGTTTGGAAATTCTGTTTCTGTTAGTAAGGTCTGTCTAGCAGTCTTTACAATTACTACTATTATATGATATACTTTTTCTTTATGACCATACAAAGCACTGTGAGTTACGCTCTAGGAAATAACTGCTCATGGCCTGTGGAATAGAGCAGTTGATACGTCTTCAATTGCTGAGAATTCATTTCCATGCAGTATTCTAAATATGCTATATGTAAAAGTTACACTTTTGTGTCTAGAGTAGAGATTTGTAAGAAAGGGTGTAACTAGGTATCACTAATCACAGGATCAGAATGGTAGGGCTTGGAAGGGGCCTCTGGAGATCATCTAGTCCCTGCCAAGGCAGGTTCACCTAGAGCAGGTTGCACAGGAATATTTTGAATATCGTATCTTCAGAGGAGACTCCACAACCTCTCTGGGCAGCCTTTTCCAGTGCTTTGTCACCCTCAAAGTAAACAAGTTTTTCCTCATGCTCAGATGGAACTTCCTGTTCCATTTTGTGCCCATTCCCCTTGTCCTGTAGCCGAGCTCCACTGAAAAGAGTCTGGCCCTACCCTTTTGACACTCAATCTTTAGATATTTATAAGAATTGATAAGATCCCCTTTCAGTCTTCTTGTTAAACAGAACCATGTCTCTCAGCCTCTCCTTGTAAGAGAGATGCTCCAGTCACCTAAGCACATTTGTAACCCATTATAGTGGATTTACAGGTTTAGATTCTGATCTGATGCTTTTCACTGTCACAGATAATGGAGAGAGGAGTTTTGGGTTTTTGCTTTGTTTTCTTTTTAAAGCTTTGTTTTGTGTTTGAAGCATTCTCTAGATTAGCCAGTCCAATTAGCATGGAGAGCTAGTTAGTGAGTGAATCCAATGAATTGTTAGGCTGACATTCTGCCATTTTAGGTGAATCTTGGACACCAGGTCACTAGTAAGGATAAGATTTTTATCATCCCAAACTCAATACGTGAAGAGTTCCGTGGTCTTTTCTTCTCAATGCATTTTAAAACTTAATTAAATTTGTCTGAGTGCTTGAAGTGCTTTTAGATTTTAAGGCAAGTTCTCCGTTCTTACAGAAAGATTTGTGCTCATGTATGTGCCTACTGTTTTCCTTCTTGTGGATTGCTATGGGGTTTTGCCTATTGTATTGTTCATATCCTATAGGATGAGATGACTTTCTAATTATTTTAATGGAGCCAGTCCTTGAATTGAGAGATAATATTTAAGAAATGCCTGCTCATAAACAATTTAGGAATCATAAATTTGAACATAATTGCCATCAGAAAAGACAGTTCTATATTGTGAAAGACTACACACAGTTTAAAGAGGCATGTACTGTGCCACTAATGGGAATTATATAGTGTTCTACAATACTGGTTTTGATAATTTTAAATTTAAGCTTTCCCACACTAGACTTACTGTTTTATATTGGGTAAAACTAGCTATCAGTAGTATAAAATGGCTCTGAAGTCAATTAACTGCATTTTTATATAAATATTCCAAGAAGTAATGAGCTTAGCTCTTCTCCAATGTTTATATTAGCTTGGAAATTTTAAGAGTGAATACTGCAGCTTGGTAAGTGTAAATCAAGGTAAGCGAAATTGTGCTCACCTGTTCAAACAAAGCATCCTTTGGGAATCATAAATGCCCTGACATGTATGTGGTTGAACCATAGGTAGTGTAGGATGTGTTTTTTTTCCATGTCATTGGTGTTTAATTTTGAGCTTTAGCCTCCTCTTTACTCTTCATGTAACTGTATGAGGAATTCTCAAATTCATACTGTGACTCATTAATAATTTTGGATTTCCTAAGTTCTTTATTATACATATATATTTACTTTTAAAAGTAAGAGCAGCTAGTAATCACTGCAAATGAGATTTATCTCCATAACCTTGTATGTAAATCTTGCTTTTGGATTGGGAAGAATTTAATGTTTAGGGAGTTTACCTATATCTTTGCCTGCTTGTGACATACTGCATCTTCCCACCTGTACTTTCAGTTCTATGAAATTAGTAAACTATATTTAATGCAAATAGTGTTAAAATAAATATTTTACTATAAATGATTCTGTGTTGGGTTGGTTTCCTGGTGGTGTTTTTTTTTTTGTTGTTTTTGTTTGTTTGTTAAAGGGGGAAAAATTATACAGAAGCAATGTCCAGCACAAAAAATGACCTCTTATCAGCCATAAAGTCTATCCTTACTGTTGCAGAATGAATAATATTGTTATGAGATATGCTGTAGCCTCTGAAACTTACTTTAGTTATTGACTGTAGTGAGCCAGTCATCTCTTGATTTCCATTGTCTTACACTGTTTTTTTTCTTGGGAGTCACTTTAAAAATCAAGGTTGTTTCATGAAAATAATTTGTTAGTTGTTTGGGTGTACTGTTTCATAACTCCTTAAATGTAAGTTGTTTCATTTTTGTAAGTATGTAAAAGTTCTCGTCCTGGGTCCTTTGTCCATTTAAATAATTGTCATTTATGTACAACTTTCTATTTAATGTCTTATTTGCTGGCTTGGATGAGTTTCTTGGGTATGGTATTCAGAGGTATAATATTGGAGAGAGACTGGATTCCAGTTTGGAGATGGGAGGGAAAGGAAAGTGTGTGTCTAAAACTAACAAGGACAGTTGGCTTCCAACTGTGGAAACTCAGAGTGGCTTTTGTGTTTTTTCTTAAGAAGAAGCTGTATAGTAAAAATAGAAAAAAAACTAATCCACCCATTATGTGTGTGGGTCACATAGTAGGCTGAACTGAGATTAGAAAACAGCAGAATTGTAATTGAGATTAGACTTATTTTTCTGTATTATAGAGAAAAAACAGTGTAGTGATCCATACAATCCTGAATAGTGTGAAAAATGTAAAGACCACAGTCTTTTTCACCTGCAGTGTTTAAGTGTTAAAGATAATTGTTAAATAAACATTGTCATGTCTTCAGTAACATGCAGTATTAATCGAATATTTTCAGTTTTTGCTTCTATCAGCAACTTAGTTCCTGGTCAGTATATATATTTTCTTCTGAAATGTTTAACTGATATTTGAGAATGGAGTTTGGAGATTTGGATTCTGAAACATACTATTTGTGTTAGTATATTTGTTCAGTTCCATATCAGATATAACTTTATTTGGATATTCTAGACTTATTTCCTCTTTCTTCCATAATAGCTCTTTATGTGGAGAATGTTATCCTGTCCATACTAGTGCCAAACAATTATTTTGTCACCTTACCTTGGACAGTGTTACACTATTTTTTGCGTGGTATAGCATGAGAGAATTTGGAAGGGTGATGAACATGTGGAGTAAATTCTAGATACATAATGCATCTTTACTCTGTAGTCTCTCAGGGTTATCAGTTGATACTGCCTGATAAATATAAACAAAGCCTTCCCTTTGTGGAATACTTTTTCCACTTGTTAATTCTTAGTGTATTAACCCCTAAGCAAAAATAAATCCATTTGCAGTGCTTTTTTCTAGATTGAAATAATATTTTAGGAGAAGAATCTTACTGGATTATAGCTTGATACTGTTTTGCAAAACTTAATTTAGGAAAGATAGAATACAGGGTTTCAGTAGCCTGGTGCACTGTTCATAGCATATACATGCAAAGAAACTAATTGCATCTTTCAGGAAGGTATTAATTTTGCTATAGTAGCAACATTAAATCCTTTGTGCATGCTATAATAAAATCTCTAGTATTCAGTACAACCCACTCAAAATACAGATCAAACTAAATAAAATTTTCAGAAATGGGCTTAGTTGTATCAAAAAGCTTTTTTTTTTTGTCTGCGTAATAGCTCAAGTGTAAGGTAAAGAATTGTTTTAAGTACTTTCTAAGACTCTCTTGTGGGGTATAAACTTGAATAACATGTAAAATTACAGATTGCATGTGTAAATGCAACTTGCAAATTGGATCTGGTTTAAGCTGTGATTATTTGTAAAAATAGTTATTTGTAAAAATAGTAAAAAATATTTGTAAAAATAGTTTATCTTCTTTCTTGAGTATAATGTCTTTTTAATAATAATATCAGTATCTTAAAAAAAATTTACTGGATGAATGAACTGACTGGAAGGAATTCCACCTGACTTGTCCAAAAGTTAGCTCTGTAGTAAGTGAGGAAGTTCCAGCCCAAAGTGTCTGTAGATGCTGCTCGTTGTTTGTGTAAAAGACGGAGAAACAGTCTCTCAGCTTGTTTGGGGTACAAACAAGCTGGTGAGTTCCTACCTGCACACTGTTAGAATGCAAATTTACTACTTCTGTTGGTTTTTTTTCATAGTGAAAAGAATTTTTCTAAGTTTCCACCATAAATTGCAAGAGGTCAAGAACAATGGCAGCCTTTCAGGACATATATCCATTGTATCTTTTAGTGCCAAAAAATATTTGTAAAAATAGTTTATCTTCTTTCTTGAGTATAATGTCTTTTTAATAATAATATCAGTATCTTAAAAAAAATTTACTGGATGAATGAACTGACTGGAAGGAATTCCACCTGACTTGTCCAAAAGTTAGCTCTGTAGTAAGTGAGGAAGTTCCAGCCCAAAGTGTCTGTAGATGCTGCTCGTTGTTTGTGTAAAAGACGGAGAAACAGTCTCTCAGCTTGTTTGGGGTACAAACAAGCTGGTGAGTTACTACCTGCACACTGTTAGAATGCAAATTTACTACTTCTGTTGGTTTTTTTTCATAGTGAAAAGAATTTTTCTAAGTTTCCACCATAAATTGCAAGAGGTCAAGAACAATGGCAGCCTTTCAGGACATATATCCATTGTATCTTTTAGTGCCCTGCCATAAAGAGATGATCGGGGGCTATGTGATCCTCTGTGGTAAACTTCTATCTTTGAAAGAAGAACCAAATACAGTTTGTAATTTTTTAAAAATACCAACCTTAAAGTGGAATGCAAAGAACAAACTTTCTGATGCTTTGAGGCCTTCAACTGCTACTCAGTGAATATAGGCTTTGAATTCAGTGTGAATGTCCAGAGGTGTTTTGTATTTTGGTTTTGCGTTTTTCTTTGTTATCTTTTGAGTTAGATCTAGGTCAGTGAAATTTAAAAAATGAAAGGTAAAAGTCTGAGTGAAAAAAAGATTAAACTTAAGCATGGAAAAGTAGGTATTAGTCACGACTGAACTTCGGTTTCACTGCTGGTTTGATAGAATTTCCTTTCTGAATATTAGTGTATCTGGATTTCAGCCTAGCCTTTGCAGCTAAATATTAATTATGCTGGTATATCTGTTTTTAAATCCACATGCAGTTGTGTTTTATGAACTACAGCCTTCTGTGCCTCATTTTTTGGTAACACACAAAATAGCAGGAAATAGGTGATAGATCTGCTGTATTAAACTTGTAAAATGTTAAAGACTGTTTCCTTCAGTTGAAGTTACTTGAAAAGGTTTTAAGTCTGTCCTTGACTTTATAAAACAGTAAATTGTGATTTATTTTCATGGAAACCAAGCTAAATATCTTCATGCTGAATTTGAGTAAAAAATTAGCCAAATTGGTTTTGTAAATGTTTCCTGTAAATAGAGAAACTGAAGGTGAAGACTGAAGGGAGACTGAAGTGATGACAAAAGCTGAGAGAAGAAGCTTTACTGTCCTGTTGGGTTAAGATTTGATTGTGGGAATTAAATTTAGTGAGAGCCTCCTGTATTGGGGAGTTTCTGAGATCAAGACACCCTGTGCAGCCACCCAGAACCAGGGCAAAAACCCAGAAGCTCACCCAGCCAATCAGGCATGGCAGGGGGTGTGGAGCAACAGTGGGTGATTTAAAGGGCTCTAGAGTGACCTGGAACAGGAGAAAGGCAAGGAAGTTTGCTCGAGGCAGTTTGAGTGGCAGGGCTCCTTCCTGACCATTGGGGCACAGCTAACAGTGGCAACAAATGCTACCAGCATACTTGTGTAAGCTCTTCAAGTTACCAGGTGCTAGGAGTGTCTTGTGCCTTGGGCTTACAATCAGTCCCTTCAGTAAAAGTTGTGCAGTTGTTGAAGAGCTGTGCTGTCAAGTGAAGAAGCTAGAGGAGAAAGAGAACAGGCTATGTAGCATTTGAGCAAATGGGCAAGAGAACAATAGATTACTTTCAGACACGTTTCAGTGTCAAGACTCTCAGGAGTCTTGAACCTCCACTCCAATGGAGAAGCAGGTGGACCCAGAACCAAGCAGGCTAACAAGTCAAGAGTCTGCTGATGACAAGGACTGGAAGCAAGAGGACCTACCAGGAGGAGGGTTCCTTCTGCCTCTGAAAATTCAACAAGCAGGTCTGGCACCTCCTATAACAGGTATGAGATTCTGGAACTAGAAGGACAGACTACTGGTAAGGATGGAGAAGGTCCTTCTGAGGTAGAAGTGCCTCCCAAAACTAAACCAACTGCAGTCCTCATTGTGACCTCCTCTGCTAAAAGGAGAACAAGGGTAGTTGTAATAGGAAACTCTCTTCTGAAGGGACCAGAGGGCCTGATATGCAGACTGGACTCAATTCACAGGCAACTCTGTTGTCTCCCAGGAGCTTGGGTAAGGGACATTACTTGTAAACCCCCTACTCTAGTAAGGCCCTCAGATTGCTACCTGTTACTTGTTGTTCAAGCAGGTAATGATGAAATAACAGAAGTCTGAGGACAATTAAGAGAGATTTTAGAGCCTTGGACTTTTCATTGAAGGATCAGGAGCTCAGGTTGTGATCTCCTCAATCTTCCTGTTAACAAGGGATGATATTAATAAGACTAAACAAATCCATCTGGTCAATGCATGGCTCTGAGAGTGGTGTAAGCAGAAAAAAATTGGGATCTTTGATTTTTGGGTTGTCAAGACCTGGAATGCTAAAATGAGACAATATGCGACTTTCTCAGAGGGGGGGGAAAACATCCAGCACAGGCACTTGTTGGGAGAGCTTTAAACTAGCTTGGAAGGGGGTAGGGGACAAAACCAGGGTTGTCAATGCCTAGTAATGGCATGGCATGACAAAACTTGAGGAAACAAGTTGGGACCCCTCATTCTGCTTTGCAAGGTGTTGGCCACAACGTACCATACCTGAAGTGTTCCTACACTAATGCATGCAGCATGAGGAATAAATAAGATGATTTTGAAGCCTTGGCCTAGTCCCAGAGATTTGACATTATGAGCATAAGTGAAACCTGGTGGGATGAATTCTGTGACTGGAGTGCCCTGTTGGATGGGTACAGACTGTTCAGGAGAGATAGGCAGGGCAGATGAGGCGGGGGAGTGGCTTTGTATTAAATGGAAGGGCTGGAATATATGGAGCTCACAGTTAGTAATTGCACAGTTGTGAATCTTTGGGTGAGAAATAAAGGGACAAACAAATAATGCGGATGTCATTGTGGGAATATACTACAGACCTCCTGGCCAAGATGAGGATGACAATGACCTATTATTTGAGGACCTAAGGGACGCTTCCAAGTCCTTGTTGTTTTTAAGTAGGGTCAATACAGATTTGATAAATTTTACTCTTAGCAGGGGTTTGTTATCATTAAAATAAGCTGTTTCAACAGTCTGCCTAAATTTAGTTCAGCAAAAGTAGTATAGAGCTTAGTTTCTAAGTGGAAAAGGTTTCTATTTGAGCTATTTTATAAAATGTTTACATCTTTGCAGTTAAGCAGTTGGGGCCTATCAACACTTCATGTGCAATAGGTAGAAGTAGGAGTAATAATTACTTTGCAGTATCCTGTTTTCAATACGGAGGAAAAACTTGTCATCTACTCGTCTGTCCACATTCTTTATATCAACATGTCTTGAATCACAGGTAGCAGAAGTCAAAAGAAGAGTTAGAAAAATACACAATTGCTTGAAAGAGACTATACTAAATTCCATATTGTTAAATGTAGTTTTAGTCATATGCTGTTACAGGCTCCCTTTGTACCAAGTAAGAAAGAACCTGAAAATATGTCAAATCTTTGGAATCTGCAAGCAGAAAAGAGGTGGAAGTTTTTTACAGCAGTAAAATTATTTAAATAGTAAAATTATTGAAAAAAATTAGATACACAGTTCTGAACAGAACAGTAGGGAGCCTGTAAAACCACCTCTACATTTATTTATTTCTTTGGCATGCTTTTCAGCTTTAGATCAGGGCCCTCTGGAGTGGTATAGACATGTAGAAGCAGCAAAGAGTTACGGTGATCAGTCCACAGCTAGTTCATAGTTCATTGTGAAGGCACTGAACTTGAGAAGGCTGAGTAATAGTCTGCAAGATATTTTCAGTTGACACTGGTCTTTCAATTGAAAAATGAAGAAAAAAACCCCAGCTTGGCTACTGTTATGTCCAGAATCATCCTCCTTGGTCTGTGTTACCCTGCTCATGTGCAAAACACATCTTTTGTTGTAGAACCCCACAGTTGCTAGTGTCATGTGGTTTCCCCATGTCTTTCAAATATTTATCTTCTGATCACCAGTCGGTTTGGGCAGGCTGTTTCCTTTGTTTTGCTGCTTTTTCCCCTTCTTAGTCAAGATTTACTGACAACACCCACTCCCTTTTAAGAAATGTATTGCTAGGCTATTCAAGTTCTATTCCAAGATGAGATAGAGATTAAATGGCAGAAGAATTTGACATTAATAGTGAGTTTGTAATCTGAGACAATTTGCTTAGTTTATCCCTGATATTCAACAGGATTGTCTGTTGTGCTTGTGGCTACTAGTGAAGACTAATATGTGGCACAGTAGGACACGTTTCTTCTAACTGTAAACAAAGCAAGTACATCTGATACTTTTTGTAGGCATCTGCAGAAGTCAGGAACAACCCCTTTGGGACTCAGAAAACAGCTCTCAGGGCCATGGAGCTCACATGACCTAGTTTAGTCTTCATTGAAACAGATGTTACCTATCTGAGCAAGGCAAACATGGTTTTAAGAAAAGCTGGGGATTAAAAGGATGGGGAAACTGGAACAGCTGGGCCGAATTAATGGGAGCAAATAAAGAGGCAAACTGAGCATTAAATTAGTCACCTACATCAATAGCAAAACAGTCATTACATGACTACTTACTCAATTTGTTTTAGTTGAGTTGCAGGGTCGGTTTTCCTAGCATCAAAAGTACCTAAAATTGCATCAGAAATATTCCCACATTCTTTATTCTTTTCTACCACGCTTCAAAGAGAATAGAATCCTGGAAGCTGGCTACAGTATTCTGGCACAGCTTTAGGGAATCCTGCTTGTGTTGTAAGACTGCAAATTCCCTTCTTGCTGTTGGTACCAAGACCAAGCTGGTCTTCCACAGTTTTTGGCCTCCCCCATTTTTATTGTTTCTGATGTAAACAGATTATACTTGATTAGTGGTTAGCATTTTGCATGCTTGTCCAGTTTGCCTATTTAGCCCTGAAAATATCAGTGTTACATTTTGCGAATAGCACAAGCACTCTTTGCTTGCTTTTTGGTGCTGGTGGCCAGAAATCTTCAAACCTTTGTTGGCTGCATGCCATAGCAGAGAGAAGGGGACTGCACTAATAAACTACTGCCTTCTAAAAACGGCTGTTTTCATGAGGTATAATTTCTGATGTAAGCACATTTTTACTCTAAAACCTCTGGCATTACATGCTATAATAAAGAGACACAGGTAGACATGTATGTGTGTGTAGCCATTGCTCTTCCTTCAGCAGGAAAAAAAAAAGCAGGATAGTACTTGATAGATTCCAAGACTCATCCAGAACTGAACACAGTCCCTCAAGTTCACTTTATTTGCAATAAACATTAAATAAGTGTCAGTAGAATATTGTGTATATCTGTAAACACTTTATTTCATTATTAGCTGCAAGATGAACAAGTACAGAATATTTCTATTTTAAGGTAATCCTAAGGAATGTTTCTTTCTCTGTCACAAGGGGTCAATTTAGCCAGCTGATACAGCTGAGCTCTGAGGTGATCAGGGCAACTTCTTCCATGGGGATTAACAGAAACTGTTCCACAAGCTTACTGTCTTCTTCCTGGAGGGCAGGAGGCAGTGGTGCTTTGATAGAAGACTAGTAACCCTGCCTATTTCTGCTTCCAAAATCCTTCCCTCAAATTTGTGGAGCTGGGCCTCCATCTTGCATACTGTCACCTTACTGCTTCCATTTTTTTAGTATTATTTCCATAAATGTGAGGGGCAGAATTTCCACCTGGTCAAAACAATAACAATGAAATAGCCAGATTTTCTTGATTGCTGAACAACCACAACCCCACCTTGTTGCAGCATCCCGCCTTGACCATCATGTTCCTTCCTGTTCCTCCCCACATTTGCAAAGAAGAGAATTTTAAAAATCTTTGCAGAAATGGCTGACAGTGTGAGCAGAAGATCCTGACCAGAAGTTTGAAGTGAGGTATTTGAATTGTAGTGATCTTCATATGCAAAATTTTTCTGGTTGTCTGAAGACTGGCTAAGCATAAAAAAAAAAGAACTCCGCAATTAGTCTTGTATGTGGCTGTGCAAAGGCATACATTAAACCTCATTTGCATACTTTTATACAACTTCAGTTTCATCATGTTACTCCTTCTCCCACTTTTTAATAGCCCCACATGGTTGAAGTACTTTTTTCTTGATTGAAAAAAATAAGTACTACTCGCCATGCTCTTTGCTTCTCTTTGCAGTACAGGGAGTTTGACTGCACAGTTTAAATGGTGTAAGCAAATTCCAGAACATCACTAATATTTTTCTTTAGGGCCTAAAGAGAGTGTATTGTTTGTTAAAAGTGCTGCGAGGGTGGTGGTTGTGTGTCTGGGTACTGTTACTACCAGCTGATGTAGGCCTAATGAATTTTTATGAAAAGACTTGAATAGGAGAAAATTCATATTATGGGAAGAGACATCTGAAAACAAATGTTAGATGACTTATTGGTCTGTATTGTCTTCTCATTTTCCATAGTTGCTTTAAATTGGGCTAAAGATGTTTGAAAAAAATTGCAATCAGTTCAACAATAAAACTGGTTAGGGATGTTGAGTTTTCTTGCCTGTGTGGTCTTCTGGTTTTCCCAGGGACTCTCTAGATGAGATGCTTGCCACTATTCTGGAACAGCCTGCCAGGCTTTGCTGCTTTTGGCAGAGACACTTTTAAAGAGGCTGTGTTTCCAGGTTAGAACTATTGCTAAGTAAGTCCCCAACAGGTCCTTCTTTGAAAACAAACGTTACTTGGGATCCTACTATTATTACTGCTGTTGTTTCTGAGGATCACCATTTGTAAAGTTAGACAATAGCATAATGAAAAGTTAAAGCATCCTAAAACAAAAATTTCTAGGACAAATAAAACAAGACATGAAACGTGAGAAACTAGAGACTGAGGAACAATTAGGTATGTGTTCACTTCTGACTTTCCTGTTGAATATGTCTATGGAAGCACTTTGTACATACAAGTATCAAAATGCATACAAAACCAGTTAAAATCATATGCATATGAACATCACATTAAGTAATAAAAAGAGTTGGTAGTGCTGATTTTCCTGAGTTAATCTTTGAAAGTCCCCAAAATTGAAAATTATTTTTAGTTGTAGAGTTTAATGAAGCTATGGGTATTCTTGACTGATGTTACTCAGAACTTAAATTTCAGCTCCTAATTCTGTAATATTATAATAGTCCTTTTTTTTGCCTATGCATTTAATAAAGATATAAATAATCAGTATTTTACGTAACCTTAAAAGAGGGCTCTGCTTGGAAACTTGGCTTTTCATTTTTTTGGTGTTGTTTGTTTCTTTTTTTTTTTTTTAATGCAGAAGCCCACCCTGTGAAAATAAGGTTGTTTACAGGTATAGTAATGTAATGTGACTACATTGTTAAAGGATTTGATTGCATGATAAATTTTCCAGGGTAGCCTGGTGCCCTACTTCACTATAACAGCAGGCTTTATCTGAGACCCATTTACAATTTTCATGGTTAAAGAACTGTAACTCAGGACAGGTGGGAATGTAAAACTACTTTGATAGAATCTTTTGTGCTTGGACAACTATAATACTTAGTGGTTTTGTGTCATGAGAATTTTTATCTTGAAAGCTGTATTGGTAATGGAGCTCAAAGTTCCCTAAAACTGGTTGAAGCAGTTAGTTTCTACTTGGTATTTTGTTTTGTTTTTTTTTTACTAAATGCTAGACTCTTAAACAGTATGATAAGTGACTGGAAAGAATTAACTGTTCAATAAAATGCAAATGCTTTAAGTGAGAATACCCATACAGAAAATAAATTATATATATTTATATGCATTCTCAAGTTTCTTGAACCTACCAGAGGCAAAAAAAATCCTGTTTTTTCCTCCCTAAGTAATACAGTTTTGTAAATTCATTTTTTAGTCTCTCTCGCCTCTCTCTCAAAAGTCTTATTTCCTTTCCCATAATACTAATTTCTGGAACCTACTACACGTCTTAGAAAATTATCTTGTAGTACATAGACTGATCATAACCAGTCAGCACAATCTGAAATCTATTGACATAACAGTTAATAATCCTGAAACAGGTCTATAGGCTGCCTTTCTAGGGTATGTGCAAAGAAAGGAAAAACTATGAGCTTAACTATAGGATTTTTTACTTTCTTGGAGAGTGTTCCTGAAAAACAGAGTGACTTTTTACAAATTAGATCATTATTTTGAATGCCAACTGTCCTTTATAGTGGCACATATTTCAGTCAGGGAATAGGATTAAAATTATCTGGAGTGCTGTTCTGCTGGAACCTACATGGCTTTGTTTAATGAGCAAAAAAAACCAAACAATGAGCAACCACCCAACGAGCTGAAATGTGTGTTCATCTTCAAATGTATAACACTCACTGTGCTGCAGTATAAATAGCAGTGTGGCCAAATGGGCTGGCTTTATCTTTCATTTCAAGCTAAAAGAAATAGTTGTTATGTATAATTGTCTTGAGTGCAGTGCACTTAAAAGGAACTTTAATGACTACTGTATTGAATAGAGAAGTGCATAATACATTATTTACAGGACTTTGTCTTTATTTTCCTTTTTCTTTTAAAGAGTGAATTGAAACAGGAGTACATTACCCACAAAAAAAACGGTGCCTGAAATCTAGTTTCTGTGTAATATAGTGATGCAGCACAATAAGCAATTTTTTCTTAATTTCTTTTCAAATGGATTAGCAACTTCTAAATATTTTTTCCCATCCCTTATCCTACTGAGTCATTTCACCTCACTGTGCACATTTAAGGGAATAATCTACTCACCTGAATAATTGCAGACAGCTGTTCTCAGTCTCTAAAACTTGGTAGATAAATATTTTGAATTCTTTTTGTTGTTTAAATGATTTTTGTATATTCTGTACTTTGTGTTATGAGTTCCTACATTTTAAACTGATTGATTTCTAGGTACCTTGTTTTAATAAATATTAACTGGAAAGTAAGGTAGTTCTTGTGTTGAAGAATAATTAAATCCATTACACTTGAACATGACATTCTTGGTCAGTGATGTTTTTGTGTGTTTTTTTTTTCTCTTATGCCACATACTGTGGATGCAATAAGCTGAATGCTAGTTTTGAGTTTATGCCTTCTTGCCTTATCTAAGTTAAAACTGATCTCTGAAATTTGACAGTGTTTCCCAGCATTTCTTCTGCACTTGAGAACAGGTCTGTGTGTTTTACTTATATTGGTTATGTCTGAATCTTAGGTATTTCATATATTTTAATTAATACATCTCCTTTACCCTTTCTCAGGATCACTTCTCTTCTTTGCAATAAATGCTTCCAGTCTCTATCCAAAGAGTGGCAGCATCACAATACTATTATTTTTATTAAAACATTATCACTAAAAATTGAGAAATCCCAAGAAAAAAAATGTATGGAAACAGGTGAAGAAGATAATACTAGTATATTGATAAGGGGAAAAAAATTAAACTCAAACCAGTAACTGAGTTCCTGTAGGCTCCTGTAGGGTTTAATTTTGTTAGTTATTTATTACCTTTGCTTTTTTCTTTTTATTTTTACAATATGTTTGTTTCTTCTTTGACATTTCAGGCACAGGCACC
This sequence comes from Chaetura pelagica, assembly GCF_000747805.2. Taxonomy (NCBI): domain Eukaryota; kingdom Metazoa; phylum Chordata; class Aves; order Apodiformes; family Apodidae; genus Chaetura; species Chaetura pelagica. Next base: position 2,919,264 of record NW_009953787.1, read on the forward strand.
TTTGGGCGTGTTCATCTGGTGAAGGAAAAAATGGCCAAACGTTACTTTGCACTGAAAGTGATGAGCATTCCTGATGTCATTCGACTGAAGCAAGAACAACATGTGCACAATGAAAAATCAGTCCTGAAAGAAGTCAACCACCCCTTTTTGATCAGATTGTAAGTTGTTGTATTTTTAAAAATTTATTTACTTTATGTCTAAAGTGCAGTTAAATTGTTCGTCTCTTTGCAAGTTCTTTTGTACTTAACCCTCAACCAAGCTTTTAATATGTATTGTGTAATCTAGACTAAAACAGACTTCAGATTAAAATATTATAGAAGGATCAATAATTTTAAATCAAAAGACATAATTTAGGCATTTATGCAATAGTTTATAAGTTTTACTCTGTCTCTTATTTTTGTGCTGTAGAAAAAGACATTTGATCTTTCCATTTTTGTGATACTGCAGAAGCAGTTACTAGAAGCTCAAGTAACTTCTAATCTGATATCAATAAAGTAGATAGGGATACAGGTTCTTTATCTATTACCATATTAATAGGGATAGCTATTTGTTCTGAAAAGGTAGAATAGTCTTCAAGATGTTACTAGATACCTATTTTCTTCTGAACTGTCAAGTTACGTTTGGGTGTGTGGCTTATGAGTTGTTTAATGTGGGCAGAAAGAAAAACAGCTTAATTTTGGGTAATGTGCAAGAGAAGATTCCTGTATTTTGTAATGAATAATTTGAAAACCACATGGAATTATTTTCTTTCTTCCTTAGCTGCTCCTTACTGCATCTAGTAATTAATGTGCCACAATAATAGTTATTAGATTAAAGGCAACAGTCTGAGGAATTCAAGATACTTATCATTAGATTAGTTCTGAGGTAAAGAAATAAATCTTGTTCTGCTGTAATTTTTTATTTTCTATTGCTTTTGTTAAAGATATTGCAAAAGAAAAAGCATTGTGATCTGCTGCTTTAGTTAGGGCTGTATATTTCCAGGAAGGGATAGGAGAGGGGAAGGAGAACTCTCTGGTGTCCTGTTTTTAAAAACATATTATCATTAATATCTTTAAAAAAGCAGATTCTGCTTATTCCGTATCACTCTGGCAATATTTCATTAAATACCATGAAGGTGTGTAAGAATTGTTTGGTCTTAACAGACTAGAAATATAAGTTAGTTATTAGGCGCTTGGCAGACACCCATTTTGTACAATGCAGTAGAGTCTATCAGTTGGATTTTCTTTCTTGGCCTGTGCTGTGCTCATCAGGAATGCTAGATTCTTGGGGTCTTAGTATTTGCAGAATAGGAACCATAAATTAATCATGTACATAATTGGTGCAACAGAGATAATTTTACAGACATTTTCTTCTAAAGCAAATCAGAGATATAATTTGATATAATATTTTAATTCCAGATTTTGGACCAATCATGATGAACGTTTTTTATATATGTTAATGGAATATGTGCCAGGAGGAGAACTTTTCAGTTACCTGCGCAACATGGGACGTTTCAACAACAGCACAGGACTGTTTTACTCTACAGAAATTATTTGTGCAATAGAGTACCTGCACTCCAAAGAAATAGTTTACAGAGACTTGAAACCTGAAAATATATTACTAGACAAAGAAGGACATATCAAGCTTACTGATTTTGGATTTGCTAAAAAGCTGGTGGATAGGTAAGTAGGGTTTTTTTATGGTAATTATGTTTTGCATGTTAAACAGTTGGAAGAAAAAAAAAATGTTTCTTTCAGAGCTCAGCATTTCACCCTAAGACTCCTATGTGATTCACACATATAAAATTCCTTAATACGAAGGAAACTGACATCTTAAAATGGCTGCGTGGAAGCCAGTATTGCACCTTAGGTCTAACTAGGAAAAATATCACAGATAAGCTACTATAGAACAACATTTTTATATTAGTAGTTTTGTATATTTAGGTTTTCAGCAGTCATCTTGTAAAAAGGGAGTTAAGTGAAGCAATATGAGCAAATACCGAGATATTTATTTATTGAGATACTATCTTTATTTTAGAAAGATTTTTTTAAAGCATGAGAATAATATTTTAAAGCTGTGAACTGTGTTTTTACTAGCCTGTTGCTAAAGGAAACTGCAAAATCTAGACAAAAACAGTCGGGCCAACTTCAGCAGAAGTGATTTCTGTAACTAACTGCATCATGAGTAGTGTCAGCCTTACATCTGTTTTACTAGCATATGTAAAGTTTTGATTATGCAGTGGGTTTTTTGCCGAGTTACTTCTTGATTCTCTCCTTTTGAATTACTCTTCAATGATTAAAATACATGTTCTTAAAAGGAAGCAAGAGATGTCATTGGAATTAAAAATTACAAAAAAGGAAAAAACTAGGAAAGTGGTGTTACAAGGTTTAGTATTATGTTCTTGGGCCACCTTCTGAGTGTGACCATATCTAATTGTTCTATTTGAGGCAGCCTAGTAAGCGAGTTAGGTGTTACACAGGTGCTCATCCTCTTCACTCATCTCTTTACCTGTTTGATGCTGCTTTTACAACAGTTCAGTGTGCACAGTGTTAGCTTTTTATTTGTATATATTTTGTTTCTGAACCAAACTAACTTTCTGCAGGAGGAAGTAAGGCTACTTCCAGGTAAGAAAGGATGATCTCTTTAAAAGACATTTTCATACAAATTTATTAGTACTTTCGCTTTACATGTAGATACTGCCACTTAGTGGTTATTCTTAATTTGGATTTCTGTGGATTTAAGGCACAACAGAAGTAACCCTCCATTAAGTAAGATAGTAGTTTGCATCAGAGTAAATTTTTCCATCTGGAAGATTAATCTATAAGAGTAAATTTTTTCAAATACATTTTTCAACATCAAAACGAGTTTCCACTACTGTTTTTAATTGTTGGGGTTTTTTGCGTTCCGTATCCGGGGGGCAGTGGAGTTGATCAGTTTGTGTTGAATTGAATCATAGAGCAAGCACTATAGTAGTTTTATATGAATAGTAGATTTACCTATAAACTTGAGAAGGGCAAGTACTTTGACTTTACCTTTGCAAGTCTGGTTTCAGTTTTTGTGTTGGTTTTGAAGTTCTTTTGAACTATATTCTCACCAGTAGCTGTAGTAATTTTCACACAGCTGTTTTTCACTGTAAAAAATACAGTGTTAGCAATTTATTTACTAATGCACTACATCACGTTATTTTATTACATAGACCACTTGATCAAAAGTATAGATGTTTTGTCATTTCTATGCATGTAAGATGTCTGTACACATGAACACATGTACACATGTGTTTATATATACATATAGTATGTAAGAATTACAAAAATAAAACAGTATGTTTTGTAAACAGCTGTCAGGATATTTTCCAGTTAGTACCAACAAATGTATTCCTAGGGAAGACATAATGTAAAATAAAACTGACTGCAGAAGACCTTCAGTAAAATTACACATTCATGATACAAAGTAATTCTCATGAATTTTTGTCCAGTTGCTTAACTGAGATGTTGCTGTATATGTTTTCCTGTCTTCTTTTTTCCATGTGTGACATTTCCAGCAACAATTAAGATGCTTTTCTGCATGGGGGGCAGCCTGCAAATTTCCTTTCTTAGTACACTTTCTGAAGGGCTAGACTCCAATTTTTATATTTATTTTTTTTTCCTAAAAAAAGAGGAACGAGATGAGGTTTTCTTCTCTCCTTTTGTTTCTTATTGATATGTTCTCTCTTTGTCCTTGTCTCTTGCTTTTTGGTTATAATGTACTTTTAAAAATTTAAAATTTTTCACTGGAACAGTGTGTCTTGGTCTCAACTGCTGTGGTCTGAGCTTCTTTTTTCCACTTTGTTGCTGCTGAGCTGAAGACTTAATAACCTTTTCAGTTTCTTGCAATGGCATTCACAAAAAATAGATGTGCCACTAGTTAAAAAAAAAAATGGCAATGTCATGAAAAAAGACACAGAGGAGGTGTTTATAAATGATTGTTACCTGAAGGATGAAGAAAGGATTTTTCTGCTGCACTTTTTGGGTATAGCATATACATTAAACATTTGAAGGATGAAGAAAGGATTTGCTTTGAACTTTATAGCAATTTTTAGGCTTTTATTTTTCTGGAAAGCAAAGACCACTTTTTGGGTATAGCATATACATTAAACATGTTTCTGAACTTTCTCAATTGTTTTTTTTGTGTTTTGTTGTTTGGTGGGTTCTTTTTCTGGGGGGAGGGGTTGTTTTGTTTTTGTTGTTTTTTTATTCTTGTGCTCTTTCAGAGAAGCACAAAACTAAAGTTCCTATTATTTTCTAATTTTTATGCACAGATTTCACTCACAGTGTTACAAAAGTTGTAGGTAAAGTAGGGCATTAATGATTTTTTATTAATATTTAGGTTTTGTATGAAATGTTACTTTTATTTTTTTCGGTTTATATTCATAAGAAAGAATGGATGATTTTAAACTATGAAAGTCTTCCTGGAAAATTGAGAAGTGATTAACCTTAAAGATAATTGGAGTTACTTTTGTACTGTTCCTTATGCTGGATGTGCGTGATTGTTCTGCAGAGTGGATTGAAGAGAAAAAAACAAGACACAGCATGTCTTGTTTGCAACCTGTGTTGTTTGGCACTGTAGAAGCAAGAATATATTGCAAAACAAACTTCTGTGGGCTGCAAACAAAGCAATCTTCATTGAATGTAACTGTAGAGAAACTTCCAGAAGAGGATACTGAAAAGGACATTGCTGTTAATCTCTGGCTTGTATGCAGGAAGCCTGTTAGGGACTACTGAGGTGGATGCTGAATGGTGTAGAACGACAAAATACGTTAACTATCAAGACTTCTTCAAATAATATTTGTGGGACTTACAGTATTATTTTATAGCTTATTTTTGTAACCAGAGTAGATTCTTTTAGTTATTTATTTTCATATTTTAAAGTTATGTACTCAACCTTATCAACTACTGTATTTCAGCATTTATCTTGAAAACAGAGAACAATGGACTTTCTGTAGCAGTTTGGAGGAAACACTCTTTTCTTAATTTTCAGCTGTATAATTCATCTTCAAAAGGATGATCTGGATTTTCAGATGAATATGCAACAGTTATGAAATAATTATTTAAAATACTTAAGATTATTGGATCTTTTTATAGAATTTACTTGATAAATTTTTCAAACTATTAAATAGCTTGCTTCATGAGCAACAGAAGAGGCAATACAAGTTATGATCTTATAGCATAAATATACAGCTTGACAAAGAATTTGAACTTCCCCCAATATTTTGTATATTGAGGAACATAAATTTCATGATTGAAATTAAGAGATGTATATGACCTACTGGTGGTAATAAATTTGATTTCCTAGTGCAGTTAGAGGAATGCAAGTTATGTTGTTCTGTCCGTACTTGAATTAAAAAAAAATAGCTTTTATGGTTTACCTGTATGATAATTGAATGTCTTTTTAGTTACATTTTCACCAGCAAATTCTGTGATCAGACTAAGTTTTTTATACGTAAATTACCTTCATAAGGGATGAAAACCTTGATGAAGGAGTGCACCTTCGCTGAATTTGTACATTCATAGTGCTGGCAATGTTTAGAAAGGAGGACCCCTGAAGGATGTTGTCCTGCAAACCTCCTTCATTAAAACAAATATGCCTGTCCTTTCTGCTTATTTCTACAGCCCTTTTCCCTCAGATAGAATAAAACTGGAAGCTGCTTCATTTGCAGAGCTGGCACAATCAGTATGAATAAACATTCATATGATGGACTGTTGTACATCTTTTTAAAAAAAACAGGAAAAGCTTTGCTGTTTCTCGTAGTTACCTAGTCCTGACCTAGACAACTGCTAGATGGCAGTATTGTGTAAAGCAGTGCTGTAGGTAAGAATTCTCTTGTATGTGCTAGATTTGGAAAGTTAGAGTTTATATTTATTTTCTAGCAATAAAAATTATGCCACCCTTTTTAGGATAAAAGTTAAAGATGTATTCGTTGCACTAATGAATGTAGTTGCAAGAACCATGGAGCACATGGGTGCAGTGTGTCTTAACACATTCTGACAGTTTAGCTGGAGTAATTTAGCTTTTACCATCTTAAAATCAAGCTTAAAGAAGTTCAACTCTGTATATCATAAATCTTAACTTAAAGTCTTGACTGACCATACAGCACCTTTTCCTTCATCCTAACTATTTTTTTTAAATCAGAGCTAAGACTTAAAAAAAGCCCAACCAAATAAAACAAAGACAAGAAAAAAAAATACCCAGACATTCTGTTTGTAGTAATTCTGAAATCTCAGAGAAATGCAATATTTAATCTTTTTAAAACATGTTGACAGTTGTAAGGTGCATCTTGAATATTGTTTATGGTTAGGAAAAAAAAGTTTTGTTAAGCTTAGTAGAACAGTGGTAGGTAAAACTGGAAGTTGAAAGGAGCATGTATTTAAAGGTGAATGCTGTTCATCTTAATGCATTTAATCAGGACCATGTTACTGGTTTGATTTGAGAAGAATCTTCCTGCACTCAAAAATAAAACAATGAGAGTTTATTTTTCTTTTGCTGTGGGCAGTGACCATTAATTTTGTAACTGTATTCTTTGTCATGTCTTCACTAGAATTTTTTTGAAAATGCAATGCATTTTTTTATTTCTTATTCTATTCTGTTATTTCATCCTCTGTTGAATTGGTGACCACTTTTTCAGTTTCATCTTCTGACTTGCTAACAGGGTTGTGTAATTTCATCAGAATGAGAGCACTTTTTTTTTTTCTACCCATATTTAAACATAGATTCAGGTAGTGAAGCCAGGTAAATTCTGCATGGGTATTTTTGTGAAGAAAAGTTGACATTTGTGAAGTAAACAGTTTCAGAATATTCTTTGTTTCAAACTATAGTTTGGTCTTTGTAAATATTAACTGTCTAGCTTCAATTTATTTCATGGATTTATAGAATTTAAAACATACATTTCAGGTAGCAATATAACATTTTTATATCCTGAACTTATATTTAAAAAGCTGTGAGTAAAAATTACATTAAAATATATAAAAAATAGTATTATTTACATATCTCACACTTGCTTAACTTGTACATATTTTAAATGCACCTTGTGCATATTTTAAATAATTAAAAATGTGGGGTTTTTTTCTTCTAATGTATATTGTAGAGGTGATGATGGGTTGTATTTCGATATTTGTGAATGTTGGATTGTAAAAGAAATCTTACTCATGTCTGCAGCTGTTTGCTGCTTTAAACTACTACTTTATTATCTCCCCCTATTGCCTTTGGTTTTTTAAAGAAAATTTTTTCCTTTTGCTGGAAAAGGAAAATAAGCTTGCCTTTTGCTGGGCCTGGCATAATTAGTAAGTGAACTTGCAGATTGAAAACCACTGTTAGTAATTTCAAAGCAATGTATAGCCTAATGAATATAAATAATACTGTACCAGCAGTTGGAGAGTCAGTGTGCAGATGTTTCCTGAAACCAAAAAGTTTCTTAATTTCCAGATATCTGTTACAGGAGAATTGGAGGGCATGATCAAAGCAGTCTTTTAGATCTTGTTAGGGACCTTTCTTTTTTCTCTTGTCATTATATACAATAAATACACATTTATAAGTTGGGTGCTTCCTGTGTGTGTCTACTGTTACTGTTATTTCATTTTCACTTCAGTCTGGTTTTGTTTTGTGGCTTTTTTTCTTCTTTTCCTCCCAGGACGTGGACACTCTGTGGCACTCCTGAGTACCTTGCACCCGAAGTTATACAAAGCAAAGGCCATGGAAGAGCTGTGGATTGGTGGGCCCTAGGAATTCTTATATTTGAGATGTTGTCAGGGTAAGTGATAAACATTACTATATCACAGCAATATTATGTAATACAGTGATATGGGATTCTGTACTAGTTCTGTTTACATTTAGTATTGACATACCAGTCTCATTTCTACCTCTGAAGTCAGGAATTGAGAAGCTGTACAAAAGAACACAGATCACTGTTAGGGGGATTTTTTTAGGTTACTGAGTTTGTCAGCTTTGGTTTTTAATTTTTTAAGATAATTTTTCTTATCTATTTTGGAAATTCAGGTTTTCTCTAATTTCTAGTATAGTGAAGTAGTATTTGCATTTAAAATATGCAATATATATATATTATTTTATATTATATATATTATTATATATATTATAAAATGCATAGAGACAAGTAGGAAGACTTTCATTAGTACAGCTTATATTACTACTGACCTCCTGTTTTCTTTAAACTGAAGAAAAAAAGAACAGGGAAAATCTTAAATAGTTTATTTGGAAATTAGTTTGCTTAGATGCTGCTTTTAATGTTTTGAAATTTGCTTCATGAGCAGTGTTTCCAAAATACACAGGTGCAAACTGAAGAGAGACTTTCTGGAATTAATGTAATTAACTGTTTCTGATTTTAAGTATTAAGGTGGTAAAAGTACTTGTCTTAATTTGCTCTGGTTTCAAAAAAGGAACACGATTCCGAGTAAAGTGATTAACGGTGTGGAGAGCAAGGCATCTGCATGTTTTTTCCTTGTTTTTTATCTTGGCTGAAAGAATTTTGAAAGAAATTGGTTTTGTCATGGTTGGCACAGTCAAACAAATGCAGGTGGAAGCAGGATTTTCATAGCTTTAGAAGAAATGTAGTATATTTCATTAGTTTCAGTTTCGTGGTCATTAGAACGTCTTTTCGGCACTATGCACAGCGTGCTCTGTGCGTGCTCCCTCTGTGAGCACTGGACTGCTTGCCTCTCTGGCCTTTCCTTCTGGATCTGCAGGTCCATAATGTGGCCAGAACAAAAACATCATTGTATGGATTTAATCTTCCTTTGCTTTATTACAGTACTGTCAGTAAGAGTAACTGGTGACTGCTCTGGTGTTTGGGCAAGCTCCTGAGTTTCCCTGAGCAGACAGTTCCCCTGGTGGCTGATCACTTCAGCACTCCGATGCATCACATCTCTGCTGTGAAGATGTCCACCCAATAGCATCAAGACTTTATC
>NW_009953787.1:2928244-2948235 GCF_000747805.2 Chaetura pelagica
TGCATTTACTTTTAATCTCAAAGGCAGTTTCTGGACAGGAAAAGCTTAAAAATACTGCTGTTCCCTGCTGACCCAGGCTGACTGGTGTTAAAAATCATTGTTAATAATGCAGGCTCATCTGTGTGGAGGCCAGGCCTCACCTTCCTTTCAGTGCTCCCTATAAGGGTAAGTGGCCCACGTTGGTCAAGGAAATCCTTCTTGGAGGTATGAAAGGAGCAAGAGATTCCCAATGGCTTTATTGCCACTAACCTTTGTCCGAGACAGCATGAAGACTGTCGTTAGAAGTATTTGGTGTTGTAACACGAGCGCAGGTGCTGCAGTCTCCCAGCTGTAGCCTCAGTGATTTACCCTTTTGCCATGAATTACACTGGGACCATTCTTTGATTGTTCTGTGTGGTCTCATTGTAAGTGGATACTGGGCATTTTTCTTTCCTGTGCCTTCCAGAGATGTTGACAGGATTCTCTACTACAGCAGGAGTAGAGACATGGTTTCCAAATTTAACATACTGAATACAGTTGATAGTCCATCAAGACCTCATCTCTGGAGTCAGTGAGACCTCAAGACTGCAGAGTGCTGAAGTATGACTGCTATAAATTTTACTGACCTATGACTGGCATATATTCTTCATTAAAAAAAGGGAGCAGATGCAATGATCTGTGTAGGATCTTCTCTGTCCTGCTGTTGTCTGGCTCAGGTGATCAGATCTGAATTCCCCCAAGTTCAATATAGAAGTACTTTGGCTATAGAGACTCTTAACCACTAGAGATAAGTCACACATTTCTAAAATGCAGTTGAGATCTCACATAGGGTGATAGAGCAGCTGTCTGTGGCAAGTGATTTTATAAATGTTTTTACTACAGTATTTCTGTAGACATGCTTTTTGTAACAATGGGATCTTTTTTTTAATTTATTGTTTAGTGTTCAGACGGAGTCCCTATCCAAAGATGGTATAGTGACTTCACCCAAGCTTGCCTCAGTTACGTATTTCTTTACTTTGGAAATTTTCTTTAGTGTTTTGTCTGGGATTTGGGTTGGATTTTTTTGTTGGTTGTGGTGGGGTTTTGGAGGGGTTTGTTCTGTTTTGAGGGGGTGGAGTGTAGATTGATACTGCTTGCCTAGGATTTTTAAGATTTTGGAGTTTGAGTGGGGCGGGGATTGTGGCTAGTAATTGTTTTCCTTAGGAGGGCAGGTTGTCATTTAGCATTTTATTAGCTTTTCACTGCTGTTGGCACTAAAGATGTGGCCTGATACTTGCTATCAATGCTTTTAATGCAAAACCAGTCCTAGGTAACTTTATCCCTTGGAATTCAAAGAATATTGAGGAAATAGGAAAATTATTTGAAGGTGAACAAAACCTGACTTCAAGACTAAGTTATTGCCTGCAAGTGAATTATTTGAGATGTTTGCTAGTTATTTCCTGAAGTTATTCTCTCTGAACCCCAAAAGCAATTGAAAATAATTGCTAGATATGAGTATACGGAAATGTTTTTTTCTAAAAACAAACAACCAAAACCACACTTTCCTGTTCTGCAGTGTCTTGTTTCTCTAACGTAATCTCTAGAGGCCCGTAGAATTCCAAGTTCTGCACATACAAGATTTAAGGCAAGGTCCCATTTAGTTTTAAGATAGTAAAGTACAGGAATGGGAAAGAACAAGTAGAACCAGGGGTGGGAAGAAATCTTTACAGAACAGATTATTAATATCAAGTTCATGGAGTTAATCTAAACAGGCTAAACAAACTATCAGTTAGAGTCAAAAGATACATTTATTTTGAGTAAATGTGTTCTAATACAATCTACCATAAAGGATAATATTCTTATTATTTAACAGTAGATATGTTACGTCATAATTGTACTGTCATCCGACAGAGAGCTAACTAAATTTTCTCATTTAATGAAGGCTTTGTGTTTTTTCATTTTTGCTTTGGTGTACTTATGTGATGTACTGGTCTGTCATTTTAGGTAGCTAATTGTTGCTGTCTACAGTTTCATACTCTCAGACCTGTGTGTTTTTCCCTTGAGGTTTTTACAACTTCTCCAGTGCTAAAGTCTGTTATCCTTGAGACCAATGTCAGTGTCATTGTTATGCATCAGTTAGCAAAAGAAATGGTTTACAGCTGTTGTCCCATATACAGAGAGAACTTTTTTTCAGCTTCTTTTCAGTTAGTGGAAAAAAGGCAGCTGTTTGTGTTATGGTGTGAAGACAGTCTGAAGCTCAAGGGGTTTCTTGTTGATTTATTAGGTAGCTTCCAACACAATAATTGCATTGTTTTGTCTAAAACCTGTGCTGTTGGTTTTAGTTTGTCCATAAGAAAGCTAGATAATCTTTCAAAGCTACTCTCACTTTGCATACGGTTCAAATGCACTTTGATCAGTATTGCTTTTAAATTATTATAGTTAAGTTTGATTTAAATTTATCTGAAGAACCCTAGACAAAGTAATTTCTTTCAAAAGAAAAAAGCAATTTAAACATACGTAAATACATAAAAACACATTTACTCTTCTTGATTCACATGTCAGCAGTGTACTGAATGTTTTGAGATGGAGGAAACAAACCACTGCACTTCAGATGGGCTGGCGCCTTAGTAATATATAGTTATAAAATCTCATTATAATAGTTTTATGCATGTATAGATGTTAATGTGTAATAACAAATTTAAAACTGGAAATCGAATTTACTGAAAAAGAAACTTCATATGATAGTCTCTAATGTGTGAGAATTTTAATCAAGTTAAATGTCTGTGACATTTTCCTTGTTCTTTAGTGTCAAAGCAAGAATTTATGAAAATACAAATATTTTTTCCCTAGATTCTTAGAATTTCCAGATTTTTTTTTATTTTTTTTTTTTTCAATTCTGGAGAGGTTTTGAGAGAGAAATGTAATAAGAGGCATGTTTTTGTCAAGTTGTGGAAGTGAAAGTGGGACTGAAATTAATGAATGAGTAGTTAGTTATTCCATTTCCCTAAAAGGTTTCCTGAGGTAACTTCTAAAAAGGTGACTACAACTCATAAAATCTGTTGGCACTTAGTCTAAGCTGCTTGTACTGATTGTACTTATGTACCAGTACTCTTTGCCTCTTGCAATAATCAGGGTATGTATTAAAATAGAAAAGGAAAGCTATAAGACAAGAAGCAGTCTGTCTGTTAGCTTCTAACTTCATTATGAACTTTCTAGGAAATAGTAAACTGACCTGGACAATCTATTCATACGAGGGTTCTTTGACACTTTAGATAGAAACTAGTGAATAAGGGTATTCCTGCAGTTACAGGACAAGATAAAAGATAAAAAATGGGAGCAGTGTTTTGGAAAGTATACCATTGGGTTTCATAGATAAAGGCAAAGCATTTTTTACTTTAACACTGAAAACTTGTTTGATAGTTTATATTTTTACTATATTAATGTGACAAAAATCTCTTAAAATACTTCAATTTTCATTCTGTATTCAATGTGTTGCATAGAAAAATGTTTTCTGTTTCACAATAGCAGCCTTAAGTTACTCTTCAAGTTAGTATTTGATTGATGATGCCCTGCAAAATAGAACTGTATCTGATTTCTGAAGGTAATTACTATGACATAATACTGTTTATAAGATTTCTAGAAATTATTTTTCTAACCTTTAAAAAATTGCTGTATTAAAATAGGTTTCCTCCATTTTTTGATGACAATCCATTTGGTATATATCAGAAGATTCTTGCTGGCAAAATAGATTTCCCGAGACATTTGGATTTATATGTGAAGTAAGTCCATGACTCCCAAACCTGTCTTTTTTTATTTAGCACCTCCTGAGCACTGTTTCTAAAGGATCTTCATAGAAGACCAGATACCAGATTCTGATTTTCTAAAACACCAGCTTGGAAAATATTCAGATTACTTTTACATTAGCAGTCCAAGTAACATTTTTGTTGAGTAGACTTCAAGATGGAGATATGGTTGCAAGATAATGTCTCTCTCTTACCTTTCTGCATATTTAAGAATATTAAATGCTTTTCCACCTTTCACAAAGCTCATTGATACCAGGCTCTTGCCTGGAAGAAAGAAAAGAGGAAAAATATGATAATATAATTCAATATGATTGAAGACTAGGAGAGTGGGACTTGAGCACTAAACTGTTCCTTTGTATGCATCTGTATTAATTAAATCACTCTCAGTGTAACTACATGAGTGAACTCTGATACTTCAGAAATTCCAGTGTAAAATCAACTTTCACTTCCCATAGCAGGGCCTAGGTTCAATATGCAATCTTACATATACATGTGTGGGTTTTATTCATAGTATTTTGCAGTTGTTACAGATATGTTACAGATTAAATGCTTTTTTCCTTTTCTAAAAGTGCCATAATTGAAATAATTGTTAGTAAATATTAGAACAGAGTAAGTGCAGTTTTGAACATGAAGTTTCTTCTCAGGAGCAGTGGTGGGTGAGTGAGTGAGGACAGGTAGTTATTCTAAAATTCCCAGATCAGTTATTCAAGGCAGTATGAAGAAGTGACCTTAGAGATGGTACTTGCTTACTGTCACCACTAGGTAAATAGATAAAATGTTGTACAGTAGATCTAATGATCCTGTTTCCAGTTTGCCTGGTATCATTTTCTGGTCTTCGTAACCCAGTCTGTCTTAGGAAGAAATCTATCTCACGTAGTATTGTGTGCATTAACATACAAGAGTTTGATCAGAAGATGAGCAGCTCAGATTATTGCTAGCAACCTGTCTAACACACTGAAAGCCTCTAAAAGTACAGATGCTGTTAGCTTCTGTTTGTGCTTCATGTTCACAGACCAACACTGATTTCTACTATCCAGAAGATACCAGATGCTGTGAAGTTTTATGGTAGCAAGTGCCCATACACAGGTTTTGCTTTTCAGTCTAGACATGGCTGGCAGTGTATTGTAGGATACATTAATCAACATAGTTGTTGATACAACTCTTTTTCAGCTTCTTCCCACTACACTTGCCTTTAAGGGGTCTCATGGGATTCTTTTAGCTTGGGGTTTCCTCCTTTGACATCTTGTTTTCTATGATGGCTTTCATTTGCATGGCTTCACCTGCTTTCTGTGGGGAGTTGTTAGCATATTGTATCTCTTGTTCTGTTGACCCCTCTTCCTTTTTTTTAAACTACAGTATGCAGAACTGGATAGTCTTTAGCATCTCTGCACCATGAATATAAAGCAAGTGCCAAGACTGTTTTGTTCTAAGAAGGCAACCTGCTTCTTACCATACTTGTATCCCATTTGATTTCTGTCTTCTTCCTATTAGTTGATATCTTGAAAAGGGTGAAGACCATCTTGGATCCTGTCATGTCCAGGCTGTGTCTGAAATTGTAGTGCCTCTGAGTCTAGTTTTAGGCTTCTGAATTTCAGTTCTAATTCTGTTTTAAAGTATGTTTATAGCCATTTTTGTAGCCTTCTCCATAAGTAATAGTCTTCTCTGTGAAGGGCAAGAAGGATGTATTTCTGTGAAGGTGACTGTAAAAGGAGTCAGCCACATGATTTAATCTAATCCAAACATTCATTGGCTGCAATGATCATGAGAGTTTTAACAATTGCTTTCTACCTTCACTTTTTTAGTCTCCTTTTATCTGGTAATTGCATTTTTTTTTTTTTTCCAGCTCAATTTTAGAACTATATTCTTCCCAAATACAACAGCTTTTCAAGCAGTCTAGCCCATTCACTTACAGCTCATATATTCTTTGTCCATATGCTTTTGTGATTTGGGGAACAGAATTGCTTTAGTGCTAGGAGACAAGTACTGGTTTTAATTTGAGATAGTAGTTGTTGATAGTAGCCATCAGTATGTTTACATTATTTTCTGTAAATAAAGCGGTCGAGTTTTTTAAAAAACCTTTTGCAAAATTAAAAATTGGAATTGGCCGTAATCTGTAGATCCCCAGCGTTTCATGCAATAATGTATCTTAGGTCTATTTGAGGCTGTAGAAAGAAGAATTATAGCTAAACCTCTGTTCTTTCCTGTCATTAGTACTTTATGCAATGAAACCAGAATGCTATTCTAAAAATAAAAAGCAAAATAATCTTTAACATAAAAAAATCTGCTTATAGAAATGTAAAGCCACATTTTTCTCTCAACTCATAACTATACAAACTAACTCAATACATTGTGATACTCACTTTGATTTATCTTGGAGTGTTTTGGTATTTACTATTTAAAGTACTTTGCTATTAAAATGGAAGTCCTTTCTGTCTCTAAACTTCATCTTCTAAAATGTTGATTTAGCTTTTTGGAGAACTGTTGAATGAACGAGAATCTCATGGGAGGCTTTTCATTTTAAATGAAATTAAAGCTCATAGCTGTTTCTAGTTTTAAGCGGGTAACTAGTTCTTCCATGGTTTATCTGAATATTTAGCTGCCACAGAATTTAAATTTCAATGTATGAAGTTGAGGGCGTAGCTTTATCTGTATTTTTTGTATATATTAGAGTTGTGTTCTGCCAAATACTTTTGAGATCCATTTTGAGATTTGGAATGCTCAGCAAAATACAAAAATAAAAAGGAAGATATGTTACTACTTGGGAGTGTGGAAGAGGGATTTGGGGCAGGGGAGGAGAGAGAGAGGAAGTTTTTTTTTTCCCTTTGTTTCTTGAAAAAGTCTAAAAGAAACTTGCAAGAATCCTGCAAGTTCCTTTTAGAAGTTACTTTTATTCACTCTTAAGTGTCCTAAAACGAGAAAGAAACAAATTGGTAAATTATGCAAAGTATTAGCTAGTCAAAGAGAAGTATGCTCGTATTCTGTTTAACACAGATCATGTTTTCTTTATTGCAGAGACCTAATTAAGAAGCTGCTTGTGGTTGACAGGACAAGACGATTAGGAAACATGAAGGTCAGTGTAAAATGTTAGGTGTCATGCAATTCATAGCACAAGGTTAAAAAATAATGTAGGAAAGATGTGGAACAGCTCTTTCATAGCTTTTGTTTTTATAAGCACGAAATAGAGATGTATTTTTCCATATGCTACTTGGGTTGTGCAATCCTAAACTTAAAGTTTAACTGCCTATTTCTGGAAATCATACTCCTATTTTTCTGTATTAATGCTATCCTTCATGATAGTTTCCCTACTCACCCCACCCCATGGTAACCTGCCCATCTTCTGTCCACCCCACCTCCCCAAAAAAAACCCAAAAGAAACCCCACCTGTTTACTGATTAATTTGAAGACTAACATTAGACCAGAAACATGGTGCAAAATCCTGCAGAAGAGGGCACCAGCTGCTTTGATTCTTTCATTGGAGTTGTTTAACCTTAGCAGTACAAATCAAATTTGAAACTTAATACTTAAAAGGATATAAAGGTGGTTGTAGTACCATGATGTTTCATCATTGCCTAATAGTTTGGTGGTGGGGCTGGTTAAACAGTCAAATAGTCATCCACCAAGAATTATTCATTCCATTTTGAACAGACTTCTGAAGGCAATAGCTTAGTAGTGAAAAATATGCTCAGGTGTCTTAGGTAGCATTCCAGCCTACCTCAAAAATACATCTACATCTGTGATATGTAAAGGAGAAACACAAAGCAATCCAGTGAATTCTGTTGAGATGTCCTGATGCAGTACTACTTGTGATGCCAAGAAGACAGCTTTATTACAAGCTTACTTGATTCTTGAACTGTACAATAGCTATGGTTGGTAGTACAGTGAGAAGTCAGCAGTATGTGAGCTAACTCAAGTACTTCAACAGACTAGCCAAAGCACCATACACAACTCAGTGTAGGTTAATTTCCCCTTCTGGCAGAGGTAAATTAATCCTGTATTTGTTGATTTGTTATTGTTCTTAGAGGTTGCTTACTTTAGCTTGTGTAATCTTTAGTTTAATAGAGACAGCTAAGATTTCCATTTCCTGTGGCAAGGGAGATTAGAGGTTTGCTTGTTTTTGCACAAAGCACAATTTATGGTGAACATAAGTGAAGAAGGTAAAAGATGCATAGTCATCCAGGTTCCTTCAACATACTGACATGCGTATAGATGCTAGAGCCTGCTGTCCAAAGTTCTTTTTCAGACAAACTTAGACTGGTAAGAAAAGCTAGGAAAGAGGTATTTTTCTTATCCTTTAGAATTCTTTTCAGTACTTTTGAGGGGTGTGGGGGAGGCATCAGGAAGATTAAAACCACACTTTAATAAGCTGATAATTTAGGAAGTTGCTGACTATTGAAAAATAGTCTATCTTTTGACAATTTAGAAGAAGAACGAAACAAAAGCAAACCTCATTTTATTCAAACATCAGTTTTGGGAAAAGTTGCCTTTGTTTTGGTTTTTTGTAGTCTATGGTTGTTTGGATTTGGAGTTTTTCCTGACAATTGACTGAAATGTCAAAATCAAAAACAGTTCTAATTGGAAGCAGGATTTGAGGTGGAGGTGGTAGCTAAGTTTTAAGTCTGATCCTTTTCCTGAATCGTAGTTGGTTTAAAAATATTTCAATCACATTGGGTATTTTCCAATGAAGCACGCAATCCGATCTACTTTTCAGAGAACTAGGTAACACATTACTCTCTCTCCTTGTTGCCTCTGTGGATACAAGCATGTTATGGTACTCCATAGAAATCTGAAAAAAGCAGTGTGTGGTATGCTTTGTTCCATGGAGCTGCAGGTGGTATGAGCTTGAGTGCTGTGCGTTAAAAAACTCTGCTGTGATCAGGCCTGAGACAGAACCAGCTGTTTTTTCCCTAGTGCTTAATGCCTTGAGAATGAGCCTCTGCTTGAACCAAGTTTCATCATGCGGTGAAAAAAAAAGTTTATTTTATTTGTGTAGATAATCAAAACAGCCCAGAGACAACCATCCTTGTGAGACAAATATGCTCTTAACTGTAAATCTAAAATGAAAACAAATGGGTTTATATGTACACTTTTTTAACAGTACTGAAAACCTCTTGTTGTTGGCTCTAAATGTCTGTAGTATTTGATAGAAGTACGTGTTTCCCAGACATTATTTTTATATAGGACACCATTAACTTTAGTTATTGGGTTTTTATTGGTGTAAGAATTAGAATGTGTAAAGCCCATTCTTGATCTCCCTTGTGTCAGAAGAATGCCATTTAAAAAAAAAAAAAGTTGATGTTATTGCTGGTACTTGGAATCTGCTGCAGAAAGAACAATATTAATTTATCCTGTAGAATATTTTACTGATTATTACCTGAGAAAAGAAGAAAGGATAAATGTACCATTAGTCTGCCTTGATGCTACAGTTCTTATAACACATAGTTTGGCATGCATATAACTTAGTAAATATTTGGTTTTTTTTCTTTAAAGAATGGAGCAGATGATGTGAAGAGACATCGATGGTTCAGGTCTATAGATTGGGATGCTGTACCTCAAAGGCGACTAAAGGTATTTTCTGCAAAATACTGTATAGGACATCACAACAAGAAATTATTGTTCATTTAAGCTGCTCTGAAATTTTGTTGCCTGTTGCCTCTGTGTGCTCATATGTATGTACTAGCATGTGTATATGTGCACATCAGTAATTGCACGTTTGCTCTTCTACACTCCAGAATTAATTATATGAATGTCTACTTGCATTTTTGTCTATATATGAAATGTCTAAAAAAAAAAAAAATAAAAATCCCTGTTTTGCGCTCGAGCTGATTAGTTAATACAACATGTAATTTTCAGTTTTAGGGTTTTGCAAGTAATTTTTGTCTGGGGGGATGAGGAGGAATTGGTAGTTCATTGGTTTGATTTTTTTAATATATGTATTTTTTATTATTGCCCTTGTATCTGTGGAAGTGTTTTACTTTGGGCATTTTTGTGACAAGTTCAATTCAGGTAAATGCTTCCAAAAAATGGAAACCATATGGGAGTAGGAGGATTAGGGAAGGTGAGAGAGAAGGATTTATGAATGTAGTTTTAACATACTTTTTAACAGCACTGAATTCTAGTATTGTATCAGGGCAGATGTTTGCAAAAGCTATCAACACTGCAAAATGCTTGTTAAAGTCCTTTGGAAGTTAAACTGCCTTATTTTTAAAAATTCTAACTGGTAAGATTTCTTGCAGCGATAATTTTCAATAACGGAGGTTGTCATGCAGTCAGTCAAGTGCCCAGTTAAATGTTTGGTTTTCCATTTTTTTGCTTTAGTTTCTTACAATGAATTTCTGACTAGGTATCTTAAATTGAGTTCTTGCAAAATAGATAAGTGATTCAAATGTTTTTTTAATGTATTTTTGTAAATAACATCCTAATACAAAGCTGTGGGTAACTTGTTTTTCTTTAAAAAGTTTACATTGTTTTAAATGAGTGGGGTTCGTGGTCATTCTAGTGATTACTACACCAAATAAATATTTACGTAGATCTTTTGTAGAGAAGTCATATTCTTCAGATTATTTATTGTAAATTCTGGTCACATCTGCAAAAACACAAACTGGGTCATAATGCATATTATAAGTATTTTAATTATGAAATTTATCACAACCTACTGTATTACCAAATAACAAATAGGACTAAAAATTGAATGTTGGAGGTAAAACATCACTTGTGTTGCATTTTTATTTAAAAAAAAGTCACCATGACACTCAGATATTTCTGAATCCAAAACTTGTTTCTTAACGTTTGTAATGGTTAAATTAGCTCTCAGAAGATGAGACACAGCCTAATTATACTCCAGAGCAAGGATGTGATACTTCCTTATTTCTAGAGGCAGCTGTATTATTCAGAATTATTTTAAAGATTTTCACATTATTTTATACTAATTAAATAGTGAAATAATGTATACAGGACTACTGTATCCTGTACTCCATTTTCTCCCTAAAAGGTGTGAATTGGGCTATTGTACAAATGAAACATAGATTAACAGTCCTGTTAAGATCATAAATATCAGTATTATATAAAAATAGTAATGGCTGAAAGAGAGAAAATAGTTTTGTTAACGTTAATACCCCTATTTTAGATTCTTCCTCCCCCCCCCCCCCCTTTTTTTTTTTTCTTTCCATATTCTCTTTTATTAAGGCCATTAAAACACTGAGCTGTCCCTCTGACAATACTGGTGATATAAAGTTCTTAGTTCAGTATTTGGGGAAAATTTGGGGGCTGTTAAAATTGAAGAGCTTACCCAACAGGAGATTAAATGTAAAATCCTTGTAACTAACACGGATAAATATTTCTTATGTAGGGGACTGTGTGCTAGTGATGATTACTAAAGCTGTTGAGAACTGCCAGCATGCAGCTTGCTGCTTCTGCAGACCTGTAGGATTTCTGGAGCTGTAAGTCTGGCAAAGGAGCTGGTGGGCTTGTGATACCTTAAACTTAGCTGGAACTCAGCTGTAGTTCTGTTCAACAAAAAGGATAAATACAGACATTTGCACTCTTCCCCCATTCCCTCTTGTACCTAAATGTGTGTTCACAAATGCATGCACATTTATTCCCAAAAGGAGGTGAGGTGGGTGGGGGCATCAAGCATTTCCCACAGAGGAGCACGCAGTCCTTTGGAGCAGAGCAGATTCTGCACGTTTTCTTAGACAATATCCTGTGACCACCACATGCAAAAGTAGTTCTTTGCTTTTGGCTGAAGCTTAAAAATGCCATCCCTCAAGGACCCTTTCTTTCCCATTGAAAACCTGCTGATAGCATTGTTTCAAACTGATGAGATAAGGTCTCAGAGCTAGCAGAAGCCAGACTTTTATCTTTTTGAGGAGTTGCAGAGTAACATTTTGCTGTACTTTATAGTTCTTTCTGTGGTATGACTTTTATAAGCTAGTTTGGTGATTTCCCGTAAGATTTTCTCATCCTAAAGTGTTTTCATGGACTCATTTTGATACTAAAGCTCTCTGTTATGGTGAAGCGGATAGACAGATTAATGTCCCTTGAGAGAAGAAAAGGGGTTTGCCCCACATTAACCCCTGTGATAAAGTGTTCGAGAAAGGAGCTTTCTCTCATAGCCTGTGGCTTGAAGGGCAGAGTAATCTTGATTCTAGATATAAGAGAAGGAAAAACTGCAGGTACTGTGAAACTCGTAGACAATACTAGAAATCCAAAGGATTTTCTTCTCTGAGGAAAGAAGTAGAAAGCAGATACTTATTTTGGCACCTCAGTTTCCTTAGAAAGATCCATTTGAATTAAGACATCCTTGTGAAATGAGTTTTTACAGTGCAGCAATTTCTTTACCTGCTTGAATGTATTGCTAGGCTAGGAAAAAACCTAGTAGGCAGTGCAAGGCCTACACAAATAAGCAATTTCAACCTCCTTAAAAGGAATTGATCTCTTATAAAGCAATGAAGACAAGACACACTTTTCAATTAGAAAGCAGTTACCAATGCTGCTATTAAGAGTCATTCTTCGTTGAAAGGAACCTAATCTGATTATACTCCTTTTTGCTCAGGCCTCAGAAGAGGGGAGGAGTAAGGAAGCAGAGTAGCAGATTACACAGGTGACTGGAAGGTTAGTTGTAATCTTTAGCAGTAGTTACCTTCAGTCTGCAAAGCAGCTAGGACTTGAGTGCTAAATAAAGTAAGTATCTGTATTGCTAAGTGTCTTAACTTCAGTATTTAACTGCAGTATAGGCAAAGCATTGGAACATGTCTGTGTTGCTGCAAGCTTCTCTCTCATTATTAGTGAAAAAAGAGAAAAATAGGTACCACTATTGTTTAATCATTCTTTTACAGAATTTCTTATTTAATGTGATGAAGGGGAGCTCATTGAGGAAACTGCGCTAACATTTCTGTTGTGCTTGTTCTGACTAGCCTCCCATAGTACCAAAAGTATCCAATGATGGAGATACTTCCAATTTTGAAGCTTATCCTGAAGATGACTGGAACAAGACACCTCCAGTACCCCCTAAAGATCTAGAAATTTTCAAGAACTTTTGAATGCAGCATCTACACTGGACCAGGTATGTCAGGCGTCCTCTTCAAAACACTACTGGTCTGTGAATGAGAGCAATATGCAGAAATTAGATCTTCTGATTCAAAACAGTGATTAATACTTTCTTACCAACATGAGTCACAGTAATAGATAATAGAAAGTAAACTGTTTAAATAAAATATTGTAAAGCAGTCTTATGGAATGACAAAGGTAATTTGGTGTTCTACAGTGAAGAGTTACTCATTTAAGTCCTTCTGTCCTTAAAACTTTTAAAATCATGTGTTAAAAGCAAATACCTAAATCGATTTGACAGATAAGGAAATGTGATTATTGTTGATTGCAAGATCTTTATATTAAAGAACAAGGACTTTAAATAGAGGAATAAGATTGTCAGATTAGTTCTGTACCCTGGATTCTGTTTTATAACTGATAGGTTGATACTGCTCATTCAATACAGATGCTTCACATTGTGTTTTGTGTTTCTCTTTCATTATTTTTTGTCTTAGAACCTGGAAGGAAATTGAAGTGCTAAGAGCAAGTCTGAAGAAAAATGGAGTTAATACGAAAATGAAGACTTTCTTTGTGCATAAGAATGATACTGCATTCAGATATGTGTATTAGTATATAGTAATTATCTAAAGAGTTGGAGGCAGGCAAGAATAATTCTTTGCTGTAAACATTTGACATCAGTTAGCTATAATACTGATAGTCTACTCCGAAGTAGACTCATTAAAATTATGTATTTTAGGATTTTTTTTAACTTATGGTTTAGTTAAGTTTCCTGCTATTCCCAGATCCTTTTTGCATAGTTAAATCATAGAATTAATTTTATAAGTTTATACTAAACTTGTGTAATTGAAAGCACAAATTAGTATATATGTATATAATGAATACAATACAACTAAAGCACAGGAACTGTGCAAAGATGTAAATTTTTTGTATTTTGCAGAGTCTATGATTTTTATTTTTCAAGTAATGTTTTTCAAGAAGCTCTCTAGAAATAAAAATCTTGAAAGGATAAATGAGTTTTTCATCACCTTAAATACATTTTCTAATTCTTTGTACAAAATAAAAGTAATTAAGTTTTAAAATATATTTGTATCTAAAATTTCCAATGCCTCAACCATAGTACTTGAAAGCAGAAACACAAGGGCATGTTCTGTTGTCTGTTAAGATGCATCTTAATGGCTAATTTATGAAGTTCTATTACAGTGATGTTTCTTCACAAACCAGGAATATTGAGTGAGTATACACTGTCTGAAATGAGATTCCTCACATGAAAACTCTCTGTAAACATGCAATTCAGTGCATACTGATAAAGGGCTCTTACAGAAGTTGTTCTCTCTTAGCTTGCTGTCTTCTCCATGATCCATAACAGACTTTTTTCATTATTGAAATAGTTGTTATTGAATCCTTGGCACGTCAGAATAATGGAGGGAAGACTGAATATATATTAAAACCTGATTTTTCTGCTCCTGCTTTTGGAAATGTCCTTAAGTCTCTGCTGCCAGGAGTTGCATATGTACAGAGTTCAAACCTGAGATGTAAGGAGTCTCTTTTCCATTATGTACTGACATCTTTCTAGCAGCATAAGTACACTGCATTTAGGAATTATTTGCAAAAACAACTTATTTTAGGTAGCACCAAATGTCTTTATGTGCATATGTATGTATCTATGTATATGAATACACATAAATGTGAAGGTAGATTGTATACAAAAGTCAGGACCTTTTTTTGGGGTTTTTTCATGTTACATATTGTGATACTTGTGTTAATACAGAGGAATTGGTTTCAAAGTGTTTTGATCTCAAAAAAATAAATACATTCTTTCAAATGTTGTGGTTTTAGATAATGTTTAGTGAAATTATTATATTTAGACCCAAAAAAAATTTTTTGAAAGCACATTATCTCACTGGACTTCCACTGCTATGACTATTGGCTCTACATAAAACTTTTTAGGTAGGTCACACAGAGTTTCTCCCACAAACTGTTATCCACATTTTTTTATCTGAAATTATATACAAAATGTAATCCAAACATTTATTTTTGCTGAACTAAACCCTGAATGCTTATGACGTAGAGATTCTAGTAGTCACTCATGAAATTACCACAATTATAATTTCATGACAAAGCTGCAGCTGGAGTATCCTTGTGGAAAAATGACCTCCATTGTCTTTTATTTAGCTCTAAATGGTACAGAAGTGCTGTTGAGAACTTGCAATTTGTAAGGTATTTGATATTTTTCTTCACAAAACAAGTTAATTTAAGAGATTGCAGGATACCTCAAAGTGGCAGTTCTAGAATATCACAAAATATTCTTGATGTTACGGAAGTGCCACAATAAATACTGTGTAGGAGTGTATAATGAAATACAGGCAAATCCATAGGAAATTATAATTTTAACCTGATAAATGTACCTTGCTCTCTTGAAAAAAGAAATCTGGTCCACTGTTTTTTTTATCTGTGGAATTACTTATTCCAAATAAATCAGAAAAACTCAAGCACATAAAACACAGTTTAATTTGTCCAAGAGGAGCAAGCACAGTTCAATATTATTCTTTTCTTATTTGTAAGGTGTGGAATCTGAGTACTACAAAACAAGTTTCTAAAAAAAAATGTACATATTGCAACAAGGATAGTGTGCTAAATATATTTATATTTTTTCTGTACTGTGTTGGAAATCAAAGCTAAGGAAATGAAGTTGCATTTGACTAATATGCCACATTGGTGGTTAGAAGTTTTGAATGCTTGAACAACAGGAGATAGTGGATTTTCTTTTTATGAATCTTCTCCATTGCTGGCAGTGGATGCACTGACACTCATTATGATAGAGACTAAATAAACAAATACAGTCTTATTAATAATGCTAATCCATTGACTTTACATTGTTTCCAGAGCCATGTGTACATAATATGCCTAACTACTGACCTCCTCAACATGCTTTCTAGTACAAAACTCCATTATTTTTTTTATTAAAATCCTTACCTAAAAAAACCCAACAAACAACACAAACATTTTTGAAGCATCATTTTAAGTGATTGGTTATTTTCTCTACAGTCTTGAACTTCCTAAGTTTTTATTGCCTGCTCATTTTGTTTATTTGCACAAATGAGTCTGTTTTGTTTTAAGTTTTTGCTGGGACTTCATGGCCCACTAATGTAGTTCTTTTTGAGTGCTCATGCAGAAGTCCCTGGTATACCCTACACTAAGGACTCTGGATTTACCTGTGGGGTTTTTTAAACAGACTAGAACACTTTTTTATTCTATTCAAGTATGATATTATCTGAAGTTCATTTTATTATGGTTGCTTCTGTTAACATGTTTTTGCATATTGAGTGTTGCATAAGGACTGTTTTCTTGCAAGAGCCCATAGGCCTTTGCTTTGGTGAACAAGAATGTTAAAACATTAAAAAAGCAACCTTTATTTTTGAGTTTTCTATCTATATATTTTTAATTGTCCAATTTGAGGTTTTAAGTGATAAACATGCATTGTAAACTCAATTGCCTTGTAACCAAATTATATAAATACTTCATTATTTCAATGGAGAATATGCTGTAGATTTTCCTGTAAATTAGCTTGATAAATTAATGTGTGCTACTGAGCTTTAACTAATGTGGTCTTCCACTGTAGAAAGTCATTGTTAATGGATCAAATATAGGTACTAAACTATGTTTAAATGGATGAACAGGGATTTTGCAGTTTTGAAAGCAAAAAAAATGTGGCTGTTCCTCAGCCTATCTGCTTGCCATTCAGAAGAGTTTTGATGCAGTGCTTCCTATGCTATAGAATTATTCTTCAGCTTTCAATGACTGTAGCATTATTCCTTTTTGTACTGTACTGTGTACAGACTTTCCATGTTTTGCACTTTTCTATGGCAAACTTTGCTTTATAAATACTCTGTGTAGTAAGTAGTGATAGTGGTAGCAGGCATTTGTGTACTGCATAATCAGTTTGAATTGCTAGACTTAAAAGTTTAACTTGGACTAACGTTGTGTGTTGCTGGTTGCTTGTTGTAGCTCACATGTATAAGTACTGTTCAAAGTTACAAAGTCAGCCCTCATTGCACAATGAAAATCACTGTGATCTGTACATAAACCCTAGTAAAATTTTATTGCATTTTAATTTATGTAATATCTGTCAAATCTGGATTCATTTAATAAAACTTTATATCTTTTTAAATGTTTAAACCTAGTTTGCTTCCATTTATGTTGGGAGGAAGTAAAGACTCTTCATCCAAAAAATTATGAAGGACGAAGGAGAGAAATAGAAAAACAGCTGTTCCCTCCTTTTAGGAGTTAAGTCTTTCCAGAGCAAGACACAAATGGTGGAGCATATTTCAGTTGTGGTGGAAGCACCAAAAAGTATATATTTTAAATTCATTTCAGGTAGTGCACCATCTATGAAAAACTTTGTCAGACTTCTCATTAAACTTTGATTAAATTACCCTAATTGTTTCGACACTTTCACGACTTAATGACCTGAACACTGTCCGAAACACTCATTTCATTCAGTTTCTTTACACATCAAAAAATATTCCTATTATGTCAGGCACACCTAACTAAACCTTTATTTCATATTCCATCAAGAACTTGAAAAGTCCATTTTTTTAAAAAAATTGTCAGTTGTATTTTATTTCTTACCCACTAGATAGCTTAACCTTGCAGAGATAATTACATAGGCATAGAACCAGCTGGATACAGTTTGGACTAGTTAAGGGTTGGTTTTTTAACACAGAATGTTGTGCTTTCTTTCTGACTGGCTTAATTATAAATTTTGTTCATAGATGTCTCTCTCTTGCAAACCACTATGTCATGTGCTTCACAAAATTGCTAATGGAAAGTGAAGGAAGACCTCCACTAAGCCCTGGCAAGCTTTTAGTCATGTCTTTGATATGAATCAAAACAACTTCTCAGTTAAAAGCATAAGTTTTCAATGTTAGCAAGTGTCCATGGTGTTTGTGAAGAATCTGGTTTGGCATCTTGTTCTTACCCCAGTCTTTTCCCATGTTACAGAGTTTTTGTTCACTTGTTCTAACCCAAGTACTATGTCTTTTTTTACTTCTTGTGTAACTCCACACGTTATCCAACAAGGACCAGTTTAAATATGCTTTTTCAATCATGCAGGGCAGGTACGTTTTGGGGTTTTTTTTATATAACTTTGTCTGGACCATGCTCACATACCATTTCTCACTAATCCCAAATCTGTCTCACTTTCATGGTTCATTAGCAACTTTTACTGCAAAACACTGTTAAAACATTGTTTGACAGGAGACCACCCTTCTGTGACCTACTGTTAACCAGTAACAGTATGATAAGAAATGGTTGAAAGGAACTGGCACTGCAGCAACTCTGGATCTTTCCCAGTACTTTGTGAATTGATACATAAATCATGTATCGATCTCTTGTGCAAACTTTTGCTAGCTGCTACGATCTCAGCTTCAGAATTTAGGCAGCTTTTAATGGGAAAAGCAAAAAGCTGTTCTACTGTCCTCAGCAGAAGAGTATCTTTCCTTTCTCTCACTCCACCTTTCCATCCACCCTCTAAAAAAAAGGGGCATGCATGAATGTATGTCAAGCTTCATATTTATCCTTGAAACCAGGAATATTGTAAATTTTAACAAGATGAACTGGAAGAACTTCTCAACACATCCAAATGTATTTCAACTCTTGTGCAGGAATATTCCCAACTGTGACAACAGAAAAAGCAGTTAGTAGGACTCTTACACCAGCTTTGATGGATGGTACTATTTTATCTGATATGCTACATTTGTTTCAGTGCCAGTAAGAATGAATTGCTGGGGCAGTTGAGAACCAGGATCTGTAATTTATGGCACACAGACACTGAAGCCTCAGAGGGAGATCCCAAAACTGGCACATAAGCTGAAGCACCAAACTTAAGGGACTATCTTACCTCTAGTATGTGAAACTCTTAAGATGCTGTGCAAGTGCTGTCTCTATTACACTGATTTTTACTTCTTTTATCAGGATGTAATAAATGCCTTGAAAAGTGTAGACTGTTCTGGTTTAAACACCTAACCAACTTGAGATTTATTTATTTATTATTATTAGTTCCTTTTTGTGTCCAGCATATTGTCCGTATTCTGGACTGAGGTGATAAAGACGGCAAATGGAAGAGAGAAAACTGGGGAAACCAAATAAACTTGAATTGGACTTAAAACCAAGAAATAATTTGGTGTGCCTGAGCAGTATGTACTTGTGCATGTACTATAGAGAAAATTGTGCCTGTTCTAGCTTTATGCTGGCTGCTAAGCCATAAACTGCCCTCCCCGATATTGTATTAAAAAAAAAAAAGTTGTAGGAGCTGGAGTTTATTTCAACTTTAGTCAGTCATTAATCTAGTTTAGAGAATCCTTGAAACTAAAAGCCCTTGGTTGAAGGCTAAGAGTGGTTTGCAGTCATCATCCTCTTAATTTTCTATTTTTCACAAGTGTAAGCAGTGCAGAGGAAGTGGTTGTGTTTTGAATGCGGCTCCTGTTGTAAATCGCATAAAGAAAACAACAGCTCACTCGAGCATGCAGTGTGTCAGGCTTCCTTCAGAGCCTGAATTTAAGTTGTCTTACCTTGAAAGGCCAGCAGCTTTCAGCAGCTTTGTGAGAATGTAACTGAGCCATCTAGCAAACACTGAGCCTTAGAAACACAGCTTTTCAATAGCAACTTTCTTTAAATCCACACGTCCTGGTTTGGCCCCAACACGACAAGAAAGGAACAGCCCCATGGCCTCTCACTCAACTCCCCCACACACACACACTCTGGATTAACGAGGACAAAGCTCCTGGGTCGAGACAAAGGACAAGGAGGGATCTTCACCGATTAAGGTCCCAGGCAAAACAGACTCAACTTGGGGAAAAAATAATACTGTAATTCCACACCAATCACACACCCCCAGGACACAGACACACCCAGAGCAGGGCTTGCAGATGTTACCCCACCCCTCCCTTCTTCCCGGGCCCCAATCCCTTGGTTCCCGGTTTCTCTCCCTCCTTCCCCCCAGCGGCACAGGGGGACAGGGGATGGGGTTTAGAGTCACTTCACAGGCTGGGGGTTCCTGCTGCTCCTGCCTCCTCAGCAAGAAGGATTCCTGACAGCCCTGCCCTGCTTCCCCACGGGGTCCCTCCCATGGCACAGAGGCCTCCACCAACCTCTCCTTCCTGAGCCCTTCCCACCAGGCCCGGAGCT
>NW_009953787.1:2948556-2958055 GCF_000747805.2 Chaetura pelagica
GAGCTGCTCCAGCCTGGGCTTCCCACAGAGTCACGGGGGCTTCGGGAACAGCCACCTCCCCTGGCCCGGGGGCTTCCACAGCTGAGCAATCAGAGCCCACTGGCAGCAAATCCTCTGGCCACAACATCCAAGTCCAGGGGCCAAGTTCACCCCTCCTGGCGCCTTCAGGGAATGTCCCACCACGTCCCTCCATGAGTGCAGGGGCACAGCTGCCATCTCGCCATGGGCTGCAGGGAAACTGCTGCTGGGGCACCTTCTGCCCCTGCTTCCTCACCAACCACCAGGATCTTCACCCCAGCACTGCCTTTTCTTGCTCCAGCTCAGCTCTTCTTTTTTCATTTCTCGCTCTGCTCAGCTCTTAGCTCTTCCGTATGTTAATGGCAGAGGCACATCTCCTGTCCCTCTGATGGCTCCTGGGCCGGGTTTGGAGCAGGGGAGCTCTGGGTTCCTTACCAGAGCCGATCCTGGCACCCTTCCCCCACTACCAAAAACCCCGCCAAGCCAAACCAGCACTCCACATTTCTTTACAAGTTAAGCATTAGACAACTTAACATTTGATTTATTGTGCAAAATGAAAAGATTCTCAGCTGTTCAGTGTTTCTGAAGTTCAGTGAACAAATCTCTTAAACGTGGAGTTTTTCAAATTGTGTCTAACATCTAGTACTTCCTCCGAACTGATTTTAATTTCTTACTTAAAATTTGAAGTCAATTTAGGGCCCTCTTCTAATCAAGGTGCTCGTAAAAATATTTAACTGAAGCAGGGCTGCTAGGCTGTGTTAATGAAGTAAGACCTTCACAAGTGCCACATCTTTGACTTCTACTGATAAACCAGTTTCCTTTGAGTAAATTACTCAACATTCTATTCTTAGATTTTGGTCAAGCTTTTAACCCATTCTAGTAACACATTTTGAAAAAGAAATTCAGCACAGGTTAAATAAATAGAAATAGATAAATAATTTAATCTTTTTGTTAATAGAAGTAAGCTGGAAGTACATGTGTAAATGCATTATCGAGAAACAGCAAAGTTTGTTCCAGATTAAGACACATGGTTTGAGCATATTCAGATTTAGAATTTTTCTTCTGCCTTCTCTCTCAAAGCAGCACTGCAGGGCTGTGCCATGACACACACTTGCTACTGCCAGTCTGCCATCATCCCCATAGCAGCAATAAGTGAGCCCATTAATTCAACTGATCTATGAGAAATGTTTTCCTGCTGTGAACTGAACTTTGGATCAAAAGCAATACTTCTACTGAGTTGATCTGAAAAGGAATTTTCAATAACCGAGTGTAGCTGAGGTCCTTCGGACCTCTCTGCAGGTACTTGCCACTACTGAGCAAGACTATTGCAGTACTGTATAAAGTAACACAAAATTCAAACAGCACGTTTTTAATGCATTTTGAAAGATTTACAGAAAGCTCCGGTGACTCATGTAATTCACAGCAAAATCTTGGTGATGCAAGAAGGAAAGTGATGCTGGATCACTTACATAAGCATTTTTAGGAACTGATTCTGTTATTTATTTTCACTGTCTGGCTTTTAAGGAAAGGGAGATTTATTTATTTTTTAATTATTTTTTTCAAGGCAAATCATCAGTACAAGTGACCATTACTCTTCAGTCAGGTTTTCT
Source organism: Chaetura pelagica (assembly GCF_000747805.2). Classification (NCBI taxonomy): domain Eukaryota; kingdom Metazoa; phylum Chordata; class Aves; order Apodiformes; family Apodidae; genus Chaetura; species Chaetura pelagica. The sequence continues at coordinate 2,950,185 of NW_009953787.1, forward strand.
TCTTGACCCTTGGTTTGGAGATAATAAATGTTTGTATTGTGAAAATGCTTGTGAAATCTATTTGGAGACTATATTCTGCCAGCAATTAACTATTTTAAATTTTACTTACACAGCTGGTGATTATTCACATGCAAAAGATGACAGGATTTAAATTAATGTTAGTTTGTTTAAAATGTTAATACATTTTAACAGTCACATACCTCCTGAAAACAAACTGTTGTTTTCATTCACTGATACTCTAAATGCCTTTTGCATGACTTTAAAGTGTAAATCTTGGATAGAAGTATAAAATCTGGCTTGTTAGCCCCAAAAGCAGTGTTTACCTGGATGGAAAAGGAGCAGATGACCTTAATAGTGTTCACTGTGTATTTATTTATTTTCATTCAAAATTACATGCAACATTAAATCACTTGAAGTTCGACATGTGACATGTCACATTTTTTAAGCAAAGGTTGTGTTGCATCTTTAAAATAAGGGGCTTTTTCACTGCTTTTTTTGCCTGTAGGTATATTAAGCAATACACATGGATGTCAAAGTGAAGTTGTCAATAGAAGCAAGTTTTCAGGTTCTCATTTTTCTGTGGAGTAGATGCCTTTTGTAGGTATTAAGTTTACCAGAAGATGGGATTCATGGGGTGAAATAGCCTTACATTAAGGATAATCTATCAGCCTAGAAAACAAATTCCACTGGGGACAGACAAGAATTTCAAAACATTTTTTTTAATTTCCAAGTATAGAATAAGATTCAGTGATCAAACAGGGAAGTGATGTTTTTTGTCATTGTCATTAAAAAATAAAAACAAATCTACTTACTGTGCCAGTACCAGAATCATGAACAGTACTGAAACATATCTTCCTTATTTAACTTGGTTATGAGTCTGTATTCTGTGTGTTTTTCTGATTTCAAACCTTCATCAATAATAGCAGTAAATAAAATAAAAATGCAAATGAGGAGACATTTACCTTGTAATGTCTTTAAGCTTCTAGTGTATTCTGTACACTGAGCAGAGATTTCATCATACTTGAAATAATTCAGCCTGTAAGTTTTTTTCTCTTTAAATCTTTTCTGTTGATCTCAGATGGGCAAAGATTTAATCAGCTAAAAAGAGAAAAGCCACGAGATTGTAAAAACAGTCAATGAATTTTAGAACATTTGTTGTCCAAAAGTGTGAGTTTGTTTTTTTTCTCTGCATAGAACCATAGCATATGATATATTGGAAGAAAAACTATAAGCCACCTTGAAAGTCATGTCTGAGTTACAGTTTCATATATTGCCAAAAAAAGTTGTTGCATTTACTGGCTTCTTTTAGCTAGTTCCCTTTAAAGACATTCGCAGCTGTATTTTCCTGTATTGTTCTGGAAGTGCTTGCTTCATGTTCAGGCTTGTTTCCCAGTTGCCCTGAGGGCAATGTTCAGTGGAGTTTATTTCTGTTTATCAAACGAATCTCTGATCCTGTTTCTTCTCAGGGTGTTGTGGGAGATAGCAGCAATACAGATTGAAACAATGCATCATTTTGAGTCATATGAAAAAGTATGAATGAGAGGCAGACATACAAAAGAGAGAGAAAAACCCCTATCAAGCTAGTCTTTAGAAGAATGTCCAGTAATATGATTAAGTAAAACCCTTTAAATCAAGTTCTTAAAATAAATAGTTGAAGGATCAAAGACAATTTCTCCTATTAGTGTCACTTGTTCATCTACTCAATCTCTCTCATTTTGCACATTTTAAATAGGGGAAATCAGTAAGTGAAGGGTGTATGTAATAGCCTGGAAAAAGAGAATCTCTGGATGAAAGAATAAGTGAAAAAGTATACAAACTGGTCTAACAGAAATGTAACACCGCATAACAAATGTTTAGCTGTGGTGAGAAGGGGGAAGAATGTATTTGCATTGCACTTTTTTCCTGGTATCTCCATAACACATTTAGGCAGTGTTCCTTTCTTTGGTTGGGATTTTAATTTTTTCAAATTGGAAAAGGGACTATATGAAAGAAAACAATGTTTATTTCCTTTGATACTCTGTCCTCCTATAAGAATAATATAAAAAATAATTTCAAAAAAACAAACAACAAAAACTAAAAAACTCTGCCACCCATGAAGTAGTTGATTGAAGGCAGATGCAACATCTCAGAGTATTTGAAACTAGAGAACAGCGGTATCTCAAGAGTGGGAGAGGAAGTGTTATTCCCTTGGTTTTGAAAGTTTTCTATCTGAACATTGTACTTCGTGCCTTATGTTACACCAGAGGAACTTCAAAGATCACATTGGGTAAATTAATTTGGGGTGGCAGGAAATACTTAGGAAACGTTTTGACTTCTGCTTGACCATGTCACAAAATCATAAGATGGTTACCGTTAGAAGGATTCTCTGGAGGTCATCTGGTCCAACCCAAACCCCTGCTCACAGAGGGTTATCTGGAGCCAAAACAAGAAAACAGGATTTTTCATTCATCCCAAATGACATTTTTCTTGAACTGTCAAGAAAGAAAAAGTAAATAAAATAAAATAAAATATGCAATACTATTTTTTCCATTTTAGTTTTCCAAACAGTCACCAAACTAATAAATTCATTGTTCTTACAACTATAACTTCAGCAGAGATGAAATACAAAGCTAAGGAATTTATTCAGTTTCTTGTCTCCTCTAATGCTTCAGAAGGACTGTTTGACCTTTCTACACTTAATGGAGGTCTGAAGTTGTGAAATGGACTATCAGTTGATGTCAGCTGCTGCACACTGGTTACTCAAGACAGACTCTTCTGTTTGAAGGTGATGCTGATTTGCTATCTCTAGAGACAGCTTTGCATTTTCACTTGGAAGAAAATGGATTTTTTATGTCTACCAGTTCATGGTAGAATGTTACCTTGTTGAGTTCCATGTGTAGAACCACATTTCCAGCAGTTCATAAACTTTTTAACCTCAGAGATGTTTTAAATGGCCATGCCATGCAGCCTTATTTATCTCAAGTATACAAAGCTAGTGTGGCCTTTCACTGGCTTGTGGAAGGGGGGTTCAGATCAGTGCAGGACCCAGCTCCTTGCAAACTGAGGGACAGAAAACTGGTGTGCTCACATACTGCTGGATTGATCCAAAGAGTGCTGGATGCTGCTCAAAATGTGCCTCAGATAAAAAAGTTTCATCAGAAACCTTTTTTTTTTTCTGCCCAATTCTTTCTGCAGTCATCAAACAAGCTGGAAAATGATGAAGTCTTGTAACATCGTGCTTGCATTTCCACCAGACATGGCTGTCTGGATGATTCATAAACCCTGAGGAACTCCCGTATGGCTAGCTGGAGTATGGAAAGAGGATGTGTCACCACAAAAAAGCCCTTCCAGGAACCATGAGCCCAAGCATGATTGCATTCAACTTGCCAGCCAACTCTTTCATCAAAGGCAGACAGGAATGGAGCACAGCAAGACCTCTCGGAAAAGACGACGTTTTCTCAGGCAGGAAAGGCGTTCAAGGCAAAGGCTGGAGCAGCTTCACGTCTGTTCCTTGGGCTGGGTGACAGAGCATTGTGCAGTAGGTCTAAAGACATAGACCTATTTGCATCCACCCAGCACCCCAAATGTGCACTACCGTATTGCTTGTGCAGGGTGCCTTATGTCAACAAAATAATTCCCTTTAACATTTTGGCTTTTACTAACACAGCGAGTACATCTTCCTCCTCCTCCTTCTCTGAAAACCATGTCATGGGAATTGGCCTGGAATATGTTTAATGGAAAACAGAGGAAAACTGATGCCATTTCCAAATAATGCCTTTCTTGTGATATACTCCTCGTTTACTTAGCAATCAGTTTATGTACATACAGTAATAACACCATCTATTTTTGTAATCCCCCTCTTGAAATACCACATGATGAAAAAGAGAACATTCCAAACAATGTCAAGAAACATCTGACCACTGTTAATTACAGAACCTGAATTGTTCTTGTCTCTTTTGTGACAGAAAAATAGAGGAAGAATTACTCTCCTACAAAAAAACAACGCAAAACAAACAAAAAAAACCAACAAACAACAAACCACAAAACCAAAACAAACAAAAACCAAACAAACCAAACAAAAAAACACCCCAACAAAAAACCACATAAATATTTTTATAGTATACTCCAGAGTTGTCATATTTATTGTTAAGCAAAAATATATCATTCAATTGTTTCAACCAGGCTTAGTTCCAAAGAGTTCTAAATTTGGAATTACAGAAATGATCTTGAAAATACATGCAGGAAAACATAACACTTTTTCCTGTCTCATTTCCTGTTTGAATTCATGAGAATTCAGGCCCCTCTTTAGCTAACTTGGCAAGTGTTACTCCCCCATGAACTGTCCTTTCAGTCAAACATCACAGCATGTCCTCTTCTCATATGAAAAATATTAATTTATAATCCAGTGTCTGTTGTAAAAAAGTGGGAGTTTTTTTCTTAAAAAATGAGCCACAGCACTAATAAAAGCAATGTATTGGGTTTTTACTACTGTGTGCAGAAATGATTCCGCTTTCAGCTTCCTGTATTTTGAATACATTACATGCTGCCTTCTACTGCTGCTGATCATAATCTTAGAAATATAATACATAGGAATAAAACATAAGAAAGCACAGTGAGATAACAAGAGCACCAACGGTCATACACCAAGTGCTCTGATTCCTCCTAGTGGTCCTGGTCCAAAAAGGAGTGATATAAATCAATCAGGAGATGGAGACTCTACCCTAAGAATTTAAGTAAATGGCCAATGAGCTTGAAAATGTCCTTAAACAAAAGGAAATTGCATGGACCTCTGGAGTGGCTGTATCTCTGCTTGGGTGGATCAAAGATTTCTTTGAGACATTAAGTGTGGGCTGAGACTATAAAGAGACTATAAGGAGGCTCAAGGGTTTTGAGACTTCAGTCACAAGATTTTTTTATTGCATCTTTGTGAGTCTGTCAAACAAGATGTTTTACAATTGAAATATATATATTGTTATATATTTGTATATCGTCAAATACTAGTGATTCTAGAAGTGACAGCATCATGGGGATCAGTGAGTGTGGTAGGTATCACTCACAAAATATAGTCCATTTAACTGTGAGGCACCTAATAGTATTTTCAAAACCAAATTATTTCTGTTTTTCATTTGTGTTTCTGTCATTTTCTAAGAACTTTTAACCAAGAGTGGCAATTGTAGGCTCATTCACAAGAAAACTGTGCAGCTGTTTCACTGGGTAATCATTGAAGTCTCTTTATTCAGGTAAATCAAGGTCATACAGTAGCTCTAATGAGATTTAATAAGGCTGTGGTATTGATAATGCTCTACTATCCTTTCAGGTTGCCTTTCCCTGTTGAAAAGTAGCTTTGTCATCACATTAATGGCACCTACGTATTTGTCTTATACTTGAACATGGTAATGAGATTGATATTTCTTCTGTAATAGTTTAGGAGTTTCAAGGTGCTTTCTTCCTGTCTGCAAGTCCATCTCCCTTAAGCCACTTCTAGTGGGTTAACAACATGATGTTTCTGTTTTAAATGAATGAAGCAACAATTATTATCTTTGCATGTATAAATCAGGCATTTTACAAGAGCAAAATCTATGGAGGTATGGTACTTGGGATAGCATCAGAGTACTGTGAAGAAAAAAATATCCAAACCTGAATCAAAATTTCTGGTTTTCTTCTTTAAATATTCTCTTGGGGAGGTAACAGGGAGATAAATTAAGGACAGAGTGATTCATTTTGTAGGAATGCTTCAACACATGGTTTCACAGACAAGAAAAACCTTTATGAATACAGCAAAATATTTTCATATCCAGGTTGCATACACAATCATTATAAGAAGTGTGATTCAACTGGCTGGAATTGCGTCATCCTCACGTACAATGACAGTACCATGATCCAGAAAAGAGCTTCTGCAGAACTTTTTAATCTCTGCTTTCTGCAATATCCTAGCTATGTCCCAGTAGTGGGTAGAAATTATCTTGAACGTCTGCGGTACACTGGATTTTTGCTTGCTGTCAGACACCGGACTGACTTTGAGTCACATATTTCAGCCTGAGTCAAGGCCTTAGTACCTTCCAGACAGTTATCCAGGGTCTGTCATGAGCAGTTAAGTTAGTACTTAAATTTCTTTGATAATTTTGTCACAGCAAGCATCTGCTGGCACCAACAAAGCAGTGCCATGCTCTACACTGCTGGCAGGAGGCTAATGAGCTAGTACTGGGAAGTATAAAACCTTGCTAGTGGTGGCACGGCGTGGAGAGATGTGACCAGAGAAACAAGGACCTGCCTCCAGCTCTCAGTACCTGCTCACCGCTAAAGGACATTTTTAGCAGTTGTGTTTATGGTGGAGGTGCTGAAGCATCCCACTGTGCAACATGCAAACCCAAACCCCCACATGTCTCTGATGTCTTTCAGCAGACTGTTTCTGTAACAGTAGCATAAATATGGAAACCAAAATAAGGACTGGTCTTCTTCCATTGTATTTTAGTAAGATGAGAGTCTGTAAGTACAGTCCAAGGAAAAAAAAATGAGAAAAACCAACAGCTTGTGGGGTAGAGCCTGTGGTCTGGGCTTTGCACAAAGATGTTAAATAGCAGCCAGAGAGAGAAAGCAGAGCTCTGACAGCTCACTGGAGGAAGAGGTGAGATCCGAAAGAGCAACGGAGTAGGAAAGGGAAGCTGTCACAAAGCCAAAATTAAATAAAAAGGAACAAGGCTGAAGGGACTCGAAAGGAGAGATTTTGTGTCTTCTTGGATGAAGAAGCAATCTTCTTAGAAAGGAAAATTATTTTTAATGTTTTTGGCATATTGCTCCCTAGGAGTAGGCCTGTTCTTGCAGTGTAGGTTATTCTGCGGAGAAATCCTCTTCTCCCAAGGGGACCAAGGACTGGGTACCTGTCTCACCCCACCACACTTCACAGCAGTGTAATCCCATTCAATTCAGCAGGCAGGGCTCCTGTCTCTGGTGGCTTCAGCTATCAGTTGAGCGAAGCTAATGGCCCTGCTGGGAACCCAAGGCAGCTTTGACTCTGAAGGCTGTAAATGCAGAGTTGTTTGTTCTCTTCTTGCAGTCCTCTCTCTTTCCATCAATGTTAATGAATAGTATTCTATTATATTATGGATAAATTAAGAAAATATATGTATTACTCTAGTTTAATATATAATAAAATAGCCTTCTCTCCTTTACTCCCAGAGATTTTCCTGTAAAAACTGACCCTGGTAATTAAGTACTGGTTATCCATTCTGCAACTCCAGACCTGTAAGTTTGAGTTTGTTTTCCAGTATAAATTGATAGCTCAATCTCATTAGCTATAGTAATTTTTTTATGGTGAGACCGTGTATTATTGCTGCCTGTGCTAAATCTCCTGTGGGTAAATGTGCCTAACACTTTCACATAGCAGTACATTTGTGTACTCAAGAGCTGTGATTACCATGTGAGCATTTATGTTTTTCAGTACTCTTGGGAAAAAATTATGTAGAAATCCTGTAGCAGGAGGGAAGAGAAAATGATTTAGAGCCAGAGGTACCAAATCTTTTCCTTTAGCCAGGGAAGAAGAAGACATCAGAAAAAACTGTTGTAGAGGGTGAGGAAGGAACTGGGTTTGTCAGCTAATTACTCCCCTCTGGGAGCCCTAAGCTTCTGCTCTGTTTCTTACCTGTCTTTTGTTTGCAGAATTATAGCCTAGTGGCAGCAGAATAGGTCAGGAGGAATTAAGCAAAGATTAGTAAAAAATATAGGACATTTTTTTGAAAGATTTTAAAATTGTCGTGGTTTGGCCCCAACTCGACAAGAAAGGAACAGCCCCATGGCCGTTCACTCAACTGCCCCCTCACACACTCTGGAATGAGGAGGACAAAGCCCAGCTAGAAGCTCCTGGGTCCAGACAAAGGACAAGGAGGGATCTTCAC
>NW_009953787.1:2958339-2980397 GCF_000747805.2 Chaetura pelagica
CAGAGTCACGGGGGCTTCGGGAACAGCCACCTCCCCTGGCCCGGGGGCTTCCACAGCTGAGCAATCAGAGCCCACTGGCAGCAAATCCTCTGGCCACAGCATCCAAGTCCAGGGGCCAAGTTCCCCCCTCCTGGCGCCTTCAGGGAATGTCCCACCACGTTCCTCCATGAGGGCAGGGGCACAGCTGCCATCTCCCCATGGGCTGCAGGGAAACTTCTGCTTGGGCACCTTCTTCCCCTTCTTCCTCACCAACCACCAGCACAGCTCTCCCTCTCCAGCACAGCTCTTCTCCCCTAAGTGCTTCTCTGCTCTGTTATGTCAGTCCTTTCGTTTGCTCATGGCAGAGGGCATCTATTGTCCCTCTAATGGCTCCTGGGCTGGGTTTGGAGCAGGGGCAGCTTCTCAGGTTCTTACTGGGGCCATTCCTGGGGCCCTTCCCCTGCTACCAAAAATCCCACCAAAACAAACCAGAACAAAAGTGAGAGTTAAAAATCCAATGGAATAAGCTTAGAAAGGGTGATACAGATACTTAATTATTATTTTTTTTCAAGTATAAAAGCTCATATTAAAAGGAAAGATCTTTTTTTAATTGCTATTTTACTTTTTTAAGACCTTGCAAAGTCAAAATATATCCCAGTGGCTTGGGAAGAGATAACTGATTCCTCAGAGGACACCTCTGACAAAAGACTCAAGCTGCAGACTGAATTTGAAGTCTGTGAAGCTGTGAGTTTCCTAGAGAATTGTGTGACTGAGGAAAGAGTCCTGATTCTCTGAAATGCTGCTCTGCCCTTTTGCAGAGCCAGCAATTAAACCATCGCTTCTCGGCCTCAGCAGAATTGCTAAAATGAGCCATACAATTACTCACATAGTAAGAATTACTGCAAGATTGGCAAACTGAAAAAAATTAGGTGTGTATCTCAAAGAGCAAATAAGTACTCCTGCTGGAAATAATAGGCATACTGCTGTCATGGGGATGGCTTTCCTGTTCTTTCTTGATCCTAGAGAGACACACATGGACACACTTACTAGATGTATCAGTCTGATCAAGAGTGAAAACCTCAAATCTTCTTTTATAGGTTGGCACAGGTAACCATGAAAGCAGTATCCAAAAGAAATGGTATTACTGTTTTCTACTGTTAGATACAGCGATTAGTTACATTAAGTAATGAAAATAGAAGTTGAGAGACCACGGGTTTTTTTCCAAGCTCTCATTTCACAGAGCACCTGACCACACCTTTGCTCAAAGCAATATAATATTATATAATATTAAAAGGTCAAAGATCTAGTATGAATGGATCAGAAAGACAGCAAAATCTCAGGGCTTTGGAGCCTGTTATGAAGTCTTGGGCTCCATCCCTTGACCAGAGACCCATCTAAGTAGGAAACACATATCCCTGCTTTCTCAGCATCCTAACTACTTTTTTAGTAGTTGTGCTTTTTAATTGTACACTTGATAAATTACTGTCTTTCTAGTCCTGAGCCTGTAGGACAGAAGACCTTGGAAAGACTTCAGGTTCCTGTCTTTGCTTATTACATTTGTTCCTTTCTTTCTTGAGGAAACTGAAAGGATAAGGAATGCATTATTAAAACCAGATTGCTTATATAATAATGAAACAAGCAAGACAATAAACAAAGTGTAAACAGCTTGAATAATTAAAGCTGTGTAGCCAAGCCTTAGCAACCTATCTTAGTGAGTTTCACTGTCCCCATCCACCTAAGGTCGTACTGAGTCTGCAAAGAGCCAGTGTTCATGGAAGGGGAGCTTGTCTGCCTCTCTGCTCTTCTGCAGCTTGTTACCAAGGGGAAAGGCTCCACATAAGCAAGATACCAGAACAGAGCCCCTTTCCTTGCTCTCCATGTATTTTTAATCCTGTTCCAAAGTAGCAGCAAACAGCTGTGAGGTCAATGTGAACCATTTATTCTTATTCATGTGTCAAAGGGTTCCTGTGCCCTTCCACAGTTGTGAACACAGGGATGATCTATTAGCATTTACAGAAAATACAGTTGTAGTACAGCTGCAAGATGTAGCAGTTCTGCAAGTCATGTAAATGAGGCTGGCCAAAGCTCCTTCTATTGCTATGAGTTCTCCAGCTCTGGGGTTTACAGTTGCATTGTGTTACAAAGGCTTTGGCCAAACTCCTTTCTTCCCGAAGGAAGCTCAGTGCAGCTCCCTCACCCATCACAAAGTCCAAATCAGAATCACATTTTTGGACAGTAAGCTGGACTCCTGGCCCTGGGCCCAGCTGCTATGTCTGGCTGGGGAGCATATAACATCCTTGAAAACTGCCCTGAACATGCCATAGAGTAAGACATAGGAAAATGGCTTTTGCCTGTCCTAAATGCTCACAGCAGTAAGGAGAGATGGACATGCCAGAGTTTGCTAGAGCTCCTAATGGTGCCTAGGTTAAAGGAAACATAGCTCTTCTCACACTCCTCAAATACCTGTTCCATTGGTTTGCTCTGATTCTCATCTAACATGAGAAATTTAGAGGGTGGAAGCTGAGATCATCTTCTGATAAAGCAAAAACATCTGTTAACCTTGAGTGCTGTCATGTCTGTGTCCTGCAGCCAAGAAACCTCCGTTTCTGCTCCACATTATCACTGGGTGATACTTCGAACAGCAGGAAAAGTCTAGGACAGTCAGATTTATGGAGAACAGAGCTTTGCTGGTGTGAATCAGAAGGGGGGCTGCTCTCTGGTCTCACTCAGCATTAAGGTGCCTTGAAATGCAGCTCCTCCCCTTCACTTGCTCACTTTTGCATGGTCAGTCCTGCACGGAGGACCCAAAGAGAGAAGGAATTTCTGGTAAATCAATAGCCAGGAGATCTACCTGCAGGGGATGCAGGTGGCAAGCCAATGTCTTCTCGGAGTCACTTTAAATAACAATATTTGGGGGAATGGGCGAAGCAGGGGGTGTTGGTGTGTATGGTGGTCCTGGCAGTCACTGCATGGAAGTTCTGCATTGTGGAAAGAAACATCTGAGTATACAAACACCTTGGTTTTTTTCAGTACAAAATTGTCCATAGGATCCTATATATATATATGGATTAAAACTAAGAGCTAGTTATCTTAAACAAATAAAATTAAAAAAAACCCCAAGTCTTAATTTAGCATGTCTGTGACTGTAATACCAGCTTGCACTATCTCAGATAGAATTGGTGGGCTGTCTTAGGACTCACATAATCAGTACCCTGATGTCTTTTCTGTGTGTGAGAGAGAATGACAGTCTTAAAGCTTGCTTTGATATTTATTTTTTTATATCTCTGTTCCCAAACTTTGCTTCTGGATGGCCTACAACAGTGTTTATTTTTCTGAAGCTCATGGTCCGGAACATTGATACTTCCTTGAATATCTCTAATCAGAAACATTAGTAATTGATCTGTGTTTATGTAGACTGGACTACTAAGAAAGTAGATCGAAGAGACAATATCTAGTAATTTATTTTGATTAAATCCTAGATACTGTGTTCTGAATGGAAAATCAAAACGTTTTGCAGTGAGGTCTCCAGTATCTAACAAATCACCAATGATGTAAGTAGGGTGTTCTACCTAGTATTGCTATGATAATGTAGTTGTTACTCTTTCAAGCTTCTTTAAATACATCTCAACAGCAATGCTAACAGCTATGGGTTCAGGAATGCAGAAGGCAGCTATTATTCAGGAGATCTGACTGAATCTGGACACTTTCCTTGCAATTTACTGTAACTATGTAACTGCAAGAGGTGCTGTTAAAGATACTAAGGGTCAATGAGAAAGAATTTAATTATGTCAAGCTCATAGTTCTTTTGCTTTCCACACATGAAAGTATTAAGTGTTAAAATCCTTGAACTGATTAATAGAAATTCAAGATTAATGTCTTATCGTACTGTAAAGAGAAGGAAGCGTGGGCATTGCTAGCAAAAAAAAATGAACCCTGATAAACTAGACAGCTATAATCCTTTTGTGGGAAGGACTAGGATAACAGAACATGACATTTGGCTTCGCTAATTAAAAAAAGCCTTATGAAATAAACCAAAACTCAGATGTTTGATTGCTTCAAGGTGACATCATGCAGGCACTCGCTGCCTTCACGTGTCCTCGCCCTACGCCTTCTGGGCAGAGCTCAGTGTGGAGTGGTGTAGCTGGAAACAGCTGCTTTGCCTCAAATATTTCAGATAGCAGCTTCTTAAAACAGTCTGCTGGTGAGCAGCTAACTTGTTGTGACTAAGTCTTCTTCTGTGGATGTTTCTTCTATTTGTCTTGTTTCCAAAGCTCTTCTTCCTTCAAGATTTTCTAGTGCAAGAGTCAAAAACACAGCCAACTTTAATGTTGTTTGCATTATGGATTATGTTTACTTTGTCCCTAACACAAAATTTAACAAATGCATGTGCATGTTTGTCAGTTTTGTACTGTGTTCAGTGCAGATGGGTTGACTCTGTGACCAGGGCTTTTGGATGTGAGTCATACAAATAATTAATAACAGTACCACCCACCCAGAAATCTCAGTGTCCTGGATATTACAAATGACAGTCATGAGGGAAAACTGATGTACAGAATGAAATTACTTTCTGAGAGTCAGTCAATTAAATGCTTAATTTAAGCCTGCCGTCCAAAACTCCTGATCTCCAGGGCATTTTTCTACTCTAAGTGGTGCCTTGGTAATACCACATGATTCAGGAGCAAAGGGGGAAAAAAAAAAAAAAAAGCACTGTGTACCTCCCATTCATATTAGCCCATGCTAAAAAGAAAGGCAACAAATATGATGGAGCTGAGTCACCAAAGACTGTAGGATAGCTGAGATAACACTTGGCAGCCTTCTTAGCATGTGTTTCACAGAGGTTAAGAGGAAGCCATTTCACATCATGTCAACTTCATCAAAAGCCAGATCTGCAACCTAAATGAAGAAAAGTATTTCAGATTGTGTGGTCATGAAGACAAATTCATTGCATTTACAGGTTGACTGAAAACATAACTCAGAAGAATGAGGTAAACACACTGGTCTTTTCTCTCACTTACAGAAGAGCAAATACAAGCTTGTAATATTTCCTGATTTGACTAAGTATATATTTGAGTAGAAGTATTATAAAGGACATCAATGTTTGAGTTAAATGCAAATATTACTGGGGGGGTTTAACAACAGTGAAGCTACACAACTTCAGAAGTCTTAAGACCATATTTTTTTTCTAGCATCCAATTGCCATTGTTTTTTTGATATGTTGATTAGTAAGTACCCATCAACTCCCCATGGCATTTTACATATAATATTTTCATATAAACTACATTATGAAAAAGTGTATAATTTAGATGAAGTAATGAAACTGACCTTTCTTTATTTACTTGTGTAATGCTGCCAAAGTCTGTAAAAGTAATGATGATAAATATAAACTCAGAATTTTTTAGCCAAGATTTTGTAATGAAAAAGCATCAAATTCCACAGACATTATACTCAGCTGTGCAATTGCTTTGTAGGGACTCTGAGATAGAGCAGGTGGTTGAGTACAGAAATGGTTCAATTTGCCTCATTTGGGTGTGTGTTTACACAGTGGAAGACTCTTGATTTGTACATGAAAAGTGTACAAGAGGACGAAGGCATACCCAGAGTCCATATATGAAGGTGTAAAACTTCTATGTATCATAAAATTGAAAAAGAGATATTTTTTCAGAAATATAAAACTCTAGTCCTAAGACTAGAACACCATCCAAAATACCAAATTGCAACAATAGCTTCAGCCATTTCCATATTTACCTCCTAGAAAGCATTACTTAGTAATTAAAAACAATATGCCAAGTAATATATCCACACTAACCTCTGCTTTTTTCTGGTATTTTCATGCCAGACACTTAAGCCTGATTTAGCCTCTCTATTTGAGACTGTCTGCACAGGAAGAAAACAGGAGTTGTAGGAAGCAACCCACCAGTGACCTATCGGGTTTCACCAAAGCTGCTGTTTGGGATTAAGCAGAGAGATTGCAAAAAAGAGAATGGAAAAATCTATGCATCTTTGTGTCCTGAGGAAATGTCTGACAGCTAATTCAAGCCTTCTTAGATCCCTACGTGTACTGTTGTATCAGCTCAGAACTGCCTAGTCGGCGGCGCAGAATCACCGGGCTGCTGAGAGGAGATGAAGATTTCTGGTATTCCCAGTTGGCTTGATAACAGTAGCACTGGTTCCTCCTGCTATTGCCTTGGTTTCACAATAATACACAGTGAAGGGGTGGGGGGAACACCAGTGGGTATTTCCAGTCAGTAGTGTCTATGTGCTGCTTTTAGCAATAGTTATGTAGCTGTAAAAATAACCGAGCCAGACTTTCCTGACAGCTCCCTTCCCCTTATGCTGAAAGCAAGAAAGGCAAAACACTTGACTGCACTTCCTACACCCTGGACATAATTTACAGAACTTTCTTTTTTAATATAATCATACTTTCCTTTCACTACACTTTCCACCCAGAAAATACTAGATGCTTAATAAAATGATTAGACAAAGCCACAGATGATGGCAAGTCTGGAAATAAATTACTGTTACAGTCCTGTTAAGGTGTTATCTAGCCATTATCAGTGCAAAATAAAGGTCTCATCTCCCTTGTTTGTTTTCCCTATTTGAGCTCAGTTACAATTTCCAATAGCTCATAACATATATTAAAAAGATAGCATTTTTCTGCTCATCGTAGCAGAGATGGCATGAAGCCTCAAGTAGTGGTCTGTTGTGGTTGGGCCTGTTTTCAGATCTGGAAATGCCAGGTGCAGAGAGAAAAGATTTATTTGATCACTTGGCAGATCTCTCTGCCAGGGCAAGTGTGTTCCTTGGAGCACATTTTCTAGTGTTATGTCTAATTTTAAATGTGGTTTCTACTACTTCCTTACACTACCCTTTTGTACTTTGAGCTGATCTCATTGTCAGGCAGTTTTTCCATATGTTCAAGTGTTTGCTTTCTCAATTCCATCCTATTACTCCTAATAAACTCCCTCATACCATGTTTAATAACTTCTCTTATTACTACCTCCAACTATATGCAGATGATTATATGTTTCCCTGCAGTCAGAGCTTAATCAGCTTGCATATGCTGAGCACATTAGGACTTTCTAGGGTTTTGTGTGCAGGGTGGCTGGCACCATCTCATCAGTTCTTTCTGCAAGAGGCCAGTACTTCACACATGCCACTGACTGGCAGTATCAGTCAGAGCTGCTGAAGGGTGCTGCAACAGGAGAGTGGCCAGGGAACATCTCTCCATGGAGGAAGGGAAGTTGAAAGAAAGAGGGACTTTGCTCCTTTCTAAAGCACCTAGAGGAGGGGAGGGAAACCAAGCTCTGCATTTATCATGTACCTGTTTCCAGCATCCAAGGACTGAGAGCCTTGTCTTGAATGAGAAACTTTCCTGAGCATCTCTCCTTCTTCCTGATGGCAGGAAGACAAACAGAAGGGAAAAATTTTTAAGCTCACTCTTTCATTACAGGCTTCCTCCATCTCCCCTCTCTTCCTGAAGCCTAGTCTTTATTTACCGTTGCAAATATATTTTAGGGATCTGGCATCTCTAAGAAAGTGTTTTCAGCTTGAATTGGGGTGAGGGGCACTGGCCGAGTGCAGTGTGACTGGTGGACATTCCTGTGGGGCCGAGTTGTGCTTCCTCCCAGCTATAAAGGAGAAACAGGCAATAGGGAAGGAAACACTGAGAGGGAAGAGGATGTTTGGCTAAGGTAACTATTAATCCACTGAATAAAAACAATAACAATCCCTCATGTTAAATTTAGATGGAGATAGACAATGCTTTTACAATATTATTCTTCTGGAGAGACAGCAGATATTATTCAACCCATTATGTACATAATCTCTCAGCCAACTTGCATCTCCTTACCATGCAGGTACTTGCATCAGCCACATGTACTCATGAGATGCACAAAATTCTCCTTAGCTGCCACTTTATTTCATAGGCATGTACCTTGTGCTGCCAAAGCAGTGTAGGTACATTTAGTCCATCACTGTCCTAGCAAGAGACACTAATCTCTATGTTTTTGCTAATGTCTGGTTTTACAGAGATGTTCTGAGTATGTAGAGTAAAATAAGACTGTGCCCAAGGTAGTGGCTCCTGGCTTTCCCAGTATTTCAGTGGAGAGAAAATTAATCCAATTTGTGCAGGATTCAGTTCAGTTTCTTCTTTACTTGTCAAGATTTGAACCAACATCACCTCATCTCCAGTGTATTTACCACTGAATATACCTTATATAAAATTCTTTAATAGTCAAGCAAATGATGAATGGAACCCAATTAATCTGCTTTTATGGAAGAAAGCTTCCCACAGGATTTCCTTCTTTATGACTTCCAATGTAAATGCTGAATGACTATTCCATTAGGTATGAGAGATGCTAGTTGCTTCATTTTGTGTAAAAATGGTTATTTCAAACAGCTAACTAAAAAAGCCCAAACAGATCCCAGAGGTAACTAGTATAGCTACCCTATTCATCGAGTTGGTGATCTGGGACAACATCGTATCCCAATGACAGCCCTTTGTGCTGGCATTTACTACTAGGTAGCTCAAGTATCTACCATCCGGGGCTGTATGGATCTCCTGTTTAAGTGTTTTGGTATTTGATAGGAGTGCTCTTTGCTGAGGATATGGTTTTGACTTTGCAGCATGATACAAATAATAAATCAAGAACTATTCTTCTGCCTCCCAGTTGAATGTCCTAATCAGCATGCTATAGATTCACACACTTTAACTGTATCTCTCCATGCTTCCTCTAAGAGTAATTTTTTATGCACAGTTTCACTGGGGGCCCTGATCCCAGCCTTTGGGTCTGAATCCCTCCAGGTGAAAGGAGACTTGCAATGCTCCCACATGAGGGATTAATTCTGCCAAGATCTGTGCTGAGCAGAAGCTTTATTTCTGTATATCCTCCACTTAATGAAAAACTGTGCCTGGACTCACCTCTAGCAGAGGCTTCTGGTTTTAAAGGAGGTTTTCCTCATAGTAAAAGTCACTTAAGCACCAGAAATCTACTTAGCATTTTCCCATCAATTTGATTTTGTTTTAATAATTGTATTTGAATCTACCTGATTTTGTCCTTGTGCTATGGAGGGAGGCTTCAATACCTTGCTCCCTGTTCCAATGGGAAGTACCAAAGTCTGTCTGAACTTCCCGTGGATGTTAGGCATTTCATCTCTGCTGGTTCACTCCAGAGAACCCAGTTTTATTTCATTTTATATGCATTCAATATAAATATATATCAGGGAATATAAATAGTGTATGTCTTTATTTTTCTTTTCCTAATATAAATGTGTCAAAAAATGAAAGCATCTGTGGTAAAATACAACTTTTTTTTTTTTTTTTTTTTTTTTTTTTTTTTTTTTTTTTTTTTTTTTTTTTTTTTTTTTTTTTTTTTTTTTTTTTTTTAATACATACTTTGGCAGATATTTGTTTTATAGCTCACCAATTTAACTGTCCAGTTGCCCTGTAATTTAAATCACTATGTCTGCTGGGTAAGGACCATGCCATTTCTTTTGTGTCTAGCACACTGGAAGTTCAAAGCATATTTTTAGGTAGCAATAGTAGTAAAGGAATAAATTAAGAAACATAAGCAAGAAATAGGTGAGAAGGGCTATCTAGATTTCTTTGTGTTAAAAACACTCCATTCATCACATCCTCCTGAAGCTCATTGTTTTTCTAGCATAACACTGCGTAAAATGAAAATAAGTTACAACTACTTGCATTGTTTCAAAGCCCAGAATGTGACTTAGAAAAACACTGTGGGATCACAATGAAAATGGCTTATTACCAAAGAAGCTGAAGTATCAGCAGATTTAATCCATCACCTACTTGTCTGCCAGTAGAATTATGCCTCGCGTGTATTTGCTACTCTGCCCTTCCAATTCTGCATGTTAATACATAGAGAAATCTTATTTTAAAAGATTTAAGAAATGTTGACCTGGCACTAATTGTAGAGATTTCATCCTATTGGAGAGAATAATAACAACCATACCCATTTCAGGGGTACTACACACAAAAGCCTTATGCTAGGATTAAAATGCTCTGAGGGTGGAGGAAACGTCTGGAAGTTGTTCAATGCAGCCTGGACTCTTTTTTTTCATTTCAAACTAAGGCTGAGTTGTTCAGTCATGAATGAGAACAATAGTGGCTTTTAAAGGAATGCAGTTGGGAAGGTTGGCTTTTATTGGCAGTTTGTGCAAGGTCTGTGCTTCATGAGTGCTGTCAGATGCAAGTCTGGAGTGACTGAAGAGCTGGACCAGCTCTTTTGTGTTGCATGAACTCAGATTTGGTCTTGCGGTGCACAGACTGGGATAGTGGCACCAGCCCAGCAATAATCGAAGACAGACAGGAAAGAGAGTCTCCTCTGAAAAGGGCACTATAAAAATTGAATTATAAACCAGAGTGTGTAGATTCCACTTGGCTGGATGGAAAAGCCCACTGTTTCTCTGTTGTTGCAGTAAGGTTTTGATTAAAGGTAGGTTTTGCTTATAAATTTTCTGGCAACTGCGTCTAGATGGTTTCTTAACACTTAAGTACATGACTAAAGGTATGGCTTTCCCATGATTTCAGAAGGAAAGTTTCATGTAGTATTTTCTCATGCCAGATTTGAAGCTTCTGTGAAACCAAGAATTAAAAAGAGATCTTCAACAATTCATGGATTTTTGCTGACTAAAAATGAGATTAAATCTGTTCAATCATTTTACATCCCCCTTAATGGAAAGTCACAAATTTGTAGGAAGGAACAAATAGTTCCCAGAATAAGGGATTTAAAAAGCATTGGCCAGGTCAAAGCACATTGAGATGCACTTCAGTAACATCCAGAAGAAGGAAACGTGGCAGGCAGAATTGTTAGCATTTTGTTATTATTTATATTCCCATCACCCCCAAAGAGACCCTGTTGTGCTGGAGTTGCTCAGGCCTGTCTCAGACATTGGTGACCTTCTCTCCAACACCCTCTTTTCTAAGATCATGCTCTACAAGAGGGCACTGTGAAAAATATGGCATGCAAATTAAGCATTTAATTACCAGACTCTTCCATGTCGGATTTTTTAAAAGTAGAAATTACCAATACGATGAATATACAATGAAAGGGAATAAAGGTAGTCAGCATAAGCAAATCAAGCCTATTCCAAAGGGGTTATTTCTGAACAGAAGGGATTTTTAGGTGGTCTAAGTATGTTAGAAGGTATTGTGGATTTCCTTTCTCATCTTGCCATTTTAATTTTTTTCTGGGATTCAAACTCCATATTCAGTAAGCTATTCCTTTCAAGCAATGATCTTTTTCCAAAACATGCTTTGTTGTTACAGGGGTTTTCCTACAGTCAGCACAGAAGTGGTATTTCAGATTGTAATAAGCATGAGGACATGTTCCAGATGTACCATCCCATTTCCACCACATATGAGTACACTGAACTATCTTTCTGTCCTAGCTTGACAGCTTTATCTTAGAAAAAGTTTCTGTAATTCCCACTTAGGTTGTAAATTCCTTAGATGCAGTTAGATTATGTTGAGTTTACTGTAAAGAACGAGACATATATTGCAGGATTTAAAAATTCCTTTTATCCCATTGGGTTGGACATATTAAATAACACAAAGAAATCCCAAATACCTGTCCTTTATTGTAGTATTTCTTGAATCCTGGCATATGCAAGAATATATTTGTCAGAGGAGAAAAAAATATATCTGTGCTTATACTACATTTGGTGAACAGAATAGCCTCTTGAATATCTGTCTTGGTTCTTAAGATGAAAAAGTTCAATAAAACTAAATCTTTTAGAATCATGTTTATTTTCCTTGCAGTGCAGCTACAAATCCTGGTTAGATGCTACTTCACTATGTTTCATATAAGGATAGCTTTGCCCTGGAGAGCTCACAGCCTACACTCGTAATGCATAGATGAGCAAGCCACGTAAGGGGATATGGATGGAAAAAAACTAATGGAAAAAACAAATCAAATGCACAGAGGAGGCCAGTTCTCCATAGCATTCGTTTTAAGTCCTTGCTTTTCATTATCTATTATCAATGGACTCAGTGACTGGTTACAGACCAGTAATTTGCTTTGACAGTTTTATAATTTGATTCCTGACATTTCTCTGATGTTGGCTGAATGGGAGCCTGTAACCCATAAAGGCTCCGAAAGCTTGATCAGTATATCAGGAACAAGCTACAAGGGGCACATACTATGCAGTATGAGGATTTTTATCTTTGCCTTCACTAGAGTCTCTGCACCTGTGGTCCAGTTACCAAGTGGGATTATTTAACTCATTCCATCCTTAAACTATGTGAGAGAGGCAAGTAATATCAGCGTCCTTGGCTGCAAGCCCATTGAGGCAAGGGCTTCTTGCCCAGCTACATGCATGGTGCTCAGAAAAGCTGGGCTCTGGCCCTGGCTGAGTGCTGCATTTCCATTTTAGCTGAACACATGACAGTACTACACATATTACCTGGCACTCATAGGACTTCACCGGGTTTCTTGACACAGAGTTGCCCGGCATTTGTGCAAAGGTGCAATACTGTCTTACAGATGTCCTTCTTTTTAAAACATTTCTGAATTGGGGAAAACTTTGCATAGGCTTTCTGACAACTTAAGTTTCAGAGTACACACAGTCATCTGCACCTCATAACCCACCCAGTCCAGAACAAATATTAAGTGCAGCTTTGTATACAGCTTTTCTACAAAAGTTGTGCCAAGTTCCCTCTTGATCCAGTTTGTATTTCTTCTCTGATAATTTGTTCTACACTGTTTCAGGTAGTCCACATCTACAGACATTTTACTTAATTTATTAAATAGTTTTCCTGCTGGTGTTTGCTTTAGGCAACATATGAGAAAAAATATGGAATCTTGGGAATACAAGAATAGAATTATTTGTTATTGATAAGCAAATTACCTGATTTATTGTGCCTTAATTCAAGGACAGCTGACAATATTTTAAGAAAATCACTAATAAACTTATGGGTTTTTTTCTATTCCCCTCTGAATTGCAGTGCAATTATTTTTAAAAAAAAGCACTATTAGCCTTTGAAACCTTGGGTGCACAAACTGCCTGTGAGAACTCCAGCAGGGTACAGCACTTCCCCTAACCGTTTTGCCTTGCCTTTACTTGCCTTTTCTTGCCTTTTCTTGCCTTTTCCTTTTCCTAAAGAGTTCTGTCCTTAACATGTGTCAAGTACCAGCTCTAAATCAAAAGATCAAAATATGAAAGGGAAAAAAGCCAGAAAAACCAAAGGAGGAAAAAGAGTCAGAAAGAAGGGCTGAAGTCTCCTAATCCCAGAATATACTTTTTATGAGAAGTATACTTGAGAGAGGCTATGACCTCACTGGCAGGCTTCATAAGGATGGTTGCCTGATCCCGTGGATGTCTTGGACATGTTGATGTACTTTCCTACAGAAATCAGACTCCTGTGAAATAGTGCATACCCATATCTTTTTTCCAGAATGGCCTAAAATACCTCTGTAACATCTGGGAACTGAGGAGAACTGTACTTACCGATATACCAGTTAAGAAATTAAAACTGCTTTTGTTACTAAATGAACATTTTGGCTCTTTATTGAGCCCAGAATGTGCAGATGCCTCAACAGTTTTGCTTATTTTTACAGAAACTAAAGAGAAAATATCTTTTCATATGAAAAATATGAATAAATTCAGACAACATAAATGGTAACCTCTGCCACTAAAGTCAGGAATGTTATGTAATGCATTAAAAATGGAAACCTTTATCCAACAGAGATCAATATTTTGTATGAACATTAAAATAGGTGTGGTTTTACTACTTTCCACTGCTTTAGCATTACAACAGACCTCCAGGCATAATGGAGAAGGGTAAGTCAGCATGATGTCTGCTTTATATTGCTGGAATAGTTAGCAGTAATAGTAATGAATGGGATCTCAGTGGATGCATTATAAAGTGTATTCTAATGAATTTTCCCTTTTCAACAGCCTTTTGGGAGATGAACGTGGCTGCATAAAGGGGAAAGCCAGGGGGATGAACGTGTAACAGTGTCCATTGTTAAGATATTGTTGCTGACAATATGTTCTTGCCTGTTTTGTATTAAGCTTTCCAGAAAACAGTATTTTAGTAGAATTGTTGTGGTTTAGGCCTAACCAACAAGCAAAGAACCACGTGGCTGCTCAGCTGACAGCAAAGAACCACGCAGCTGCTCACTCACCCCTGTGAGTGTGGGATGGGGAGGAGAAAATCCAACTAGAAGCTTGTGGGTTGAAACAAGGGCAAGGAGGGTTCACTCACCAATTGTGGTCATGGGCAAAACAGACTCAACTCGGAGAAAAAATATCAATTTCATTTATCACTAATCATATGCAAAAAGAACAAAAACAAAACTAAAAGCAGTACTTAAATACCCCACACCACTTCTCCCTTCTCCCTGGGCCTGATTAATTCTTCTCCTCAGCAGCACAGAAAGACAAGGAATGGGATTTAGAGTCAGTTCATCACATGTTTTTTTCTGAAGCTCCTTCCTTCTCAGGGAGAAGGATTCCTCACACTCTTCTCCTGCTTCACTGCCATGTCCCTCTCATGGAAGAGGATCCTTCCTGAATCCCTCTAACATGAGTCCTTCACACAAGATGCAGACCTTCAGGAACAGACTGCTCCAGCGTGGGCTTCCCACAGAGTCATAGGCTGCTTCAGGAACAGCCACCTCCCCTGGCCCAGGGTCCTCCATGGCTGCAGGTCCACATCTGCTCCACTATGGTCCTTCATGGGCTGCTCCACTGTGCTCCTCCATGAACTACAGGGAAACAGCCTGCTGTCTCACCATGGACTACAGGGGAACCTCTGCTTGGGCACCTCCTCCCCCTCCTTCCTCACCAACCTTGGTATCATTGCTCTTGCCATTGCTTTCCACTTCCTCCTCTCTTCTAATTTCAGATCTTATATCAGTTTGTATCTCCTTTCATAAGTTAAACACAGAGGCATGTCCTTTGTCCCTGATAGCTCAACCTTGATCACAGATGTGGCTGCATTTTTTGGAGCCGGAGGAGTTTTTCAGCAGCTTCTTACAAGAGCCACCCCTGTGGCCCCTCCCCTTCTACCAAAACTGTGCCAAACCAAATCAGCACAAGAACGCAATATACTACTTTACCTTCTGATGTCCCTTCCTTGAAAATGGGGAAATGGGAAAGGAAACAAGTCCTTCAAAAGAATAGCAAATGGAGTGAGAATCTTTAAAGTCTTTGAAAGCCAGTGATTTTCTTACAACTACCACTGAGGATTAGTGGTTTTGTTGATTTTCTGAGAGGATTCTCTGAAGAGTTGCTCTAAGAGCTTCTACTCAGGGTGCCTGAACTGCCACACTACAGTAATTCTCTTTTATTTATGACCATCTTTCTGGAAAAGTCCAACCCCACCTGCAATGAGCAAGGACATCCTCAATTAGATCAGGTTGCTCGGAGTCCCAGCCAACCTGACCTCAAATGTTTCCAGGGATGGGGCATCTACCACATCTCTAGGAAGCCTGTTTCAGTGTTTCATCATACAGTAAATAGTTTCTTCCTAATGTCTAATCTAAATCTCCCTTCTTCCAATTTTAATCCATTACCTATTGGCCTCTCACTACAAGCCCTTTAAAATGTCCCTCCCCAGCTTTCCTGTAGCCCCCTCAGGCACTGGAAGGCTGTTATAAAGTCTCCCCAGTGCCTTCTCATCTCCAGGCTGAACAAGCCCAACTCTATCAGCCTGTCTTCATAGGAGAGGTGCTCCAGCCCTCGGATCATCTTCATAGCTCTCCTCTGGACTCTCCAACATCTCTGTCTCCTTTTTGGGTTGGGGTCTCAAGAGATAGACACAGAACTCCAGGTAGGGTCTCATGAGAGCAGAGTAGATGGGGACAGTTACCTCCCTCAACCTGCTGGCCATTATTCTTTTGATGAAGCCCAAAAATACAGGTCTCTGCCAGCTCTGTAGGCCTACATTTGACAGAACTTAGGGCAGGTATTCCTAGGAACACAGAAACACTGGAGCTTTTCTTTGCAAAGCTGTACTGCAGTTTCAGTTGGTCTTACGATGTGTGTGGTAAGGACTAACAGGACTTCTACTGGTGACACATTAAATAAAACTATACTGGTGTTTTACTCTTTGGGGAAAACTGGAGCTTTGTATTCTAGATTTTAAAAGTGTGTGTCTAGAAAGACTTCATGCCATTTGGTACTGGCTTAATTTAAAATTACTTTTACTGAGAGTGGTGCTCAATGAATATCATAATTTGTTTTACAGACTTTCTCAGGATACTTACATACTGACATTTTTCAGCATCACTGCTATGATACCCTGAAGAAGTTTTTTTGTATTCAAGTGATTTATTACAGGAGACAGAAATTTTTTTTTTCCCCTAAAAAACTCTAAACAGGCTTTTCTTTTCTCTCTCTTTTTAAAAGGATCAATATCTCAAAGCATGTGGGAGAAAGGATAAAAAGTATAGATGCTGGAATTTTTGCTTAAGTTCTTGTTGAGATTAGGGATGTAGACCAAAGTAAAATTAGTACAGAGCTTATAATTATTTATTTTTAGTTATTTTTTTTTCCCACCTGCCCAGGACCCCATGACAGTGTGAGAACACAGGTATGGAAAAAAAAAATAAAATATGAAAAGAGGTAGCACTTTGAAGGGAAAATAAATAGAAGACTAGATTAAAGCATGCCACTGCTATCGTTAGTTTTCTTACTAATTCTTCATAGACATAGTTCCAAAGCCCTGAAAGTCAAAGGAGAAGATAAGAGTCAGATCCACTGGTTGGCATTCATCCCAGGGTCACAGCTATATATAATTGTTTTTCAGTAGACTTAATTTCCTGAGAATTGAGGTTATAAAAACAAAAAACCTTTTCCCATCCGAGAACTTTATTTTAGCAATCTAAAAGTAATCTGTTTTCATCTGTTCTGGGTAGAGCTATGTGAAGTATTACATACATATCAGTTAAAATCTTTAAGATAAAATTTAAACTTATATGAGGTGTTGTATTAATAAGATCTTTGAATACTACGTATCGTTAAGGATGCAGAAGCAAACTTCCTACAGATACATATCTCTTAATCTTCTTGGTTTTCATACAACTTGGTTGTTCTGTTTGGGTTTTGTATTTAAAAAAATAAAACTTTCATTGCCAAATAATAGATTTCACCTCTTTTAATATGACATTGTCTTCTGCTGACTGATACATGGACTGTTTTTTGTCTCTTTTCCTTTATCCTGGGTGACTGTGCATGACTACTGTGAATTGTTTGTTGACAAACACAGTGGGTGCAGTCAAAGTATATGTGTTGTCCCTAGAAAAGGTGTTTGAAGACACCCAGAAACTTTTGGAAAACCTGAAGGCATCTGGTTTGATCTTAAACTGGACAGCATAAATTTTTGTGGAAGACATGGGCCTGCTGTTGAATTATCTGTCTGGAAAAGATATCGCCACTGATTCTTATAAAAATTAAGCAGTCTCTCTTTTCACAATTTTTAATATTTTCACATGAAATGGTTTGTTAAACATGAAGAAATGGGACAACATCCACTCAGCTAGTGACTATAAGCTTTGCCAAGTGGGTTGAGCATTAAAATTATGGGAACCCCTGTCCAAATACACAGCTGATGTATGAAAATCATAAAATATGGAGAAATCTCACATATAATTTTTCTTAGTGAAGCTGGCCTGTTTCAACAGGGCTTTGTGTGAGTCTGGAATTTGCCTGAGAAGTAAGAGAAATCTACTAAGATACAAACTGATTGTCTTTTTGTACCACCAGTGCCAAGGAAAATAACTTATTAGATGCACCAATCTTTCTAGCAAATATTCCTTGACAAATTCTAAATTACCAAGATAATAATTCTCTGTCACTTGTGCTCATATTTATTTTATAGTTTTAACATCTATTTTTTCACTCTTCTTTTTCCTATAAAATACCACTTCTCCTCACAGATAAATACAAGTAGTAGGAATTTTTAAATTTTCATTATTTATTTTTTTAACTGAAAAGCAGAATATAGAAACAAGACAGGTTTATAAAGCCCAAAGTCACATGACTTGTATCTACAGATGTAAAAAGATGACCTACAAGTGGAAGACATTATATAAAAGTGATATTCTTGTCTTTTTACTTAGCTAAGATTTGAGCTTAAGATTCTTGGGTTCTCCTGTAGTAAGTGAAGATACTACCAGTACCCAAAACACAACAAGGAACTGAAAGACACACTTGCATTTAGAGGGAAAACCTCTGGAAAGATTTCCATATGTGTTTGGCATCTTTATGAAAAACCAACAACAAAACAAACTAACCCACAGCAAAAGCAAACAAACAAATGAAACAAACAAACAAACAAGGAAATAAACCCAACAAACAAACAAAAACCCAAAACCAACAAAAAATATACCTCCAGAAATTAGGGGTTAATACTTAGTTTGCAACTTAGTTGCATTTCTATGACAATGTATTGTAATGAACTTTACTTGTGAAAAAAAAAGGGCTATTTGTTTTTAGGACATTGAGCTTTTAATGTTTTATTTTGGGGAAAAAAATATTACAGAAGCCTGAGTGGGATTTTTTGCTTGTTTGTTTTTTTCCTGGGATAAACTGGAGAGAAAACCTTTTTATTTATTAAAAAAAAACAACAACCCAACCCAACCAACCCAACAAAAAACCCCAAACCAAACCAAACCAAACCTACAAAAAAACAGTACAAAAACCAAAACCCAGACCAGAGAATGGGCTTTTCAGACAAATGCTGTCCTGTTACTAAACCTCTGAAGAGAAACTCCATATGCATAAACAGGAGAAATATGGAAACTCAGAAACTATCCAATACCTTGCAAAAGAAAGGACTACAAGCAAAGGGAAAACAAACAAAAAAAACCCCCAACAACAACAAAGCGACAAGAAGCAAACAAACAAGACCACAACAAAAATCCCCTCAAAAACAAAACAACAAAAATCCACCAAAAAAAACCAAATCCAAACCAAACCAAAAAACCAAAACCCAGAAAAAACGATGACAGAAGCCAACAGTCACATTGTCTTTCCCAATGCTCTTCTCCTTTAGTCTCAGGACCAAGTCCAATTTCATTAAAGAAATTTTTCAGTAAGCATTCTTTGAAGCATTCATCCATAAACAGAAGGGTTACTTTTTCAGCTGAGACTGCATCTAGCATGAGTGTGAAGCAGTTAAAGTAAACCCCTAGTGAGTGCATGAATTTAAAGTATCTTCCTTCTCTTTTAATGACCTGTTGGCTTACTGATTTCTTTTCCAACCTGGGTTCAGGATTGAATTCAGTGCCTGGACTGGGGAAAACTGCAGCAGCAAAACCTGTTCTATATGTTTTTATTTGTGATCATTCCTTGTCCCTTCCTCTCCCTACTGCAGCTGTAAGGTTAAGTGCTTCAAAGGGACAAATAGGTTACTTGACTAACTTTGTTTTTTAATGTCTTGCTTTATTTATGAAATTTCTTATGTTTGTTTTTTTTTAGCTTACTAGTCCAGAAAACTCAAATTAGTTTTGCCTCAGACTTTGGCAGTTAATTTTAATTAATAATATCATTATATTTTATTAAGCATCTTCCTGGAAAGAAAAATTATCTTTTCTGAAAGAAAAATGAATTTACTTTTTACGAACCGCAGATTTCTCTGAAGTCTGTTATGTGATGATGGCTTGGAACAAGAGGACCCAGCAGAGGTCTGCCTTGCTGGCAGAGGTCTGACAGACCAGTATTTTGTAAGATGATCTGTTGCATAAAATCTCAAGCTGTTCCAGCTGCCTTTTTTGGCTGTGTCTACACGGAAAGGCAAAGGAGAGGGTCTGAGAACAGCCGTGTGATTTCCAAGCCTTGACCGTACTACTGGTGAGCACTTGGCTGTACCTGCATCTCAGCTTCCCTGTTACTTTTTGTATCTGCCAGTGGTTATTTCAGATCACTCCCTTGCCTCTGCAGGCCACATGAATCATATAGTGAGCTTTTGGAGCACTGGAGTAGGTCACTGAGGGAGGCTAAGGAATTTGTAGTTTTTAAGAACTTTTAGAGATGAGAAGAGTGAAGTAGGAGCAGCTTGAGGAAGTGGATGGAGCTCAGGATCACCTGAAGCCCCCTCCAGCACTACCTGTTACTCTTTCATGATATATCTGGTTATACGTTGGCATGCAAAATATATTGGAGACTGGCTTCTGCAAGAGGACAAAGCACATTTTTAGGGTAGTCTGTCAGTTCACAAAGTGGTGGTCTTGATGAACCTGGACTAAATTTAACCAAAAAGCCTGTAAGCAGACCTTAAGAATTGTGGTTCCCTAGAGATAAGGGTATTTGTCAGGAAAAGCCACAGTTGCACCTTGTACAAACTCATGATTTAGGCTAGATTAGGCCTAGGCAGCACTTGGGTGAGATTTGACCTAGAAGAAAGATGGTGTCACTTCTTGAGGAGTGGCTGCTATTTTCATATGTTTTCTGTGTTGTTATAGGACCATCAGACATATTTGGCACTTTATACCTTGCAGACTGTGTAATAAAAAATGAACTAAGCAGGAATAATGATTTTACCTTTAAAAAGAGCAGATGAGTAGATGTTGAACATAAATATTTTTAAAAGAAAATATTTCCAAAATATTTGGCAGTAGTTTTTTGAGAAGAGAGTGATTTTAATTGTTTTTATTCATCCTCGCAGAGAGTGATAGAAAGAGGTTATTACCATTCTTATGTAGCACCAAATGTGGCATAACAATGCACAAGGCTCATAAAATCATTTGCAGCTTTCACATTGTAATATCTCAGGGGGGAGGTTGTTTTCAGTATTGGTTTTTAGGAAACTGTACAATGCAAAGAGCTGGGGGAGCACTTATATCCCCTAAAGCTCATAACATTTTTTGAGAAAACATTAACATGTTTTTCTGTTTTTCTCAATATTAACACTTAAAAATGCTATATCTAAATGAAACATGCTGTTGCTTAGGTTGCATAATAGTGAACACGGGATGAAAACGTGTTTTCAAAAGTCAAGCTATATTGTAAAACAGGTGTGTTTTATCTATCAGCATATTTGAAACCCCAACTGTGTGCATTTGTTAGAGCAGAGGTAGATGTTGGGTTACTGTAATTTCATATATACATAAAAATGATATATATCACATACACAGGCATGTGTGACCTGACCAAAAATGTAACCTAAGTGCTTTCTTCCCAAATTGGATTCTGCTGATCTTAAATAATGCCAAATTAGAGTTTCTCCTGAAGTTAAATTCTGAAATTCAAGCTGCATTCTAAGGATGCTGAATTTGAATGATCATTAGCACAATCCTCCGAAGCTCACACTGGCAACTCCACAAAAACATTTCCCCTAAAATATCATATTTTGGAGTTTCTCTCTTTATGAAGTGAAATCTTTAGCTGAAAAGTAAGGCAATGCACAAGAATTGTTTGCCATAGATGTTTCTTGCCTGTGGCAGCAGCTTCTGTGATCTTGGACAGCACGTATTTTTTTGGAACCAGTGAAGCTGACCATATCCAGCATAGAAATTAATGGGCTCCATGGGATTTTTCTTGCACTCCAACTTGAGGTGACCTTGGATGGTGAGACACTGGAAGGGCAGTGAGACACTGCAACAGGTTGCCCAGGGAAGTTGTGGCTGCCCCTTCCCTGGAAGGGTTCAAGGACAGATTGGATGAGGCTTGGAACAAAGTGGGAGGTCTCCCTGCCCGCAGCAGGGGGGTTGGAACTAAGTGATCTTTAAGATCCCTTCTAACACAAACCATTTTGTGATTCTATGGTAGTGATTATAGTTTTCTTCTCAGCATTATTTGTATTACAAATTATTTAAGACAGACTGTGATTTGGTGCTAGCTTGGTGGGCCATGGTCCACAGCTACCTGAGACAATGCACTTCTGTTAAGAGTAGTGGAAATGGCATTATCTTGGAAATGTACCTTGCACCAATTCTCTTAAAATACCCAATAAAGATTTATATGCATTAACTGTATTCTAAGAGAGCATAGGTGTTAATGATTCTTGGAAAAAATGACAAAGAAATAGCTAAATGAAAATCCCTCCAGAAATATTTCAAATAAGCATGTTGAACGATGTCCATTTGATTCTCCATTAATGCACACCTGGAAAA
>NW_009953787.1:2980456-2984443 GCF_000747805.2 Chaetura pelagica
CTTGTGCTTGTTTCTTTTATGTCATGTTTCCATAGAGTGGAAAGCAGGGAAGAAATAAGCTTCATATTTTCATTTACTAATAGTGTTAAGAAGACTTAAGAGTATTTTCAAGAAAAAAACCAAACAACCCAAAATAAAACGTATCCACTACAATACATATAAACCATCACAACCTCAACATATATATTTTTATATATTTGTTTAAATTATATTCTACACCCACCCTCCCCTCTTTTTTAACCTTTGTTTTTTTATTTGGTTACAGAGGACAGGTTGTGGAAGTTAGAGCCTGGCCATGGATTTGCCCACAGTAACTGGGTAAACTGGTCAAAAAACAAAGGGGTTATTTGAGAAGTAGATTTGAAAGTTTATATTTTAAAACATGTAACAACCGTGGAAATTTCATGTGCAAAGAAGTTTTCAGTGTTTCAGGATTTATAGATCTGTGTTATTGGACACCTCCATCTGGACACTTGCAAGTAGAGAATTCATATATGAGTGGGTGCACCCAGACACTTTGCAGCAAGCCATTTTTCTGAGCAAGCTCACTGGAAATAATTGAATTTCCATTCAAGAATGCCAGAAACACTTTCCATTTTTCCTAAATACTGTAAGAGACCAGTTTTGAGTTGTATACCTCAGTATGCAGTACAAATATATTTTGCCAGTGAGTTTCTCAAATTGAGCTTTTCCCACATCAATTTCAATCTTTCATTTGGAAGATATGAAGTTGTAATGCAATAAGTGGTGTCAATTTCATCCAAGGTATGTCCAAAACCTGTCTTCATACATCCTTTAAAAACTTTGGATACCATCCCTGGAACTGTCTCTGGCAAGCTCACTGGAAATAATTGAATTTCCATTCAAGAATGCCAGAAACACTTTCCATTTTTCCTAAATACTGTAAGAGACCAGTTTTGAGTTGTATACCTCAGTATGCAGTACAAATATATTTTGCCAGTGAGTTTCTCAAATTGAGCTTTTCCCACATCAATTTCAATCTTTCATTTGGAAGATATGAAGTTGTAATGCAATAAGTGGTGTCAATTTCATCCAAGGTATGTCCAAAACCTGTCTTCATACATCCTTTAAAAACTTTGGATACCATCCCTGGAACTGTCTCTGCAAATAATTCTAGGTAGCTACACCAGGGAATGTGGTGATACCACTATTTTGTTTAAATTGTTACATAATTTACTGACCTTCCTCATGATATAATACAGGGTGACACAGGGTATATATAAATCTGAAAGGTGTTTATACTCAGGCAAGTGATATATTTCAGAATAACTGGAGAATTTCTCTGTTGTAATAGCCTATTGATGATCACTGCAGAGTGTTCAGGGCTTGGGAGTTTGGCTGTGAATTTCTTTGGGAAGATGTTTTTGTGGAGAAATTGATACAGAATATGGACAGACATTGAGACTGATTCTAGAAGAGTATTTATCTACAAAGATAATTGATTTATATATACCAAGCAAGTCTCAGAAAGGAAGAGATTTCATCTTGTAAGTGGTATAACCAAGCAGATCCAAACAGTGTTCCCAAGTTTCTTTTCTCAACAAATTCAAGACTTATTTGCCTACTTGGGTGAAACGGTGGCAGAAAGAAAAGTAGGGAGTGGCAGGAGAGATGCAGCAGCAGATCTCCTCCATGTGGGACTCCATGGGAAGCCAAGCCCACATCACAGCTGGGACCTCTCCTGCTCTCAGACTAGGAGCCAGCAAAGTGTCTGCCTAGCTGGGCATTACCATGGCCACCAGCAGACTTCCAGAGGCCAAGTCAGGGCACTTGTTTCTCAAAGTAAAGAGCTCCAACAGAAATGCAGCCACTTTGAAATACTCAGCCCTCACACACTTATTATGGGCTAACTTTTGTTGCCTTGGCAAGGTCTGTTGAAGCTCCAAGGAGCACAAGCTGCCACTTGTTCTATCTTTCGTTTTCTGGTTCGTTCTCTTCTGTTTTCTTCGTAGATTAAAAAATCCACTCCTTCTTAACCTCTTTTTCTGAGAGGAAAACAAAACCAAATAAAATTTTAAAAAAAACCCTAGGAAAAAAATATTACATATGTCAGAGCCTGAAAAGAATGGGACATCTTTAGTGACATAAATGTAATTAAGTGCAAGTATGTAGCACAAAAAGAGGTGGCAAATCATGCCTCAGAAATATGGTGTGTTTTTCCAGGAGCTATCTCCTGATAACACCAGCTTTTAGAAATACATGGGATTTCCCATTTCCCATAGATCAGGGTTCAGTAAAATGACAGTAAAAAGATTTGCCACGTGGACTGAGAGTAGCATTATGTCAGCCTCTCTGTAGATGAGAGTTTCCCAGTGGACCGCCTCATTTCCTTGTTTGTTATTTCACAATTATTTGTAATATATTAGATGCCATTGAAGCCATTATACCATGAAATTAAATTTTAAGTTGTTTCTACGCTTGCTCTCTGAAGTTGTGGTAATAGTTATTGGAACTAGCAAGATAACTAAAGATGATTTTACCTGCTATATATTCAGTAAGAGTGTTCTTCTGAACTGCCACATCATATACCAACCCATTTGAGATGTATTGAATTAAAAAAAAAGTGAGTATTTTGAATAAATTATAGTTTTTTCTGAACATATTAGGTGTCTAATTACTTGTGAAGCCCTGTAATTCTGTCAGTTCAGGACATATCACATTGTTTTCT
Source organism: Chaetura pelagica (assembly GCF_000747805.2). Classification (NCBI taxonomy): domain Eukaryota; kingdom Metazoa; phylum Chordata; class Aves; order Apodiformes; family Apodidae; genus Chaetura; species Chaetura pelagica. The sequence continues at coordinate 2,983,146 of NW_009953787.1, forward strand.
GATCATTAATTGGTTTTCATCAAGCTGCAGGAAGCAAAAAAAATTAAAAAATCTCTTTTAAAGCCTAAGAAACATTTTCAGATTGATATTTTCAGTAATAATGTTCAACAAAAGGATCCATTTTGGACAAAAATGCTCCCATAGTTCAGCCAGCTCCATTTGTTTCACTCCTTTGCTGTCCAGCATTAAAGGAGCAGAAGAGTCACATCTAAAACCCTCCCATGGGGAGGAGCAGACTAGATAGATGGCAAAATCAGTGAACCAAAGTATTCCCTTCCATATATCTATGTAAGACTTGGTATAAATTCAGGGATCATGGAAGTCAACTCCGTTCTTCCTCTTCCTTCTCTTCCATCCATGGTCAGCACCCAGGAGGACTCTGTCCATCCATCAATCCATCCCTGTTGATCCCCAGGCCCCTGCATTCCTGACCCTCCTCACTCTCCCTCAGCTCCTGTCTGCTCTGCCCTCTCTCTAGCAGCTCCGGGACATTTGGGAACTGCGCCCAGCTCAGGAGATGCCGTGGGAGTTGCTGGGGCTGGGGGGAGGTGATAAGGGTTTTGTACATTCCTGCACTTCCTTGCATATATTTGTACATATTTTCTTTTATCATTAGTATTTCATTAAAGCTGTCTAGTTTAGTTTTCAATCTGGAAAGTCTCTCTTCTTACTCTCTCTCCCCTTTTCCTACCTGGGTGGGAGGGGGAGGGGATCACGAGCGTTGTCGTTGGTTTAATTGCGGGTCCTGAGTCAAACCGTGACACTCCACTATAAAAGACTCCTATAACTGTCCTAAATGGACCAAGGTAAATGTCACTTTAGCATAGTAAAATTTTAACCCAGTTTTAAGGGAACATTTATATTCCAACAACACAAAAAATGTTAGTGGTGCTGTGATTCTGGCGCTTCGACCTAGTTGTGTTAGGGTGCTGATAGGGCTTTAGAAATGCGTGACCATTGCTGTGTCTTAGCTCCATGGTGCAGTGTAGGGGCTATGAGAGTTAGCATTGCTTTGGCTGCCTTTCTGACACCAGCTCTGGCATTCAGGTTGAATTTCAGTAAATATCAGATTCATCAGAAAGGATGGGGAGTACTCCCACACTACCACAGAAGACAGTCTGGGCTTTTGGTCTCTCGTGGGAGCTGAGATAAATCAGTCTGAATCCTTTCAGGCAGAGGTGAAGGTGACCCACAGTCTCCTATGTACTTACTTAACTTACCATTACCAGAGGTAATTACCTTACCTTTGGTAAGACTGTCCAATTACAGGAAGAAGCAAAAGGAGGAAATTATAAGTG
>NW_009953788.1:0-6662 GCF_000747805.2 Chaetura pelagica
GGGAGCAGCCTGGGCTGGTGGGAGGTGTCCCTGCCCATGCAGGGGGTTGGAACTGGATGATCTTTAAGGTCCCTTCCAACCCAAACCTTTCCGTGATTCTTTGAAAAAGAAGTGAGGGACAAAAAGCCCAGTTTTCAGTTGTTTGCTCTGTGCCACCTGGCTCACACCACTGGTGAGCTCAGTCTTCCAAGGAAGCTGGACCAGTGTGAAATGTTGGGTATTGTGCCAGTGACTTTGCTGAGCCAGGAGAGGAATCAGGATCCTGCTGTGCCAGGTGCAAGCTCATGACAAAAGGAATGCCCTCAGCACAGAGTTGGAAGCTTGAGCCTTGGGAGGTGCAGGAAACCATTGCTGGGACAAATGACAACAGTAAGAACATGATGGATAGCATGAGAACTGAAATGACCATGCAAGCCATTTTTAATGGGACTGAGGATAGAAAGGAGCTTTCAGGAAAGACCTGAAGAAGCAGTGACAGTCATTTGGAAGGCAACAGCTTTCCTTTGGATTTTGCCTCTCTACATCAATTTATATTGCAGATCTCTGCAGGCACCTCTATCTCCCTAGAAGGCACAAGTCACTTACCATTTCCAGAGGCCATGGGCTGCAGTTATTAACCATTTTAGAAAATGTAGATGTGCTGGCTACTCTGTGTACCTACTGCACTTTGCTATGTCTTCAAAGGAACAGCCCGTCCTCAAGGTAAGAAGAAAATTGCTGCACAGCACAGAAGAGAGTCAGGCATAAAACAGTTAATTTGAGAGAATGTTGTTGGGTATAATAGCCTTGAGATACAACCTGTGTCTCAACAGCAAAGAGTTTCATAACATCCTTGGTGCAGGAAAGGTCTTGACTTGTGTTTTTCTAGATCTGAGTACAATAGGTTCAGAATCTTGATCGTGACTTTGCGCGTCAGTAGAAAAGCAAGAATTTCTACTTGGAATCAAACCACAAAAACACTACAGAGCCTTTCCCTGGCTGATGAATAAAACAGACCCTGACTTCTGAAACTGCACAGACAATGCATTTCAAGCTGAAAATGGACTGACAGATTTATGCAAGAAGTCCTTGACTGTAAACTTTACCTTTAGTGTTAGGCGTTGCTCAGCTTCTAAAACCCACACCTTCATCTCTCCTCCTCTCAAACATCTGTAAAAATGGTCTTATTTATTTTTCCCAATAGCCCAAAGGTTAGAATACCTGTTTGTACAAACCTTCTGCTGCCTGCAGAGTTTTGAAGCTATATTGTAATTGAGGATAACATTGGTATGTTTTATGTGAATTTACAGAAAGGAATGTTTTTATCCTCCCAGGGGTGGCATTTTATGTGCCATAAATCATCAAGTGCTCCCTGGAGTCAAACTGGGCTCCTGAGTTCTTCCCCCCAGGTGGAGTTTTCACTATAAAACTCTCATTCACTGCAACTTATATATTTTGCAAAAGTGTGGAAACAAACACTCTGGAGGAATTCTGTGTGCAGAAAGCAACCTTCCAGCACAGCTTCAGTGAATATTCTATGCCATGATTTAACCAAAACATGTCCATTTAAAGATAAAGGTACTGCCTCTGACTGAGGAAATCACTGAGCCACAACTTGTTGGAAGATGGGGTGCATATTGGTGAAGTTTCACCATCTAATGGCTCTGTTTTTCTTTTGATTCCTTTGAGCATACTTGGCCATGCCCAGAGTGACAATCTTGAGCTTGATTAACCTGGGTTTTTATGAATTGTTTCATTTTGTGTCACACAGAATAATTTGTGTGGAAAGAATCCAAGCTTGTATTAGAAAATTTGGCTCATATTTGTGTAACAGGATTAATCAATATAGTCTAAATTGGCTTAAAGCCAATTCTTTTTGAGCAAGTCAAAATGGTTAATGAACCTGCAAATGAATGGAATTGCCAGTCCTGTCCTTTCTGCTGGTTAATGGCACTGTTGGAGGTATAAGATTCACTGTTTTATGGTAGAAACTTTTAGCTTAGTTTCTGGCAGCCTGGGCTGGATACCTGGAAATCTTACATGACCAGGACTGTGAATGTGCAAAACAATGAGTTCAGTGTCTTCTGGACATGTTAAACTCATTATAAATAATGTTGAGTTCATTTGCACACGTAGAAAACTGCTTCCTGGTCACATCAAGTGGGTGCAGATGAAATAGGTCTAAGATGTGAGATGTACCTGATATAATGTCTTTGGACAGCTGCAAAAAGCTTTGAACTACATACTTATTAATCTGCATGAATAATGAAGGTGACATGAAAGTGATGAAGTAGCCATAAACCGACAGCTAGTTTATGTTGTGAAACTGACGTGTGGCCCCTCAGTTCCAGAAGGACAGGGAAGTGCTGGGAAGAGCCCAGGGCAGAGCCCCAGAGATGCTGGAGGGAGGGGAACATCTCCCTGCTGAGGAAAGGCTGAGGGAGCTGGGGCTGTTGGGCTTGGAGAAGAGGAGACTGAGGGGCCACCTCATCCATGGGCACAAATCTGTTCAGGGCAGTGTCAGGAGGACAGAGCCAGGCTTTGTGCAGTGATGTCCAGTGACAGGACAAGGGGCAGTGGGTGCAAACTGGAGCCCAGGAGGTTCCATGGGAATCTCAGGAAGAACTTCTTTCCTGTGAGAGTGACAGAGCCCTGGGCCAGGCTGCCCAGAGAGGCTGTGGAGTCTCCTTCTCTGGAGACATTCCAACCCCCCTGGCCACGTTCCTGTGTGATGTGCTCTGGGTGCCCCTGCTCTGGCAGGGGGGTTGGGCTGGGGGATCTTTCCAGGTTCCTTCCAACCCCTAGGATTCTATGATACCATCGGGGGGAGGGGTTGTTTGGGTTCTTTCACGGGTAAATGGTGAGCTGGTCGTTTCTGTGTGCAGAGCTGAGGAGGCTCCTTGTAGTTCTGAGGTGGCTGAGCTGGAGCAGAGAGGCAGCAAGTTCCTCCTTGTGATTCCCCTGCACAAGCCGAGATCTCCATGGGAGCTGTTCCCTGGGGGAGACGAGGCTTGTAGCTGGTTCAGTGTAATATATCAACTACACCAACATGAGAACACTCAGCAGTATGTTGCTTTATGTGAAGACCTGGGGAAAAATTAAGAGTATTTAGTGGGACACGTGATTTCTTTCCAGCTATGGTTATCTTCAGGGATTATGAAATTCTCAGGGTCTAATCCTATAATCCTTCTGAGTGCATGTCATCCTTGCTCATGCAAGTAATGCTGTTTCTTTCATTGCAAACTGTTACTGCTCCTTGGTGTGTCTAATCTCCTGTGAAATGCTGAAAGGCAAACCTGAAGTCAAGATGAAATCCCTCTGCTTTTGGCCAAGCAGAGAGCAGTGAGAAGCAGGATGTGTGGTATGTGAAGTGGGAGTGTACCTATTAGTTGCAAATAAACACGAGATTTGGTCTAAAAATTGTCCACACAGAGCACAGGAAACTATGGGTGAACTATTTCGTTGAACCAATTTGCAAACCTAGTGGAAAGTGGCTGCAGGAGAGATGTGTGAACTCCTCCTTTTTTTTGTAAGAAAAGCAAAACACTGCCTGGAATTTAATAGAATTTCAAGTGGTAGTTGAGCCTAAATCTAGTGCTGGGCTAATGAACATTATACTCCTAAGTTATCAGACTGACTTGAGATGTTGAAGATAAATTTGGGATGAACTCAAGCATCACCTCAAAGGGCAGGAGGAATGGGAGCAAAGCAGTAGTGCACTATTCCTTAATGGAAATAAGGAAGAGTCAGTCTGAACACTGGGTAGTTGCTCTTCTCCCTTGTCTTTTCCATGAAACAGAGCTCAGGCCTCACCAGAATGTGTCTGAGGCTGCCAAGGGATGAAGGGCTCTGATGGGAATGTGGGGCTGCCAGGAACAAGACAAAAAGATTCAGGGGGCTTGAAGATTGCAGCTTCATCTTTTCTCCCCCCTTTCATGGAAGGGAATCTACCTGTGGTAGAAAAATGCCAGTTAGCTTCGAGGCTGGTTTAAAACAGCATATTTGGACCTTGCCAAGACCCAAATTCAAGAGTAGATTTGCTTGAATAGAAGACTAAAGAATAATAGAACCATGTGGAAAAAAAATTGCACGTTACCACATTCCATGGCAATACTTGCAAAGTTTTCTTCTTTCCAAAACCAGCTCTAGTGCTTAATTGGTCAGATAGACAAAGAAAATAGTAGTTAGAGCTTCTAGGTTATGTCTGAAAGAAGTTGTTTATGTTCATGCCTGTGAACAGTTCTTGCCACCAACAGGATGGTGCTAGAAGAGCAGAGCAGTGGGTGGTGGTTAATGACTTTCCTAGAGGTGGCAGTACTTGAACGGGAGCCAGGAATCCAGTTCTTCATGCTGATTTGTCTCCTGATAATTAAAATGTGAATGCAAACGTGAGTCCTCTCAGTCTGAACACCCAAGTATCCACTGTGTGTGGAGGGAAGGGGCCAGGAGAAGGGACAATGAGCTTCCAGCTGCCTCATCCTCTCAGAGGAGCCACCACCAGCTGGGGTTGTGACCACAGCAGGGACCTTTTCTGGATATATCTACCAGGGGAACAGCCTGCAGGGATTTAATTTACTGCTGCGGTGCTTCGGTTCAAAATTCAGCCCAGACTTAAGAGGTTTATGGCAGAAATAAACCTATTTTATTTTCCATGACTGTGTGTGTGAAGGGTGAGTGCAGCCCTGGCGGTTCTTGGAGCTGAAACTTCGGGTCTGATCTGGGGGAAAAACATCAAGGGATGCGAATGACGGCGGGTGGGCATCACCACTAGGTGTCAGTGAATGAAACTGCTGCTTCCCCGAAGCCAGGAAAACTGGGAATCGGTTTGGGAAGAGAAGGGAGGGAGTGGGAATCGGCTTGGGAAGAGAGAGAGGGAGTTCCTCAGAGTGAAAACCTGGGGTTGCTTCTGCTTAACAAGCATCTCCACGGGGGTCAAACTCCCTCTAATAATGGTCGTAAGACAGACTTGCAGTCTCTTAATTGTCAGAATTTTCCATGTAGGAAATGAGGAATTTCCTGCTGCTTGATAACTTCTGTGATTGAATGTGACATTTTATAAAGCAGCTCTTGCTGAATCTTAGAAAATATAGGTAATTAACATTGAATCTTCACCAAAAACTGACCACTGTGAATGAGCGTCAATAGGTTGAAATTGAATTTTAAATTAATCTTTAAATTCATCTGGGGGAACTGCCTGCAGGATCTTAATACAGTCAGGTTGGATGGAGCTTGGAGGACCCTGGTGTGGTGGGAGGTGTCCGTGCCCATGCAGGGGGGGTTGAATCTTTATAAAGTCCCTTCCCACCCAAACCATCCCATGATGTGATTCTATGATCACTTCTGTCAGTGAGGACAGAAAGCAGGTTTGCTTACAGAAGGATTGTTGTGAAGCAGAAAAATGCTTGGGAAGTACTTGAGGTTTTCCAGTTGCATAGTGTTCTATAGACATTTAAGAATTCACTTGGATTGCTTGGGGTGTTATTTGATGCTTTCCTGCAAGGCTGCTCTACCTCCTGCAGCATGTTTTTTAAGTAAGTGAGAGAAATGCCATGCAATGAAAATAGACTATGAAAACAACCAAAGTGCTCTACTTGAATCAATTTTCCTTGCTTTTAGGTATCATCTCAGCCCACCTCTGGGGGCTGGTGTTACAGAAAGGCTGGGGTGATGATGAAGTGCTGCAGAGACCCAGAGCACAGCTGGACAGAGATGGAGATGCAGGGTGGTTGCTTCATGACTTTCATGGCTTCAGAAGGCGAGTAGAGGTGGCTGGTTTGGGTTCCAGCTTAATGTGTTTAAATGTTTGGATTTTAGGTCTGAGTTATAAGAGCAGCATCAGAGAACTTGACCCAGATGTGTAAAGCTTGAAGAATTCCTGATCCCATCAGTGTGTCCATGTGAGAGTGGGTCAGTGTCTCTCACAAGGGCACTTCAGCTCCAGAACAGCTGAGGGCTCCCTGCTATTTCCTGGCTGGAATTTTGGGCAGGACCTCATCAACCTGCTCCATGTCTGGCTCTGAGCTGGGGCTGGAACCTGAATTATTCTGATTTTCACTCAGAGAAGCTTGAAATTGAGTCGTAACAGAGTCTATTCAGCAACATGCAGAGAGGACAAATGGAGATATGTATAAACAAGGGAGAAGGTGCAAGACACAGAATTAAACGTGGTGGGAAATCTGAGGTGGAAGCTGGGCTGGAACAAGCTCAGGCCTCTGAGTTCTGAAGTCATTTACATCTGAAGAGGCCAAGCTCTCCAGCAGCCTAGGGACACTTCAGAAGAAACCCAACAGCAAGAAATGTATTTAATTCAGTCCCAGTGCTGATGCTAACCCAGGCTGTGGGGTTTAGCTGCAGATTGGCATAGTATTTTTTTATTTTCACATTAAAAAAAGAATACTCCTCAGCTGTTTTACACCAGGAGGACTCCAGCTCAGAAAGGATGTGTTTGCAGGCAGGTCAACAAACAGCTGGGGGGAGTGCCTGCTTATTTTTTGAAAGCCTGAAGCTGGTTTAGATTTGAATGGATACTGATTTTTGTACTATAAATAGTCACAGAGACCCCTTTGTGGAGAATGGTGGCCATGTACCCTGCTCTGAGCTGCAGGCCTTGCAGAACCACAACTCCCTGTAGATGACCAGGGGTGGGTCAGTCAGCTTGAACAGAATCCATGCACTGGCTCTTT
>NW_009953788.1:6687-15756 GCF_000747805.2 Chaetura pelagica
CTTTCCCTGGGGCTCTGGCATGCAGACATCCCAGTGGAGCCTGTGTTTGCTGGCATCAGGAGCAAGGTCAATCCAGTTTGGCCCCCATGTCTCTTTGTTGTTGTTGTTGTAGGAGGAAAAAAAAAAAATGCAGTCTGAGTTTTGTTGAAAGCAGAAGTTTTCACTTAGTTACAGCTGGATATAGCCACACTTCCTTCTGCCCTCCCTCCCCCCTTCCCTCTCTCCCCTGGGTTTCCTACTATAATCTAATTATTAAATAGTTGCAATAAAAGTACATTTTGCACTGGCAGGACTACACCCTATGGATAGGCCAGATATTTTTATGCCACCCTTGTCCTGTTCCTGCCAAAATGGGTTATTTTTTTGCATTCTCCTCTCTGCTTTAGGATTTGGGATCTGCTCCTTTAATACATTCCTTCCAGTCTAGGCAGTGCTCTCCAACTGCCTGGCACTGATGTTAATGCTTTGCTTCCTGATCAATCAAGTCCCCTGCATGCTTCCTTAAAGGAAAACTCTGCTCATGTCGTTCAGCCCAATGACATCAGCTTTCACAGGTGTAAGGAACATTTGTCACCAAAAAAAAAAAGGCACTGATGTGGGAAGGAAAGGCAAAACTTTATCCTGTTTGGCATTTCTGAGCCCATCCTGTGGGCAGTTCTGTTTCACAAGACAGACTGTGGTGCTGTGGGCAACAAGCCACAGACTTTGTAGCTCAGTTTCCAGCTGACATGAATATCTTGATTGTGAGAAGAGCTTTGGGGGCATTAAGAACAGGTTAAATGTGAGTATAGCAGGGAGAGAATTTTTCTTTGCTTTCTCCACTCATTAAGGAGTGGTCCCTAATCACCATATTCTGGTAGTTGCCTGTAGTGGTGGAGGTAGAGGGATAATTTAGGAGTAGAGGGGCAAATAGGTATCAGAAACCAAAGGTTTTCCCAAAAGGGAAGAAAATAAGAGTGGAGCCTGTGTTTGCTGGCATCAGGAGCAAGGTCAATCCAGTTTGGCCCCCATGTCTCTTTGTTGTTGTTGTTGTTGTAGGAGGGAAAAAAAAAAATGCAGTCTGAGTTTTGTTGAAAGCAGAAGTTTTCACTTAGTTACAGCTGGATATAGCCACACTTCCTTCTGCCCTCCCTCCCCCCTTCCCTCTCTCCCCTGGGTTTCCTACTATAATCTAATTATTAAATAGTTGCAATAAAAGTACATTTTGCACTGGCAGGACTACACCCTATGGATAGGCCAGATATTTTTATGCCACCCTTGTCCTGTTCCTGCCAAAATGGGTTATTTTTTTGCATTCTCCTCTCTGCTTTAGGATTTGGGATCTGCTCCTTTAATACATTCCTTCCAGTCTAGGCAGTGCTCTCCAACTGCCTGGCACTGATGTTAATGCTTTGCTTCCTGATCAATCAAGTCCCCTGCATGCTTCCTTAAAGGAAAACTCTGCTCATGTCGTTCAGCCCAATGACATCAGCTTTCACAGGTGTAAGGAACATTTGTCACCAAAAAAAAAAAGGCACTGATGTGGGAAGGAAAGGCAAAACTTTATCCTGTTTGGCATTTCTGAGCCCATCCTGTGGGCAGTTCTGTTTCACAAGACAGACTGTGGTGCTGTGGGCAACAAGCCACAGACTTTGTAGCTCAGTTTCCAGCTGACATGAATATCTTGATTGTGAGAAGAGCTTTGGGGGCATTAAGAACAGGTTAAATGTGAGTATAGCAGGGAGAGAATTTTTCTTTGCTTTCTCCACTCATTAAGGAGTGGTCCCTAATCACCATATTCTGGTAGTTGCCTGTAGTGGTGGAGGTAGAGGGATAATTTAGGAGTAGAGGGGCAAATAGGTATCAGAAACCAAAGGTTTTCCCAAAAGGGAAGAAAATAAGCAGCTTTAAGACAAGGAGTAAGAGGGGATTGTAGGAAGACAAGGTGGAAGCAAGAACTAGAGCTGAGCAAAACAATTTTGAGGACAAGAAACTAATACCATCTTGGTGCACTGAGCAACCTCATTGGCCTGATGTGCTCCCATGTCAAATATGCATCAATTTGGCTTCTTCCCTGTTTAGGCAAGTTTATCTTTCCCCTAGTTTCCTAGGAGACTGATCAGATCTGAAGGAGCCAAAGAAACACCAAACTGAATGCAAACTGCCAACACAGAATGGATGGAGAATGGGAAAATATATCTGGAGAAAGCACAAAATGGGAGCAGTAGCTTTTACACCACTTCATATTATGCAAGATGAGCACTGTCCTTTATACCTCTAATAACAGAAAAAAACCCCATATTTTCTTACTTGGAGAAAGTGTCAGATAAGTCCAGATGGGGGCGAGCAATGTCACTGCTTTCTGGGGGCTGGTGTCCTGTTAGACATGCACTGCTGCAAAATGGCTGTTCCTGGGATGAGTTTGCTGTGCCAGCTGGAACTGCTGATTTCCTTTGAAACTCCTGGTTTTGTAATTATTCATGGCAAAAAAAAAAAAAAAGAAAAAAAAAAAAAAAAGAAAAGAAAAAACAGCTTCTTCCCATATGAACTTCTGGCTCACTGAGCTTTGGGGTGAGCCAAGTAGGTGATTTTCTTCAGTGTCTGCATTTTTTCCTAATTACATTTTGCCAGTGGTTACCACAGTTTTATTTACCTGTGTTTCCAAATTCCCAAGTTCCATGTTCTGGAAAAATTCAGCAGCACTTCTTGGGGAGCTTGTCTTGAGACTGCCTTGTGTTTATGAGGGAATAATCTTCTTGTGCCAAATGCAGCCCTTGATGTCAACTTTATTTTTTTTCTAGTTAATATTTCTAACATTTTCTAATCTGGTTTGGTTTCAGAAGGTGGTGGCAGGGCAGTGGGTGTGACTGGACCAGGCTGGTGGGTCAACTGGAGCTTCTGTGAAAACTGAGAAGCTGTGAGTTTGCCTCTCCTAAGATCATAAAGGTTTCTTAAATACTTGTTCTCCTGAGCAAGTTGTCATTCCTTAATGGTGAATGTTTTACATCTAATGCAGCCCAGATTGTCCTGGGAAATCTTACCAAGTCTCTGATGTTGGCTAATCCCTGAATCCATGTGGTTGGGAGTGGGAGGAGAAGCAAGATCATCTCTTAGGATGAGGTAAGTGGGCTCTGCCAGTGTAGATGACAACTCCTGGTGTCCCCTTCTGTGTGCTGTGTCCTGCTGGAGACAACCTTTGTGTGTCACTTTGAGCGGTCAAACATCAGCTCCTGCAGAGATGCACAGAGAGGGGCTTGTCCTGAACACCAGCACCACTGATGGGGATGTAAAAGGCAACTGGAAATCACACCCAAACTTCTGCAAGTGTATGATGAAAAGATCCCAAAGAAGATAACAAACTTGATCTGTGCTGTGTCTGTTTTCCAGCAGGAGAAGCTGCAGGGTGACAGCAATGGGAAGATCAGATGGCTCTTGTAGTGGGTAGAAGCAGCCTAAGCAGCAGTGGAGGATGATGCAGCAGCAGGTATGAGACACTTTGTTATGGCTGTTCTGAGTCCCCGTGCCTGTTTTGTACTGATCTTGACTGCCTTGCTCTCCTTGTATCCATTTCCATGCTCTGTTATGATGTTGGCAGTGCTGGACATCAGCAGCTTGGAGAAGAGAAGGCTCTAGGTAGACCTTGGAGCACCTTCCAGTGCCTGAAGGGGCTCCAGGAAAGCTGGGGAGAGACCTGGGACAAGGGCAGGGAAGGAGAGGACAAGGGGGAATGGATGAAAACTGGGAGAGGGAGATTGAGGTGAGACATGAGGAGGAAATTCTTTGCTGTGAGGGTGGTGAGAGCCTGGCCCAGGTTGCTCAGGGAAGCTGTGGCTGCCCCATCCCTGGCAGTGTTGAAGGGCAGGTTGGATGGGGCTTGGAGCAGCCTGGGCTGGTGGGAGGTGTGTCCCTGCCCATGCAGGGGGCTGGATCTAGATGATCTTGAAGGTCCCTTCCAACCCAGACTATTCTGTGATGATTCTATGATTACTTTTAAGTGCACTCCTTCTTTCTGGCATGTTGATGATTCACACCATGAGAGGCTTCCTGCCTTTCCATGACTTAGTGAAAGTACTCTATTTCATAATGTCTCCCTACTCTTTGCAGGGCTTGTGCTCTGTTCCCAAAACTCCCACTGTTTTCACTGCAAGCATGACCAGACTGTGAAATAGCTTGGCTGGTCTGGTGAATAATCTGTTAGTCTCTTTTAATAAACTGCAGTTTTATTTATCTTGCTGCTCTTTAGAGCTTTTCATCTCAAAACATTTGAGTGCAGAAACTGTCCAGTAGTGAAATGCAGCCATCTCTCTTGGGGATAGAGTGGGAGGCAGACAGGCAGGCATTTTACTCCACAGTTTAGAGTGAGAGGAATTTTGTTCAAGGACAATGAGGGAAAGCTTAGCTTGTGTGCTGAATGACCCTTTGATCTTCCACGTTCATGCTCAGCTGATCAGGACTTTAAATCTAAGCTCTGTCTCCCTCCTACCCGTAGCAAACAGCCAGAAATATAATCTCATTTAGCTCTGGACCAGAATGACAGAGCTGCAGTGGCAACTGGTCAGCCCTACATGTTTCCTATTTGTCTGTCACTTCCTCAAGGGACAGTGGGATTAAGCAGAAGGATGGTGGGTAGGGGATGCTCAAAGGGGGGTGATGGGGAAGGGACAAAACTACTCTCCCACATGGCTGCAAATCCTGAGGAGCTGGGCAGTGCTGTAGGGTCAGAAGGTGACTTTCTGGAGCACAAGTCCCTAGCCAGGAGATGCACTTGATAGTTCTGAAGCTCTGTGGTGTTTGCTCATTGTGATCAAGTGGCTGACTGCCCCAGGCTCTGAGAGATGAGCATGGTGCAGGGGTTGGGGGTTCAGTTCTTCTCTTGCACAGGGTGAGGCAGCTGCAGGAGCTGCTGCTGCAGGAGCAATGGAAATGAGGAGTCAGATCCTTGACCTGCAGCCCTGGAGCAGTTGTAAAAGATTGTGTTACCTCTGCTGCTATGCAGCACATCATTAGGGAGCCTAATTACAGGGAGATGACTGCACTGCGTGGGCTAGAGTGTAGCCTGCAGGAAGGTGGGAACCTGAGTTTTATAACCCTTGTTCTGTGGTGTGAGTCTTTGTTGGGGAAAGATACAGCAGGGCCTGTGCTTGTTGCAAATGGAGCTTGGCTGATAATGTGCAGCTCATCCCAAGCTAAAAGGGCTGTAGCCCATTTGATAGGGAACAGCTGGTGCTTTCTTGCCTCTTGCTCAGGGAAGCTGTGGCTGCCCCATCCCTGGCAGTGTTGAAGGGCAGGTTGGATGGGGCTTGGAGCAACCTGGGCTGGTGGGAGGTGTCCCTGCCCATGCAGGGGGCTGGATCTAGATGATCTTGAAGGTCCCTTCCAACCCAGACTATTCTGTGATGATTCTATGATTACTTTTAAGTGCACTCCTTCTTTCTGGCATGTTGATGATTCACACCATGAGAGGCTTCCTGCCTTTCCATGACTTAGTGAAAGTACTCTATTTCATAATGTCTCCCTACTCTTTGCAGGGCTTGTGCTCTGTTCCCAAAACTCCCACTGTTTTCACTGCAAGCATGACCAGACTGTGAAATAGCTTGGCTGGTCTGGTGAATAATCTGTTAGTCTCTTTTAATAAACTGCAGTTTTATTTATCTTGCTGCTCTTTAGAGCTTTTCATCTCAAAACATTTGAGTGCAGAAACTGTCCAGTAGTGAAATGCAGCCATCTCTCTTGGGGATAGAGTGGGAGGCAGACAGGCAGGCATTTTACTCCACAGTTTAGAGTGAGAGGAATTTTGTTCAAGGACAATGAGGGAAAGCTTAGCTTGTGTGCTGAATGACCCTTTGATCTTCCACGTTCATGCTCAGCTGATCAGGACTTTAAATCTAAGCTCTGTCTCCCTCCTACCCGTAGCAAACAGCCAGAAATATAATCTCATTTAGCTCTGGACCAGAATGACAGAGCTGCAGTGGCAACTGGTCAGCCCTACATGTTTCCTATTTGTCTGTCACTTCCTCAAGGGACAGTGGGATTAAGCAGAAGGATGGTGGGTAGGGGATGCTCAAAGGCGGGTGATGGGGAAGGGACAAAACTACTCTCCCACATGGCTGCAAATCCTGAGGAGCTGGGCAGTGCTGTAGGGTCAGAAGGTGACTTTCTGGAGCACAAGTCCCTAGCCAGGAGATGCACTTGATAGTTCTGAAGCTCTGTGGTGTTTGCTCATTGTGATCAAGTGGCTGACTGCCCCAGGCTCTGAGAGATGAGCATGGTGCAGGGGTTGGGGGTTCAGTTCTTCTCTTGCACAGGGTGAGGCAGCTGCAGGAGCTGCTGCTGCAGGAGCAATGGAAATGAGGAGTCAGATCCTTGACCTGCAGCCCTGGAGCAGTTGTAAAAGATTGTGTTACCTCTGCTGCTATGCAGCACATCATTAGGGAGCCTAATTACAGGGAGATGACTGCACTGCGTGGGCTAGAGTGTAGCCTGCAGGAAGGTGGGAACCTGAGTTTTATAACCCTTGTTCTGTGGTGTGAGTCTTTGTTGGGGAAAGATACAGCAGGGCCTGTGCTTGTTGCAAATGGAGCTTGGCTGATAATGTGCAGCTCATCCCAAGCTAAAAGGGCTGTAGCCCATTTGATAGGGAACAGCTGGTGCTTTCTTGCCTCTTCCTACATAATAAAGCAAAATGGGGGGTTTCAAACCTTGAGGGAAGCATTTGGTGAAAGCAAAACTTGGACTGGACACAGAGTGGTGCTTAGTTGAGTTGTGCCAAACTACTTAATTATTATTATCTCTTTTTTTCAGTATTCCTGGCTGTATTTATAGCATGAGAGAGGGTGAGAACAATTACAGGCACAGCTGTGTGACCTTCTTTCTGCTACAGCAAAATGGCACAGAGGAGGGAATATTTTTAGTTTGTTCCAGCTGTGGGTATTGGGTTCAAATTGCAGTGCCTTAAAAAGACAGGGGGGCAGAGAAACTGAAAGGTGCATTTGAATTTCTGGGTTGGAAGGACTGACTGTGAAGGGTTCCCAGAGAAGTTGAGCTACAGTGAAAAAAGAAGCTGGTTGAAACTCCTTTATTTGGCCTTTATAACTTTTTCACAGCACTTTTAGGTTCTTTTCAACACCTGTAGTTTGATAGTTCCCCTCTGCAGTTCTTTTTCTTCCATTTAATTTCCTGTCTCTTTGCTGATGGAAGCTTGGGGAGGAAATATTTTCTGGAAGAGTGTGTCTGAGGTGAGGACATGTCTGTGTACAGAGTAGCAGGAAGGTTTCAAAGATCAACTTGTCTGTTGAACAGCCAGCCCAGTCTTAAACTGTGACAGATTTATGGCTTTACCTTGCTCCTGCAGTGGGAGCTGGGATAGGAACTGTTGGGAGAACAGACAAATGAATTTGAGGTTGTAAGATGAAGGGAACAGAGAAATACTTGAACTGTCTCCTGGTGAATCTCTCAGAAATGGCCCCTGACACCAGGGCTGTTCTGGAATGTTCCCCTGCCCTTAGGAGAATCCTGAGCAGAGATCAGTGCCTCCTGGTGTGACTGGGTCTCACCTTATCAGATCTCACAGCACTCCTTGCAGAAGAGATAGCAATGATTAATTTCAGGGGTGACACTTGGTTTGTTTACTGAGCTCCAATAACCGAGGCTGTGGTTTCTGCCTCGTTTTGGCTCCGATCAGGAGGCACGTTCTGTCTTCCCTGTCAGTAACTGCAGCATCTACCCCCTCTTCCCCCCAACCCTGGGAGGGGGGGAGTTTCTGGAAGATGACACTGTCTGGTTTCCCATCTGGTGAGATGCAAATAGAACCCATGGCCTGGTGAGCAGAGAGATACAGGAAGGAGATGAGGACTCTGCTCTGCTGTGATAGCCCTGAGGGGCACCAACTGCCTGCTGCTCTCCCAGCCTCTCCACAGAGCCTGGCACCAAGCCCAGGCTGCTTTGCCACCTCATGCTTTTCCCCCCCCCCCCTTCCTCTTCTTATCTGGCCATGCCACAGCTTCCCAGGCTCCTGAGATAGATAGATAGATCAGCCCCACCCTTTTCACTTGGACAGATCCAGCCTTTTTCCTTAAACCCACAGTTACTGTGTCCACTAGGAGTTGGAACATCAGCCTGGACATGGAGCAGGTGGAGGCTGCTTGTAGGTTTAGTGGAAAGGATGAAACTTAATGGAACAGGTTGCCCAGGGAGGTTGTGGAGCCCCATCCCTGGAGGTGTCCAAGGGCAGGTTGGATGGGGCTCGGAGCAGCCTGGGCTGGCGAGAGGTGTCCCTGCCCATGCAGGGAGTGGGACTGGATGATCTTGAAGGTCCCTTCCCACCCAAACCATCCCATGATTCGATGTTACCAGCTCAGCAGAGCTCTCCTGAGCCTGGGGTGGATGGTGGTGGGAGGGCCAAGGAGCTGAAGAAGGTACCTCATCCATCTCCTGTTGTTCACAAGGATCAGATCCTGCCAACAGGCTGGGAAGTGACTCCTTGGAGCAGCTGAGCAGGTGGGTGGTGGGGCCTGATCCTCCCAGCCCCACGGAGCCACCTCTCCCTCTTCTTGCCAAAGCTGCTCATGCTCTGTGACCAGCACAAAAAAACCCCCAACACATCAACACTTTGATTTCTCTTCCCCTTTTGTTCCAGCTCTCTGGGGTTTTTTTAACCTCTAGTTCAGCCCCAAAGGGGTTTTGGGGGGAGATTTGTGAGGAATTTCAGACGTTGAGGGTGGGGGGGAGGCACACACAAGTTCACCCGGGAGTAAAACCTCGATTAGCGTTTCCCACGGGTTGTTCTTCCGAGTTTGAAGGCAAAACACCAACCGGGATGATGATGATCCCGGTGCTCAGAGCAGGGAAACGGGAAAAAAAAAGACCCTAAAAGCTGGGAAAGGCCTCGGCTACTTGCAGCGAGGGGGAGGGGGCGGCTCAGGGGCCCGGGGGGCGGCTCAGGGGGCGCAGAGCAGGATCCTGCTCCCCCACCCGGGCTAGTTTGGAGCGTTCGGTTCCTTCTGCGGTTCCGTCTGGCCCCGCTGCCGGGGAGGGTTGGACCGGGGGGACCTCGGCGGGGGCCGGCCCGGGGGGTCCCGCTGCCGCCGGGGC
>NW_009953788.1:16274-39755 GCF_000747805.2 Chaetura pelagica
GATTTAAACAACAAGGTTTTGGTCCCCTAATAATAGACTTGGGCTTCTCCTGGTGTCCATGTAACTTTTGGCTGTTCCTGGATGTTGGCTTCTTGCTTGGCTGTTCATTATCTCGAGAAAGTATTAAAATAGCAACAAGATGGGGGCTTTTTTCTTCTTTTTTTAGTTAAATGTAAGATTAAACAAACTTCTGGAACACAGAGAAATATTTCTCAAGCTTTGGGCCAGCTGATCCTGGGGGTATCTGTTCTGGTCTCTTGTTTAATGCATCAGCTGCTTCATCTCCTTTCAGAGCAGCTCCTGAATTAATGGTCCTTCCTGAAGCATCCTCACTGATTGAGACTTAAAAGAGTCATTCCTGCCACTGGCAGGGCTGGGATTGATCAGCCAGGCTATTAAAAAGCTTTTTTTTTTGCCCAATTTATACTTGAAACAAGTTAATGAAATGAATTCTTGAGTGCTGGTCTCTCTCCCTCTCTGCAGTGTGCTGGAGTCGAGGTGAAGTTGTGCTTAATGGGGCAATTACCTGGTAGCTCCAGGCATTACAGAGAAAATAAAGCAAATCTGACTGAAAGGAGAGCCAGGCTGGCTGTGACCTGGTGCTGTTGGAGCTCTGGTACCTGCTCCAGAGGGTGGGGAAATGCCATGCAGCTTTCCAAGGGCAGGAGAACTGTTGGAGCTCCACTGACACGAACCAGAATTGCTGGTCTTCATTTCTTCCTGGCTCTCTGCCTCACTGTTTGGGGCTCTTAAGAGCTTGAATTTTTCCTCTTGATCATAGTCATTTCATCTGCAGCTTTGGAAGTGTTTAAATTTCCATGGCTCTCTGCTTCATTGCTCTTTTGGAGCTTCAGTTTTGCTCCCTGGGTGTGTGGGAGCTGGAGCAGGGAACTGGCAGGGTTGAAGCAAGAGCTGGTATCCTGGTGAGTCATCATCTGACACTTTTGCTCCTACCTTTTGGGCACTCAGCATGGAAATCCGTGGCTTTGTCACATCTTTCCTCCTGGGAGCCTGCAGACTTGAGTTGCTCTCGGGTTGTGAGGTTCTTGAGCATCTCCCTCCTTCTGCCTTGGGGGTTTTAGGAGAGGTTTGGGGTGATCCAGGGTCTGATCCTGCAGCTGCTCTGATAATAGAGGATCCCATTGAGATGAGGAGCAGCTGCTGAGTCTCTCAAAGGGCTTCTGTTAAAAGGAAGAGCTGGGGATGCCAGGAAGGGAGGTCTAAGGATCTTTTAAAAAGGACTTGACTTGCTGTGTAGAAAGATGTCAGGACTTCTAGTGGTGAATCCGTGGGGTGTTGTGGTCCAGGGTCTTTTTGTCTAATTCCTTATCTCTCCAGTGATGTGGCTTTAGGTGGGGAAGCAGATGATGTGGGAGTGTTTGAACCTTCTCAGGTGCAGCTCAGACCCACCCCTGCTCCCTCCACGTGTGCCAGGTGAGGTGGCTCAGAGGCTGCCAGGGTGGTGGGAGCTCTGCAGGTGCTGCAGCAAGGAGGCAGCTCCTCTGGGGCTGGGGGGGGATGAGCTCTGTGGAGACTTTGAAGTTGCAAACAGTTAACAGCAGTGCTCGTGGCCTCAGTTGTTTCCTCCAAAGCCCATGTGGGAGCATGTGCTGGGGGGAGAGCTCCTTTGGTGGCATCCAGGCCAGCCTCCCCCAGACCCTCCTTGTCCCTGCCTGGCTCTGTAACCCCAGCCCTCACCAACCACTGCAGGTCTGAACCCTGATCTCCTCAAGCAATACATCAATAAGTCTTTATGTCTCTATTTTTCAGTATGACAATGGGGTGGGGGGGAAATAGGATTATTTATATTTATTTAAATTGCAGCTTGAATTGTAATTTGCAGATCCATTCCTGAACATGGCATTTTGTGAACATGAGCAGGGTTGTCTAAATTGGCTCATGCAGAGAGGGGGAAGGTGGAATCATGGAATGGTTTGGGTTGGAAGGGGCCTTAATGATCATCTAGATCCAACCCCCTGCATGGGCAGGGACACCTCCCACCAGCCCAGGTTGCTCCAAGCCCCATCCAACCTGCCCTTCAACACTGCCAGGGATGGGGCAGCCACAGCTTCCCTGGGCAACCTGGGCCAGGCTCTCACCACCCTCACACCAAAGAATTTCTTCCTAATGTCCAACCTAAATCTTCCCTCTTGCAGTTTTAATCCATCAAATGTGGTGGAATGTGGTGGAAAAGCAGAGTCATGTCATGCTACTAGTTGAGCAGACTCCTTCAGTGCCCTCCTCATTTCATGTGTGAGGTGGAATAATTATCTGCACTGGGAGTTCCCTGCCAGCTGCTCCTCTGAGCACTATTGGAGGAGATATTTTGGGAAGACAGAGGGTGAACTCTCTACTTTCCAAACAGGAGAGGAGGTGCAGAGGTGCAAGTCTTCTGTGATTTGGGGGTTTCATGACAGGAGCTGTTGTCTCACCCTTCCCATATTTCACATCAACCCTTTCCAGGAAGCAAAACTTCACTCCTGGTCTCTCTTCACCAGGACTTGGGGAAATTCACCACTTTTCCCCTACAACCCCAGAATTATGTGGTGCCTTTTAAGCCTTTCAGGAAGTTACTGCTGGCTGAGCTGACTCATTTGGATGGGATTCTGTTGCTTCCCTGCTGGACTTGCCTGGTTTTGAGATGTCCAGTTGTTTTTGCTGTGTGGATCCTGCTAGAGAGGGGAAGCAAACAGGCTGCCAGATCCCTTTATTTGGTATCTAAATTAAACCCAGGCCCTGGTGTGTGTTATAGAGGCAGATGAGTGGGACACTATTCATGGGCAACACTCTCTGGTGTATGTTTAGCAAAATGAAGCTGTTTCTTAAGGAATAAAAAGATGTTTACCACTGGGAAGTGCAGTGGGATTGCTGCCTACATGGTAGTGATGTAGCAGAGCTGTTAGTGCCTTGCTCTGCTGCTTTCCTTTGCTGCAGGCATCACAGAATTGGGGTGGGGATCTCCAGCCCCCCCTCCATCTTATTATTGGGTGTCTCAAGTACTTCGGGTTTGCCGTGTTTGCTGTAGCAGTTGGTATCTGGTGGGGTTTGGTGTCCTGAGGGATGAGGATAAAGGCTTTTGTTACCAAAACAGTGGTCCAGATGTTTGTGGTGTCTCCTCTTGAGTTTGCTTTGATGCTGTTTGACACCTGTAGTTTTTCAGGGGGTGCTTAAGCAAATGGAACAAGAAGAACACAGGTTGATGTGGCTCCCAGCCTGCAAGTGAAGAATTCCATCTTAAAGAAGGGGTAGCTCAGTAGAAGTGGCAGCTTGGTTGGTGTTAGCTCTCCAAAAGAGAAACCTTGGTTGGTTTGAACTCTCCAAAACAGAAACCTTGGTTGGTTTGAACTCTTCAAAAGAGAAACAAAAGCCTTCCAGTGAGGCTGCTCATGGGAAAATGGTGCTGCTGCTGCACTGTGCAAACAGCTGCTCCAGCAAGCTTTGCATTTCCAAAGGTTGGGATTCACTGTGAAATAATTCTGCCTTTGCCTTTAGGGTGTTTGCTGTGGGTAAGCAGGCTAAGAGAAAGAAAGGGTTAAAGCACAAATAAGAAAGCTAAAATGGGGGGGAAGAAATAATCGTGTAGAGACTGGTTGAGGGATGGGAAAGTCTTGAAGATGTCCTGCTGCTGCACGAGCCAGGAAGAATCCTGACTCTGTCTTAGGGGATCGAGTTGGTCTTTGTGTAAAACACAGCTGAATAGAGGAGGTGGTTCAGGGTTGGAGGCAGAGCATTGCAGGTGGCTTTGTTGAATGGAGAATGAGTTCCTGGCACAGTAACTGGAGCCCCTTGGTGGTGTTGCAGCCCTCAGCTGATACAGATCATACCTTCAATCTAAACCTGCTGCTCCCAGTTTGTTAGCCTCTGGATACGGGTGTGGGAAAGGGGAAGCAAAGGACACAGCTCTAACTAATCTTGACTTGTGTTGACATTCTGTGGGTGAAACAAGTTTTTCCCTGCTTTAAAATGCTGGAGATGGCATTTGAAATGTGCAGGGGGAAGGGGTGGGACTGTGCAGTCAGTTTGATCTGTCTCTCCTCCAGCAGAGAATGCTCCAGAGGAACTAGGAAGCTCTCAGGTCATTTATCTTGGATGGATTTATTTTTTAATTTGTGAAGCTTTTTTTCATCTGGGGCTCATCTAACAGAATGGCATGGACCATAGCAAGGTTTTCAGTGTTTGCTGGGTGAGAAGAGGACTGAAGGACCTGGGCACCTTCAGAAAGGGAGCAGTTCTGCTCCAAGTGTGGTGATGTTTTACTTCATGGTGCAAAAGAAGAAAGAAGCACTTGGTCTGACCCTGGGAGGAAAACAAGGTTGAGCATCAGAGTGAAATTAGTTCAATTTATGCAAAGTTTGGGCATTGAAATCCTGTGTAAATGGCAGTGTTAGTTGCACTGAGCTGGTCCTGGCTCTTCATAGAATCATGGGATGGTTTGGACTGGAAGGGACCTTAAAAATCATCCAGTTCCAACCCCCTGCACGGGCAGGGACACCTCCCACCAGCCCAGGCTGCTCCAAGCCCCATCCAACCTGCCCTTCAACACTGCCAGGGATGGGGCAGCCACAGCTTCCCTGGGCAACCTGGGCCAGGCTCTCACCACCCTCACACCAAAGAATTTCCTCCTCATGTCTCACCTCAATCTCCTCTCTTGAGTAGATTCCCTGTTGGCTCCTGCTGTTGGAGGTGACAATCCTGATTCAGAGGGATTCACAGCTGTGCAAGGAAGATCCTCCAAGGAAGACCAGTGGGGATGGGCCTGGAAAAAAAAAAATATCTCTTTTGGAATTTATATTAAACAGGCCTTT
This sequence comes from Chaetura pelagica, assembly GCF_000747805.2. Taxonomy (NCBI): domain Eukaryota; kingdom Metazoa; phylum Chordata; class Aves; order Apodiformes; family Apodidae; genus Chaetura; species Chaetura pelagica. Next base: position 21,080 of record NW_009953788.1, read on the forward strand.
TTTGCATTAAAAATTAAGCTTGTGGTACTGCCATTTAAACCACTTGGTAATGCAGGGTTGAGTGCTCAGGAAATGAGGAAAATATCAAAGCAGGTTGTGTGGTTAGTCCATTCTTTGAAAATAACAGGAGATAATTGTTTCCCTCCCTGCCTGGGTCCTGCTGCAGGACTCTGGGCAAGCTGCATCTCCTCCCTGTGCCTCAGTTTCTCATGGTTTGTGTGCCATCCTTCCAGGCTGGAAGCAATTCAGGAGCAGGAATTGCAGAGCTCGGGTGGTTCCTGGCATGCTGGAGCCTGAGGCTGCTGTGTGCTCACCCTGCTCAGCCTGGTGGAACACTCAGCTCCTGGCAGCTTTGTCCTGCTGCTTACTTAGCAAAGGCACCAGGGAGGGAATCAGCAGGTCGACCAAATGGTATTTTAGTTCTTCCTTGCTGAAAAGTTGTTTCATTACCTTCATCTTGGGCCTGCCAGGCACATGGTTTAAGTGCAACCACCATGGAGATAACTGGGAGCATGGGAGGAGGGCTTGCCATTAAGTGTTGGTGTGATTTATGTTGTTATATGTATATAAGGGACAGGAAACCACCTTTTTCCTTGTTATCCACCTTGTCTTTAAGTGTAGAAATATCAAGGATGTCTTGCTCTGTTTTCCCTTTTGTTTTATCTCTGCTGGAAGATTTTCAAGGGCTTGACAATCAAAGGTTTCTCATCTTGAGAGTGAGAGCCCTGCCTTTTGCAGTCATCTAGATTTCTAGATGCTTATCAGGAGTTGATTTAAGTAGAGTTAACAAAAAGAGGGGGGAAAAACCCCCAAACCCACAGCTCTGTCTTCGTTGCTTGGGTTTCACAGGGGACAGGGATGATCTTGGTAGCTCCTTAGTCATCTGTATTCTCCAGGATCAGAGTGAACAAGTCTTCAAGATCTAATGTTTGAACAAGTTTTTGCTTGTTTCTAAACCACTCTGATTGTTCCTCAGAGGCTCCCTGCCCATCTATTATGGTTTTTTTCCCCCCTTAATTCTTTCTTTAATTTCCCAGATGAAAGCCAGGCCAGGAGCTCTCCCAGCCCATGTTGGTGCGAGGGATGGGCTCCCTTGGACATCCCACCAATCCTGCCTTGCACCAGGCTGGATTTAGGAAATGTGCACTTCAACCAAAGACTTGGAGCATGTTGAAATGCTCCAGATTGTTTGATTATTTGAAAAAATAAAAACAAACTTGGAGAGAAGGAAGCTGAAGGTGAAGAGTTCAAGTCTTTTCCTCCATCCCACAGGGGCTCAGGTTCAGGCCTTGAGCTGAGCTGGAGGGACTTGCTGTTTAACAATGTCCAAAGGAGAAGGAAGAAAGGCAGCTTGAACTGCTGATGTCCCTCAGTGATTTCCTTGGATGATCTCTGCAGATGCTGTGTCCTTTGGGCAGCTCTCTCCAGCTGTTCTCTTAGCCTGGAACTAGGGGAGTGATTATAAAGCCTGGAATTCTTTCCCTTGTGCTCCCAGGCCCTGGGGGCTGGATCAGTGGAACCTTCAGGGCAAGTCAGTGCTGGGCTGTTGAGATGGGAACCAGCTCCCCAAACTGGAGGAGGATCCTCTTTTCCTTGGCTTTCCTCATGTCCTGCTGTGGTGGGTTGTTCCTTCCTGGGCTGGTCAAGCTCTGAAGCAGAGGGAGGCTCGTGGGGGTGCGGAGGGCTGTGCTTTTGGGAACAGAGGGTACTTTTTTGGGTGTCTTGGGCTGTGTGTGCAGTTTGAGCAAGAGTCATGAGGAGCAGAGTGGTTTAACCACAGCTTCTGCCTCCTGGCCGGAAGGTGCAGAGAGAATTTCAGTGCTCTGGGGGTTTTGCATTTCTGAATTCATGTTTACTGAAATGAGCAAAGAGCTCTCAAGTCCCACCCTGGCATGGGTGTGAATTTCCCTTCAGTTGTAAATCATCTTTAAAGGGCAGATGGATTGTGGTGTTCAAATAGTGCAAGGGAGAGGTGGAGGGGACTTCCTTTGCAGTTAGTGCTGTGTGAGCTCTGCAGGAGGGGCTGAGGGATGTGTTTGTCATTACCTTTTAATCTGCTATAAATTCCAGATTCCTTCTCCTCTTTGAAGCCCCTAAACATTCAAATTGTCCTTTTTCTCTCCCCAGACATATCAGTTACAACTGGTTGTCCTACTGCATTCTTCCCTACTGAACATAACCTTCCTTTCTTGCTTTTGGGATAAAGTGAGGTTTGTTTTTTCTTTTCCTGGAACGTGCAGGCTCTGTCCAGCCTCCAAAGCCTGTTTGTAGCCATCCTGCTGCCTCTCTCACACTGGATGTGTTCTCTGCATCCCTGCTTGGCTTAATTTTCTGGTGGGGTTTTTGTGGAGACCTCTCAGATATTGTGGATTTATCACCTCACTCATCTTTTGGTACCTTGAGGTACCAAAAAGTTACCAGATCTCCATCTAGTTAAAGCTTGAGATCTTCCCCCTGTCCCTGCTCCTTAAAAAGACCTCTCAGTAGTTCTTTTTGTGGAGAGGACCATCTTTTTCTCTCCAGTTTCTGTGAACTTTCATCCCAGCACCTCTCCAGCTCTTGTTCCTGTCTTGGTCTCTGGCCCTGACCATGCCAGGAATTCCTGAGCAATGCTTCTGTTTCCCACCACACCTGCAGATTTCTGTCGTGTACTAAGCCCAGAACCTGACATTTCATTAAGAACAAGTAAAACTGCCTGTTTATCTCCTTTGAACCTTTCTGGGATTCCTGGAGCAAAAGCATTTATTCCTTGCCATCATCCTGCACAGCTTTCAGATGGTGTGACAGATAAAGGTCCTTCCTGGGAGTCTTTTTGCAGAAGCAGCATGAAACAGCAGCACTTTGGTGTGTCAGAAGGAAGTACCAGGGCTGGCTCTGGGCTTTCTGAAACCTTCATGTTCTGCTGAAGGTAGAAAGTGCAATAAAGGCATGAGGCTGGGGGGGGGAAAAGAGGCAATTCTTTTTCCCTGTCAAGATTTTCAGTCTTTGTTAAAGATGGGGACTGCTCCAAAATAACTTGATTCTGTTGCATCTCCTCAGTGCAACAGGACATGGAATTTGCTTTGCATGCTCCATCTGGGGGGAAAAAATAAAGGTGAAAGAAAAGCTGAGGGTGTGTCTGGGGGAAAAACCAGTGAAATAAAAGCTGAGGCCCTAGTGCTGAAGGTTTCTTGCTGCTGAGAACTGTTTGTCCTGTTTGGCAACAGCCTGGCAGGTAATTTCACCATAATGAAACTGCAGAGGAATCAAAATGAGATTTCAAGGGGTTAGAAGCTTCAGTTTTGATCTTTATTTCACCAGCACTTCTGCTCCTTGTCACTGCCATGGAAATGCCCCATTCAGGTGGTGTTGGTCCTCAGAGCTCTGTTTTCTGGTCAAGAACCTTCTTGCAGGGTGAGGTCAGATGAAGTGTGTTCCCCTCACGTGGTTTTGTGTGTTGTTCACACCCTCTGGGAGTCCTGCACATGCCTCTTGTCCAGTTATACTTTAAACCAAGCAGAAGAAGGGCACGGGGTTTCTTGCTGTGAACCAGCCTCCCTGGGTCAGGCTGGAGCCTGCAAGCTGGGGGATGCTGTGGCCAAGACCTGCTCAACACCAAAGCTGTTGGTCAGAGCTGTAATCTTAAGCAGCACAGTCCTTAAGGTGACCAGAAGGGGCTTTTGGAGTGCCCAGGCATGGTAGGACAGCCCATTGCCCTTCTCCTGCAGGAGCTCCTGACCTGGCAGCCAGCACAGCAGTGCCAGCCTGTGTCCCCTCTGTGCCACCTGAACTGTGTCCCAGCAGCTCTCATGCAAAAAACTATGGTTCATCTAGAGAGCTCCCAGCTCAGATGGGCTGGGAAGATGTTAAAGATCAAGGAAGTGGTGCTGGGGTGTGGGAGGGGATGCTGATACTCATCCAGCAGCCTGGGTTGGGGTGAGTCTTTTGTCTAAAAGATATTTCTATGTCACAGGGCCCTGCTGTGGTTTGACAGGCCCATGAGAAATTCAACTTGGGCATTTGTGTTATCTAAGTGCCTCAAGTCAGGAGCATCATCTGAATACGATGGTGTGAAGATCATTAAAAAGTGGAGATGGAGGAAGCTGATACAGAATTTAAATAATTAGCAGTAATTTCTGGGGTAGAAGGTGTTTGCCCAAGGTAGTTATTGACAGAGTTGCTTGGGTTCCATCTCAGCTAAACTCTCCCTGACACCTTCTGAAAACTTACAGCTCTTCCTTGAGCCAGTACACCAAGAACTGCATCCCAGGCCAGGCCCAATCCCATCAGGTCCACCCTGATAGGACAGGCTGCAGGGAAAGCTTCCCTGCCTGTCATTCCATGGTTAACTTGAAAGCTGATTTTATTTAAGCATGGACTGTTATTTTTTGCTTGAAGAGAGACCTTTGCAGGGACATATTCCAAGAAACATGAGGATCTGAACAGCATGTCCCTAAATTTCCAAACATTCTTCTGATACAGTTTCCTTCCCCAGGGTGAAATCTGGAGAGGAAAGGGAGAAAATTTTACAACTCTGAAGAAAGTAGTGATGGGAACTGTATTTCAGCTGGTCGTTGTGGTTTTTTGATTCAGCTCTGGTGCTCCTTTTGGAAAAGTGAACCTGGGGATTTTCAAAAGTTTACTTAGACTTTTTATTTTATCTTTTCTAGATGCAGAAATGGGCTGGTCTAGATGGGACTGTTCCAGAAAGCTCTGAGCTCCCCAGTGTTGATGAAGTTGGGAATGTTTAGGGACACTGGAAGTCTAGAACTCCAGCACTGAGCACTGTCTGCCCTGGGGCTGCACAGGAGGCTGGTGCAGAGCTGGAGGCAGCCAAATGGCTCCTGGAGATATGGGCAGGGTTCTGTTATCTGCAGCAGCTTCACTGTCACATGGAAAGTAAAAGTGCCACAACCTGAGGCTTCTCAGCTGGGGGAACTGGCCTGGAGCAGCTCCAGAGCTGGTGACCAGGTGGCAGCTGTGCTGGCTCAGTGTGGGGGGATGATAATAGCCCAGAGCTGTAAACAGGACACTCCACCCTGCACGGGGCTCTCACTCTTCCTCCTCCTCCTCCTCTTCCTCCTGCTGCTGCTGGGCTCCCAGCCTGAGCACCCTGCCCCACAGCTCCCAGCTGCTCCTGGGGCTTCTCACTGCTGCTGCCAAACAAACTGAGCTGCTGGGTTGTTCTTGGTGAGAAGGAAGGACAATCCTTGCTGGTCACACAGTGATAGCTTCAGGTGTTTGTCACCTGTTGTGCAGCTGGTGCTGTTGGCACCATAGGAGGTCGCATCTCTGCTCTCAGTCAGCAAATCTGGGTAGTTTAAGGTTGGACATGAGGAGGAAATTCTTCCCTGTGAGGGTGGTGAGAGCCTGGCCCAGGTTGCCCAGGGAAGCTGTGGCTGCCCCATCCCTGGCAGTGTTGAAGGGCAAGTTGGATGGGGCTTGGAGAAACCTGAGCTGGTGGGAGGTGTCCCTGCCCATGCAGGGGGTTGGATCTGGATGATCTTTGAGGTCCCTTCCCACCCAAACCAGTCCATGATTCTGTGTCATTTTTTGAGGCCCTTTCAGCCTGGTTTTGACTGTTGCCCTGTTGCAGGTGTGGAGCATGAAGGTAACCCCACTCACTCTGGATGTGGTGGTGATACCAAAGGGGGCTTTGAAGAGCTCTGTGGGAGCGGGGCTGTCCTGCAGGGGCCTCCAGCCCTGCCAGCAGCCTGAGAGGGAGAGACAGCCCCAGTCCTGCATTATGGAGCTGCAGTAACTGAGCCCATGGGGGCAAGGAGGAGGCACTGCAGAGGAAGCTGCAAACACTAACGAGTTTCTGAATTAATTAGTGGTGGTTCTGTGTCCCTGCTCAGTGCTGAGAGTGAGGAGTGAGCCTGGCAATGCCAGCTGGACCCCACACAATGGGCTTTTAATCCAGTGTGGACCTTACCAGGTGTGGCTGTCAGGCCAGAACTAATGCTACTCCTGCCCTCCCACGTGCTTTTTTGTTCCTACCCTTTTCTCACCTGCAACTCAAATCCCACAGTATTTTAGCTGATGAAAAGATGTACTTAACCAGCCCTGTCCCTGGAGCAGCCTCAGCCTGCAGTGGGTGCCCTGGCACCTCCATACAGGGGTGTTTGGCAAACACAACATGGTGCTTAACAGTTTAACCCTGGTGTGAGGGTGGTTAACTCACTGCCTGCCTCTGTGCCCTCATTTTGGGGGAGAAAGGAGAGAATTATCTGTACAGAAAGTGCCTGGAGCAGAGAGCTCTGCCTGGCCTTAATATCTTGCCAGGAGGCCACAGGGCTGGTTCTGATGTTCGTGGTAATTTGCATGTCTAATCAAAACAAAATGCAAACAAACCTTCCTGCTGGCTTGAACTTGCCTCTTTCTTGCTCCCTTTTTGGCTCTGGTTTTAGCACCTTTGTTCAGCTGCAAGGGTGAGGACAGGGCTGCAGAGCAGCTGTGCTGTCTGCCCCCCGGGCCACAGGGGTCACCTCCAGTGTGGAGCTGGCCAGGAGGTGCTGGGGGAGACAGGGATGAAGGCAAAGGGTGTGCTCTGGATCTCCCCTTGCTGGAGTTGGGCAGGAGAGACACTTGGCTCTTGGTCCTTGTGGTGGGATTGTGCCTGGTCTGCACCACTGCTGACACAAACTGGCATGAGACCTGCAGGACTTAACAGGGCCTGCCAGGAAAGCTGGGGAGGGACTTGGGACAAGGGCAGGGAGGGAGAGGACAAGGGGGGATGGATTAAAGCTGGAAGAGGGAGATTGAGGTTGGACATGAGGAGAAAATTCTTCCCTGTGAGGGTGGTGAGAGCCTGGCCCAGGTTGCCCAGGGAAGCTGTGGCTGCCCCATCCCTGGCAGTGTTGAAGGGCAGGTTGGATGGGGCTTGGAGCAGCCTGGGCTGCTGGGAGGGGTCCCTGCCCATGCAGGGGGTTGGATCTAGATGATCTTTAAGGTCTCTTCAACCCAAACCACTCCATGATTCTATGAGTTTTATTTACAAAGCTTTTCTGTTAATGATGTCTCTAGTTACCATGATGAGGGCACAGTCTGAGCAGGCAGCCATGGGTTGTGTCAGTGAGCAGGGTCCACGAGTGCACCCACCTACCAACACACCAAGGGCTCACCTGGTCGTGCTGGAGGATCCAAGACTCTGCAGATGTTCTCTTGGCCTCCTTGAAACTGGAAGCAAGCAGTAAAATGCTTCCTTGGGAGAAACTGGGGCACACAGGCTCCTTTTTGCTGCTGGGTCAGAGCCTGGATTCCCTGACCAAGCACTTTGCTCCAGCTGGTGGGAAACATGGCTTAACAGGGCAGTGTTGGCTTCTCTACCATGGTCCTGCAGGGGTGCTAAGTAGGTTAGTGGGTTGTGGAGCAGCTCCCTTGACTCGGGCTGGAATGTCAAATCAATGGTTTCAAGCAGCCACTTCAGGGCTGCAATAAAATCTTTGCTCCTAGAGCTTCAGCCTCCTGCTGATAAGCCTGATGGTGGCCCCACAGGAGGGTGGGGGGCTCAGTCTGTGCTGCCCCACTCCACTCAAGTGGGGTTTTTATTCCTGCTTGTTTTCAGTAGCTGACTTGGGAGCAGCAAACCTGCCTGTGCTGGGGCTGGGTGGGCCTGTGGCCTTGGTTGTGGGGGCAGCAGGAGCTCCTGGGTGTGTGAGGAGCACCAAGACTCTTGCTTCCAAAAAATAAATGGACTTTGCGAGGACTCTTCTGTATGTGCTGGCTCCCTTCTTGTGATCTTTGCCATGGGTGTGGGTTCAGTAATTCTCTTGTGGCTTTTTGGGAAGCTAATTGTCTGTTCTCTTCTCCTTCCCCAGCCAGTGTCCCCTGTGCTGCTGCTGCTGCTGACAAGTGTGGCCGTCCCCGGCAGCCCCGCGTGCGCCGCACCTCCTCGCTCGACACCATCCTGGGCTCCTACCTGCTGGGACAGTGGCCACGGGACACTGAGGGAGCCCCCTCTTCCTGCATGAGTGACAAAGCTACCCAGGTACCCACCCCTGCAGGTGCCCATGTGCCAGGAGAGGGTCTCAGCAATGAGGAGCTGTGTGTGCTGAGGGTGAGCAGGGCAAGCCTTGCACTTCCCTTCTGTCCCGCTGCAGCTTTCTAGGAAGGCTTTTATCCCCCCTTCTTTTGCTTCTCAGCTTCAATGGGTTCCACTTTGGTGCAGAGTTAGAATTTCCTTGGCCTTGTTTGGAGGCAGATGGCCTCTGGCTCTCTGCTCCAGGCCTGGCTCAAGGCAACTTTTTTCCTGGTGTGCAGCTCTGGGCCAAGTCCTTATATAAAGCTCACGGGCTGGGAGCCACACGCTGCGAGGAGTCAAGGGTGCTCCTGCAGAAGGGCTCACCAGCTCTCTGCTGGAGAATGGAAAAGCTCCAGACCTCGAGGAACTCTTAGCAACCTGTAAATATTACTGTGTGGCAGCAAACAGCACTCTCCTGTCTGCAGAGGTGAAGGCATTTAGAAGGATAAGAGCATCCGTTTGCTTAACGAGTCGTTTATTTAATGCATTCAATCTCTGGGAACTTGTTGTTTGATCTTTGCTGTTCAACAATTTATTACTGGGCTGTTTGCAGGAAGTTCTGAATTGGATTCCAACTGCCATTGTCCTTTTCCAAAGTATTCCTGCCTGCTTTTGTTTTGGTTCTAGTACCCAAGAGTGCTGCTGAGGGCAGAGGTTGTGCTGGAAAGGAAGAGAAAGAATTTATCTCACTCTCTTTCTGAGCCAGGGAAGCAGACTCTTCCTTTCTGTCTTCATCAGTGATGGGGGAAATATTAACCCCCAGTATTTTGGGGCTAATTAGGTTTTCTTCCTCTTCTGGGGAAAAGGTTCCTTCTTCCCAGAATGGAAGATTGCACTGTGTTAATTCAGCCCCTGCTGAGCCTGGAGCTGATCCCCCCTCTGGCAGGGGACAGGCTGGGTTTGCTAGAGCCCTTCATGGGTCACCTGCAGGTGTCTTGTAGGTGCTGATCTTACCTTGCAAGAGACCAGTGACGTGAGCCCTGATCTCCTGCTGCACACACACACCTCTGTGTGTCAAATGCCTTGTCTGTGGAAAGCTGGGCATGAAGTTCTTGGTTCTAGGCTGCCCCATGCAGTAAGATAGAATCATGGAGTGGTTTGGGTTGGAAGGGACCTTAAAGCTCATCCAGATCCACCCCCCTGCATGGGCAGGGACACCTCCCACCAGCCCAGGTTGCTCCAAGCCCCATCCAACCTGCCCTTCAACACTGCCAGGGATGGGGCAGCCACAGCTTCCCTGGGCAACCTGGGCCAGGCTCTCACCACCCTCACACCAAAGAATTTCCTCCTCATGTCTCACCTCAATCTCCCTCTCCCAGTTTTCATCCATTCCCCCTTGTCCTCTCCTTCCCTGCTCTTGTCCCAGGTCCCTCCCCAGCTTTCCTGGAGCCCCTTCAGGCACTGGAAGTTGCTCTGAAGTCTCCCTGGAGCCATCTTATTGAATGCTTTGGGTTGGAAGGGACCTTAAAGATCATCTAGCTCCAACCCCCCTGCATGGGGATGTTCCTCACTGCAACCTCCCAGACGTTCCCACTCCCTCCATCTTTCCAGGCCTCAGTTATCAGACTCTCTGGGACACTCTCTGCCAGCCAGCACATGTTTACTTCCATCCTCCTCCAGCTCCTGGTTGCAGAGCTGTGTAGATTTGCTATCATGAGGTGGATAAGTGAGAGCTAGAGCTGCAGGTGCTGAGGTGAGGGTGAGGGAACAGCCCGGGCAGGATTGGAGCCCATGGTTTTCTCTTTTTCTGCAAAGCCTTTTTTTGTCTCCTCTCTCTGAGGAAGCGGTTTTGCCACAGTTGGTACAAAAGGTTCTGTCATTTCCTTCTGCCTTGCCAGTCTGCCTGTGAGAGGTGGGACCTGCTCCTCACTTTCAGGCCTTCCTATTGCAAGCAGCATCTTTCTGTTCTCTCTTCCTTTCTTCCTTTTTAGGCCCTGTTCTTGTTGTGAGCACCAGAGCAGTGCTCAGTGCTGCGGGTGTCACAGCAACAAGTGACTCCTCAAACAGGGCTCAAAAGTCTCCCAGAGACTTGAGGAGAGTTTCTGTCATCTCCTACAATGAAGGACTATTCTTTGCAGCATTCCAGCTTCCCACAAACCTGCTTCTTGCCATGCTGGTGGGATGTGGTCCTGTCTCTTAGACCTTTGCCTCTTTAGCTTGATGTGTGTGATCTGCTGGGATACAGAATGACACAATGTTTTGGGATAATGGCCAAATGGTGATGCTGGAGTTGTTGAGGAGAAAGTGTTTGAGGGAGGAAATGAGATCAGATGTGCCATGTGCTGAAGCTGCAGGATTGGTCCTTGCTGAAGGGTTTGGTGTGTCCCTTGGCTCAGGGGTAGCACAGGGATGGAGGAAACCAAGTACTCTGAGCTCTGGGGGACCTTGGGGAGGTGGTTCAGGCTGCACAGATTCCTTCTCTCAAAGGAAACTGAGCACTAAGGTGCAGGGAACTGTGCTGGGGTGTCTGCTGCTTGCAGGCACTGCAGGATGGAGCCCTGGACAGCAAATGGTTTAGGGAACACACTGTGCTCTGCTTCCAGGGCTGTGTGTGAGGAGGGGTTTCATTCAGAGCCTGTTCAGTCAGGTTGAGTTTCTGCCTAGAAATCGTCTGTGTCCCTTTACAGAAGGAAAACCTGGTGCCTCTCGAGGTAACTCTCCTTGTTTCTTTGGCTTAGATTTTTGAAAACTGTTTTGAAGGAAGAGACTTCTGTCATCCCCATGACTCAACCAGGGTTGTTTAAAACAGCTGCTGTTCTTGCAGCAGCCTCTGGGGAGATCAGTTGAGCTGCTCAGAGAGGAACTTCTCAGGCCCTTGCACCTTCTGGCAGCCTGTGGCTGAGGAGAGAAGTCTCATCTAAAGCCTCCCCCAGAACTGGCAGCAGCGGGGACACAGGGCAAGCACTTTGGGAGGCACTGAAATGTGATGTTGGGGGGGGGGGAATGATGCCTGGTCTTGAAAACGCTGTGCTTGGGGACTGCTCTGCTCCTGGAGTCACTGAGAGGGCTGAGTTCAGGGGAAGGAAGTTCCACACCCTCTGCTGATCAGATTAACAGCCTGTTCTGATTCCCATTGATACTCCAAGTGTGGCTGTTGCTTGGAAAACAGCTGCACAACGTGGTGCTGGGCTTGGTTTTCTGCACGAGGAGACTGAGCTGGGAAGGCAGCTGGATTCTCCCAGGGTTCCAGCAGCAGCTGCTCAGCAGGGCCAGACTGCCTCTGGTTACACCTTGGAGCTCCAGTACAGGAGCCTGAGGTCTGAGCAGCAGTTGGGTCTTCTCACAGCTGGGTGAGGCTTTTGCTCTTTGTCCAAGGAGTGCCTGGTGCCTGTGTCACCACTCACAGCACCAGGGGTGGCTGTGGTGGTTTCTCCAGGGGGTTGGTGGCTGTGGTGGTTTCTCCCCAGTAATAGCTTCATGTGCTTTATCTCCCCAAGTACTTGTGGTGATGAAGCCACTGACCTCTGGGCAGTGTAGGTCTGTGAGGTCCAGTTTGGTGAGAGGCAGAAAGCTGGTCCCAGTTCTGTGGTTCTGGCAGATACAAACAGCTGGTTCTCTCTTAATGCCCGTACGTGGGCACGTGTTAATGGGGGGAGACTGGAAGAGGAGTGTGAAAGGGCAGTAGGTGGTCACCCCTAGGACTCTTAGCACCAGGCTCTAAAGTGGGAGATGTTGTGGTTATTCTCAGCTGTGTTTCTCATCACTCCAGACCCCAGTGTCCTGGCAGGAGGTGGAGGTGGGGAGAGGCAGCTCCGGGGCTCACCAGCGTTCAGCTTCCTGGGGCAGCACAGATCACCGCCGAGAGGTAAACCAGGGCCCTCCCCTCCCCTGGCTGAGATCTGTGCTGGGGGCTTATGGAGAGGAGGCTCCTGCTTGCTTGGGAGGACAGGGTGCTGCTGAGGATGAGCCCTCAGCCTTTGTTTTCATCCCTGACACTCTGTGGTTCAGCTAAAGGTCCATCTTGTTGGCTTCCTAGAGAGCAGCTCCGTGGAAGCTCAGTGGGCTGCTTGGTGGTGTTGGTGGGTCCCAGCAGGGCCAGGTTCCTCATGCTCTGTGGGTAGATGATCCCCCAGGTCCAGCAGAGGAAGGATCTGCCCACAGGGCAGGAGAGGGGGGTTGGATGAGGCCTCATAAGTACTTGTGGTCCATCCTTTGAGGGGTGGCTGGAGCTGCTGCTGGTGTGATTGAAACCATCTCTATTTTTGGCACTTCCTTGTGGGTTGGCAGAGGTGGGGAGGGAGAGACACGAGGTCCTTTTTGGTGTTGGCTTGTCTGGTGCTGCAGCTGCAGTTTTGTTTGCCAGATTGCCAAGCTAAAGCAGCAGCTCCAGAGAACAAAGCTCAACGGCAGAAGTGGCAAAGACAAGGAGAAGAGCTCCCCACTCCAGGGGGACCATGCTGTCCTTGGATCATCCCTCAGGGTACGTTCCTGTCTCCCCCATGTCCTGGTGAGCTGGAGAGCAAACTCCTATGGGCAGGTGTCCAGGCTGCTCCCAGACTTCTGCTCTCATGCCTGAGAAGGGAGAGGTTGTTTTCTCTTCCCTCTTCTCCAGCCCTGTGCCTTGGTCTGCAGGCAGGGAGTTTGTGACTTTGCTGTCACTCTTCTGCCACCTGCCTCCTAGAGGGCATTGGCAGAGCCCTGGAGAGCTGTGGGAACAGGATGTAACTGCTGAATTTGTGCAGATCCCACTCTAACCTCCTTCATTCTGGATTGTTCCAGGACTCCTCTTCAGGCTTCCTTTCTCCATCTCTCATTTTGAGGCTCAGCCCCTGCTTGCACAGGAGCCTGGAAGGGCTAAACCAGGAGCTGGAGGAAGTATTTGTGAAGGAACAGGGAGATGAAGAGCTTTTGAGGGTAAGTTGATGGCCATGAGATTACACTGAATCTTCTGGGTGGGCTGGTTCTTGACCATGGGGACAGTCTCTGTGTCTGGTTTAAGTTTGTTCTGGGCATGAAACTGTCAGAATTGGGTCAAGTAGCTGCTGAGACCTTCCTGGTGCTGTGAGAGACCAGCCAGCAGTGATCTCAGGAGAGATGACACCTCAGTGACAGCTTTAAGACTTGAACTTGGGGTCTTAACTATCTTAGACTGGCATCCAGAGGCTGCTTTGTGCAGATATAGGAGAAGTGATCCCAGATGGCTTAAAAACTGGAGTGAGTTAGAGGATGCAGAAGAGCTGCTGTCCCTCTGGTTGCAGCCCTCACTCCTGAGGTGGAGACTCTGCCTGTGCCTGGATCCAACTCCCCAAGTAGCTGCTCTCTTAGGTGCAAACACCCACCCATTGTTGTCAGGGCCTCTTGCTCTGCTAAGACCTTCCTTCCTCCCTAGATCCTGGATGTCCCAGATGGTCACAGGGCACCAGCACCTGCCCAGAGAGGCTCTGAAGATGTGTCCCTGCCCCTGGAGCCCAGCAGCAGCTCCAGCAGCCTCTCTCCTTCCCCTTCTGTGCCTCTCCACCTGTCCCCACACGCCCCGGGGAGGCTGGCAGCAGAGGAGGCCCCCTCTGCTGGGGATGAGCTGCAGCCTGATCCAAAGGAGAAGGGTAAGAGCAGAAGGGCTGGAGGGCAGGGGACACAAAGGGGACAGTGTGACCCAAACCTCGGTGTGATGGCTCCTCCCTCTGCCTGCTGGGGTGGGAGCTGCAGCTGAGATGGGAGGAGGGTCTAGCCAGTTTGGCCACACTGCAGTGGACTGGTGAAGCTCCAGTAATTCCCCTCCAGGTGGGAGGTTTCTAGCTCTGGATGGAGCTGGGAACTGCACAGATCAAACCCTGCAGCTCTGGGGGCTGGTGGCCTTGCAGCCCCAGGGTCTAGAAGGAGCAGGTCTGGGGTTGAGCACACTGGGGTTCTTTGAAAAAAATGTGCTCAGGAATTGTCTTTCCCCCCCTGCCAGAGGAGGGCAGCCCTTCTCCAGTCCTGGTCTTTGCTTCTTCTCCTCGACCCAACCACAGTTACATGTTCAAACGGGAACCTCCTGAGGGCTGTGAGAAGGTCCGGGCCTTTGAGGAAGCTTCGTAAGTATGAGGAGTTGTTGGCAGAAGAGAACTCACATGAGGTTGGTCCTGTGGGAGGATGTGGGGTGGGGCAGCTGAGGCTCCTGCTGCTGCAATAACCCCCCCTGGCCTGTCTTAAAAGTAGGGAACAGCCTCTAGGAAAAACTCCCAACAACAACGTGGTGGGAAGAGCTGAAAGTTGAATTGTTGACCCTCGGATGTGATGGGAAGGATCTTATGGTTCCTTGCAGGGGTTTTTTTGTGGCCTGCAGAGCCTCTGGAGAAGAGGAGAAGGCCCTCCCCTGTGAGAGGAGAGGGCTGTCCCAGAAATCAGTGATGCTTTCAAGACAGAACAGGCCCTTCATGTCTCTCTGTGCCTGCAGAGCAGTCCAGCTCAGAGGCAGTTCAGCTTTTAGCCAGGCTCCTGGAAGTTGCCCCACTCCGGGTGTTTTCCCTGTGGCTGCTCAGTGCCCTCAAGTGTCTGCTCCTGACCATGTCCTCTCTGTCTCTCTCCTCCAGCTCCCCCAGCCCTGACCAGCCTTTCCAGCCTTCCTGTCCAGACAAGAACAAAGTGCACTTCAACCCCACCGGTTCTGCCTTCTGCCCTGTCAGTCTGGTCAAGCCCCTCTTCCCAAACGTGGGTTTCCTCTTCAGAGGGTTCCCAGCTTCTCCCAGCCCTGGCATGGGCACGTTTACATCCTGCCAGTCCCCAGCCCCCAGCCCCTTCCTCGGGGCACGGAAGGACCCTGCAGTGGAGAGTTTCAGTGAGGTGTCCAAGGCTTCTCCACGGAGTTACGACCACTGGAAGCGCGGGCAGCCCGAGGAGAGCGTGGTCTTCCACAGCTCCCTCGTGGTGTGAAGCCCTTGGGGCAAAGCCAGCCAGCACCAGCAGCTCTGGCTCCTCAGGGTGTCTCCCCCAGCCTTGTGTGGAGACAAGTGCCTTGTGAAGGTGGGATGTGACAGCCAGGAGGTGGCCTTGGGACTGAGAACCACAAGGGGCTTCCTCCCAGGATGATAGAAACTGTGAAGTACATTGTGCCACGGGACTCCTCCCTGCTGGAGGGGCTGGTTTCTCCAGCCTCCCCTGTCGAAAGCACTTTCCTGTGTTCCATTGTCTTTGTTTCCTGTGTGATTGTTCTGCTGGTGAAGAGCAGCTGGGCCCTGCTGGGGGATCAGAGGGGAACTTGTGCTCCCTGGCTCTGGGAAAGGAGGTGGAGCTGGGAGGGTTCAGGCGACCCAACCACAGTTACATGTTCAAACGGGAACCTCCTGAGGGCTGTGAGAAGGTCCGGGCCTTTGAGGAAGCTTCGTAAGTATGAGGAGTTGTTGGCAGAAGAGAACTCACATGAGGTTGGTCCTGTGGGAGGATGTGGGGTGGGGCAGCTGAGGCTCCTGCTGCTGCAATAACCCCCCCTGGCCTGTCTTAAAAGTAGGGAACAGCCTCTAGGAAAAACTCCCAACAACAACGTGGTGGGAAGAGCTGAAAGTTGAATTGTTGACCCTCGGATGTGATGGGAAGGATCTTATGGTTCCTTGCAGGGGTTTTTTTGTGGCCTGCAGAGCCTCTGGAGAAGAGGAGAAGGCCCTCCCCTGTGAGAGGAGAGGGCTGTCCCAGAAATCAGTGATGCTTTCAAGACAGAACAGGCCCTTCATGTCTCTCTGTGCCTGCAGAGCAGTCCAGCTCAGAGGCAGTTCAGCTTTTAGCCAGGCTCCTGGAAGTTGCCCCACTCCGGGTGTTTTCCCTGTGGCTGCTCAGTGCCCTCAAGTGTCTGCTCCTGACCATGTCCTCTCTGTCTCTCTCCTCCAGCTCCCCCAGCCCTGACCAGCCTTTCCAGCCTTCCTGTCCAGACAAGAACAAAGTGCACTTCAACCCCACCGGTTCTGCCTTCTGCCCCGTCAGTCTGGTCAAGCCCCTCTTCCCAAACGTGGGTTTCCTCTTCAGAGGGTTCCCAGCTTCTCCCAGCCCTGGCATGGGCACGTTTACATCCTGCCAGTCCCCAGCCCCCAGCCCCTTCCTCGGGGCACGGAAGGACCCTGCAGTGGAGAGTTTCAGTGAGGTGTCCAAGGCTTCTCCACGGAGTTACGACCACTGGAAGCGCGGGCAGCCCGAGGAGAGCGTGGTCTTCCACAGCTCCCTCGTGGTGTGAAGCCCTTGGGGCAAAGCCAGCCAGCACCAGCAGCTCTGGCTCCTCAGGGTGTCTCCCCCAGCCTTGTGTGGAGACAAGTGCCTTGTGAAGGTGGGATGTGACAGCCAGGAGGTGGCCCTGGGACTGAGAACCACAAGGGGCTTCCTCCCAGGATGATAGAAACTGTGAAGTACATTGTGCCACGGGACTCCTCCCTGCTGGAGGGGCTGGTTTCTCCAGCCTCCCCTGTCGAAAGCACTTTCCTGTGTTCCATTGTCTTTGTTTCCTGTGTGATTGTTCTGCTGGTGAAGAGCAGCTGGGCCCTGCTGGGGGATCAGAGGGGAACTTGTGCTCCCTGGCTCTGGGAAAGGAGGTGGAGCTGGGAGGGTTCAGGCTGGAGCTTCCCTGGAGCTGTCTGGGATTGCTGAACCCTGGGGAGTGGGAAGGGGGGAGAAGGGGCCACGTAGGCACCTGCCCTTGGATGGGTTGGAGCAGAAGAAGGTGTGTACCTGCACTGCTAAGACAGCTCATCTCCCTCAGAGCACAGAGGGGGCTGAAGAGCAGCAGGTCCCTGCCTGTGCTTCCACTGTCCCCTCTGAAACAAGCCTGGAGTGTTAGGAGTGTTAGGCTGAAAGGGGGGAGGGTGCAGGGGCCTCAGTGCAGCCTGCACCGATCTGGGCAGGTTTGGTGGCTGAGGAAGAGGGAGGCACCTGAGGCAGCAGCTCCCTCCCTGTGCCTGGGCTGAGGTTTTCCAGGTGCCCTGGCCATGTTGCAGGAAAAGGGGATGGAAGTGGAAACCAGCAGTTCAGAAAGGTCCCTGCTCCAGGGGGTGTTGCTGCTGAAGAGAAACTCCCTGCTCCTTCCCATCAGCTTGGCTGGGGTTGGTTCCTGGGGGGATGGAGGGATGGAGAGGGGGGCCTGGGACCCTCTGCCTGTGAGAGCTGGAGAAGCTGCACGGAGCTGTGACCAGAGCTGGGCAGAAGCTGCTGCCCAACAGGAGCCAATTCACACGGGAATATTGATTGTAAAACCTCTGGACAACAAAAAGTATTAGATTTTGTGTTCTGTTGCAAAGGCTCTGGGTTGGACTGAAGAAGCCTATTTTCTTGTATCTGATGTAGAAACTCTATTTTCTTCCAAAGACACTATTTTTGCAGCTGTTTGAAGTTTGTATTTTATGTATGTACTGCAGAGCTTGAAGAAGGAATGTTGGCTTTGGAGTTCCTGTCTTGTGTTTAGAGGGTTGGTCTTTTTTTTTTTGCAGATGCTGGTATTGCCAGTTAAAAGGAAACAAAATAAACATTTCAGGCATCCAAAATCCTTCTTTGGGATTGAATATGTTGAGTCTGACCTGGAGTCTTTGGACAGTTTGGCAGGCAGATGTTGAGGGCATGTTTTTCTGGGGGAGTATCAGCAGGGCAGGGCTGTGCTCGGGGGTCTCATCCTGCTCCTGGGCTCCCCACGAGGGTCCTGGCTCTGGGGTGGATCCTGAAGCCAGAAATGCTGGTGTGGCCCAGAACATGGGTTGGGAGGAGGAGTTTGGGGGTGTCCAGCCTGGAGAGAAGGAGGTTGAGGGGAGACCTGGTTCTGCAACTGCCCAAGAGGAGGTTGGAGCCAGGGGGGGTGAAGCTCTGATCCCAAGGAACAGGTGACAGGATGAGAGGATCCTGGACTACTAGAACACCAGGTTGGAAGGGGCCTCAAGGATCATCTGGTCCAACCTTTCAGGGTATTTAATATAGTTGATATGAGGTGGCTCAGGACCCTATCAAACTGAGACTTAAAACTGTCCAGTGTGAGGGAACCCACCACTCCCCTTGGGAGACACTTCCAATGTTGGACTGTTCTCATGGTGACGAATTTACCTCTTGTGTCCAATCAGAATCTCCCCTGGAGAAACTTGTGCCCATGACCCCTGGTCTTTTCCGTGTGACTTCTTGTAAACAGGGAGTCTCCACCTTCTTGGCAGCCACCCTTTGAGTCCTGGAACGTGGTCATAAGATCTCCCCTGAGTCTTCTCCAAACTGAACAAACCCAGTTTTCTTAGCTTCTCCTCATCTGGCAGGTCCTCTGCTCATCCTTGTGGCCCTTCTCTGGACCCTCTCCAGCCTGTCCCATCCTTTTTATATCGTGCAAACAGCCTCAGTTTACCCAGGGGAGGTTCAGATTGGATCTTGGGAACAATGTCTTCCTGGAAAAAGGCGTTGCTTGCCCAGGGTGGAACCCCCATCCCTGGAGGGATTTCCAAGGTGTGGGGCTGAGGGACGTGGGGCAGGACTGGGGGGTGGGTTGGATTTTCTCTTCTTCAAGCTCTTTTCCCACGCAAAACTCCCTGAAATCACGGAATGACCCTCAGACAAACCCCCGGGACACGTTTCAATCCCCATCACGTTGCCGGCTGAAAAGCTTCCCGACTCCTTTAGTCACTAATTAACCCCCGGACTAATGAGCCCCGCCTCCACCCCCTGAACCAATCCCCACCTTCCACATCCTCTGTCGTCCCCACGAAGGCCGCTCACATCCAAGGTCCCCGTTTCGGGGCTGCCCAAGGACCT
>NW_009953788.1:49050-65137 GCF_000747805.2 Chaetura pelagica
CGGTGTCCCGGGTTCTGGGGGAGGGGGCGAGGAATGATCCGGGTTGGGTCCTGCCCGGGTTGGGTCCTGCCCGGTGGGTCTCGGTGCCCCCGGGTGTTGGGGGTGGGAAATGATCCGGGTTGGGTCCCGCCGGGTGGTTCTCGGTGTCCCGGGTTTGGGGGGTGGAGAGGAATGATCCGGGTTGGGTCTCACCCGGGTTGGGTCCCACCCGGGTTGGGTCCTGCCCGGTGGGTCTCGGTGCCCCCGGGTGTTGGGGGTGGGAAATGATCCGGGTTGGGTTCTGCCCGGTTTGGGTCCCGCCGGGTGGGTCTCGGTGTCCCGGGTTCTGGGGAGGGGAATGATCTGGGTTGGGTCTCACCCGGGTTGGGTCCCACCCGGGTTGGGTCCTGGCCAGGTTGGGTCCTGCCCAGGTTGGGACCTGCCCAGTGGGTCTCGGTGCCCCTGGGTGTTGGGGGAGAGATGATCTGGGTTGGATCTTCCCGGTGGGTCTCGGTGCCCGGGTGTGTTGGGGTGGGGGTCGATGCTCCAGATCGGGTCCCACCCGCTGGGTCTCGGTGCCCCCGGCTCTTGGGGGTCGATGCTCCGGGTCGGGTCCCACCTGGTGGTTCTTGGGGTCCCCGGGTGCTGGGGGTGGGAAATGATACGGGTTGGGTTCTGCCCGGTTTGGGTCCCGTCGGGTGGTTCTCGGTGTCCCGGGTTCTGGGGAGGGGAATGATCTGGGTTGGGTCTCACCCGGGTTGGGTCCCACCCGGGTTGGGTCCTGGCCAGGTTGGGTCCTGCCCAGGTTGGGACCTGCCCAGTGGGTCTCGGTGCCCCTGGGTGTTGGGGGAGAGATGATCTGGGTTGGATCTTCCCGGTGGGTCTCGGTGCCCGGGTGTGTTGGGGTGGGGGTCGATGCTCCAGATCGGGTCCCACCCGCTGGGTCTCGGTGCCCCCGGCTCTTGGGGGTCGATGCTCCGGGTCGGGTCCCACCTGGTGGTTCTTGGTGTCCCCGGGGGCTGGGGGGGGGGGGATGATCCGAGTTGGGTCCCACCCGGGTTGGGTCCTGCCCGGTGGGTCTCGGTGCCCGGGGGGTGGGGGGCTGCTCCGGGTTGGCTGCTGTTGTTCCCTGACCCCCTCCCGCTCCTGCAGCACGCGGGGGCGCTACGGGGAGGGGGCAAAGCAGGAGAAGTTCAAGTACGCCCTGACCCTGGTGTTCATCCAGTGCGTGATCAACGCCGCCTTCGCCAGGCTCCGTGAGTCCCTTTGCTCCTCGGGCTGTTTCACCCCTCAGAGGGGACACCAGCACCCCGCTGGTCGCCCTGACGGGGGTCAGGCTGTGCTGGGTGCTGGCTGAACCCCTCCTGACCCCCCCCTCTCCCTGCTGTTCCTCCCAGTGATCCGGTTCCTGGAGCCGGGGAAGGTGGATCGCACGCGGAGCTGGCTCTACGCCGCCTGCTCCCTCTCCTACCTGGGTGCCATGGTCTCCAGCAACTCAGCACTGCAGTTTGTCAGCTACCCAACCCAGGTGGGCTCTGTGAGGGGCAGGGCTGGGAGGACCCCCCCAACCCTCGGGGTAACCCCAGGAACAGGCACCTGTTGCAGAGTCATAGAGTTGTTCGGGTTGGAAAAGACCTTTAAAGTCACGGAGTCCAACCGTGACCTGTTTTGTAGTGTCAGGGGGGTCAGGTCACCCTTGGGCCACCATGGTCTCTCTGGTTGCAGGCAGGTGACGGGATGGGGAGAATTAACACAGTCTTTCCTTTCCAGGTCCTTGGCAAATCCTGCAAGCCCATTCCAGGTAGGTCTTGCACCTTTCTCCTTGGATGTTTGTGGGGGTTCTTTGTGCCCTCGACATCAATTGCCAAAGCTGTGACAGCTTCACTCTGCCACAGGAGGAGGAAGGGCTGTTTTATCCACGTCTTGTGAATTGGGGCCCAGTTAAAACCACTTCCCCCTCCCCTGTGAGAGCCCTGGGAGCAGCTGGTGATGGTGTCTCTTTACAGTCATGCTTTTAGGAGTGACTGTGCTGCGGAAGAAGTATCCCCCAGCCAAGTATCTCTGCGTCCTCTTGATAGTGGCAGGGGTGGCCCTGTTCCTGTACAAGCCCAAAAAGGGGGCTGGGAGTGAGGACCACGTCTTTGGCTACGGAGAGCTGCTCCTGGTGAGTCCTGCCAGGGTGAGGAGGATCAGGTGGTTGCAGCACAGATAAGGCCACGTCCTTTGGACCTCACCTGTGCCCTGAAGCTGACGTGGGGACAGTTTTGCAGAGGGACATCTGGGCTTGAGGGTGCACCCTTGAGCTGTGGGCTGGGATCAGTGCAGGAGCACACACGTTCCCTCTCAGTGCATGTTTTGAGCCCCCAGAATTGCTACTGAATAGAGGATTGGGGTGTAAAAAAATGGGGGGGAGCTGAACATCTTCCCCGTAGAGAGGGCATAAAGAGCAAAGTTTTTCTTGGCTGCCTCTTATCTCTGACTCCTCTGTTCTCAGCTGCTGTCACTGACCTTGGACGGGCTGACTGGAGTGTCCCAGGACCACATGAGAGCTCACTACCAGACTGGTTCCAACCACATGATGCTCCACGTCAACCTCTGGTCCACCTTGTTCCTGGGGGCTGGTAAGGAACAGCCTGCAAGAACCACAGCTGCTGCACCCAGGTCCCTGGGGCGTCCTGTGGGAAAGGGACGTGATGTCCTGCTCCAGAAAGGGCCTAGAGAGCTTTTTCCATATCATTGTGTCTTGTTTGGGTTGTTTTTTTTCGCCTGGGTTGCTCAGTGTAGCTCTCCCCTTGCCCAGCAGAGGACACTGCTCCACACAGAGTGGAGCTGCCCGAGGCTCCAAACCAGCGGGTTCTACCTGAGGGCTCTCTTGTCAGAGCTGGAGCTGCAGTTCATGGTTGCTTCTTTCATTCAGTAACTGGGCAGGTGATCACTTTTTCTCCTCTCCTCTTTGTTTTCCACTGTGAGGAATTTTCTCTTTGCTTTTAGTAGCTCCTGTTGGGTTATGAGTGTAAACGACGTGGTCAGTGGCTGCTCAGACAGCTTCTGGGCTGGTAACTCATGATTGATCTTGGTCTTTCTTCCAGGGATCCTGTTCACTGGAGAGCTCTGGGAGTTCCTGAGTTTTACGGAGCGTTACCCCAGCATCATTTACAACATCCTCCTGTTTGGCCTGACCAGTGCCCTGGGTCAGGTAAATCCACTTTCCTTGTTCTGCAGCCCTCAAGGGGGTGTGTTGTCCAGCTGGGAGGTGGAAACTGCCTCACCTTCCCTTTGGTTGCTGCTTGTCTTCAGAGCCAAACTGCTGTAAGTTTGTATGCAAATCATCAGGATTTGAAATAAGATTCTGTCCGTTTTTCATCTGAAAATATGGAATCTAAAATCATAGAATGGACAAACATCATCTAGATCCAACCCCCTGCACAGGCAGGGACACCTCCCACCAGCCCAGGTTGCTTCAAGCCCCATCCAACCTGCCTTTCAACACTGCCAGGGATGGGGCAGCCACAGCTTCCCTGGTTCTGGATATGATCCATGTTGTCCTTTTTCCAGTCCAAGTGACAGGAGGCCTCTGTTTGTTCTTTACAGAGCTTTATTTTCATGACTGTGGTGTACTTTGGACCTCTGACTTGTTCCATCATCACCACAACCCGCAAGTTCTTCACCATTTTGGCCTCTGTCATCCTGTTTGCCAACCCCATCAGCTCCTTGCAGTGGGTGGGGACGATCCTGGTCTTCTTGGGTAAGTCTGGGAAGCAAATTCCTGAGTCCTTTTCCCCTTTCCATTTCACTAGAGATGATGTAGAGCCAGGGGACAGAGCTGAGAAAAGATGCTGGTCAAAAAAAAATCTGATGGCATGAGAACATTCTCAGTGGAAGGGCAGGTTAGTGCAGGAGAAGAGAAACATGATTCCTAGCAGATCCATTGGGTTTCTTTTCTTTTTCCCCCCACACAAGGTAAGTCACTGAGTGACCATTAGTCATTTAACTTGTCTGATTTCTCTCTGAAGTTCCTGTGTTATGTTTCTTTGAAGAATGTGAAGCCATTTTCTGTGCCCATGGGTTGTTCTTATCTCTTGGCAGGTCTTGGACTCGATGCCAAATTTGGGAAAGTGGTAAAGAAGACATCACATTGAGGATGTGATTGATCTCTGGATTTGGGAGGAACTTTTAATTTATTGTCTTGTACCTCAAAATCTGTTATGAAACTGGACTCAGGATAGGTAACCAGAAGGGAGAGTGTTTGAATTTTTTTTTGTTGGTTTAGTTTTTTAATTCTAAATTGTCTTCAAAGTGTAAATCTTTAGTTTTAAGTGTAATTAAGCTTCTTTTTTTTTGTTTTCTGTAATCAAAGCTGCATTACTCTATCCTAGTAGCAGGATGAAATTCTTGCCTTAACAGGAGGAAAAAAAAAACAACAAACAACAAACCTTAATATCTTTATTAAAGAAAAAGAGACAATGGTCACTTTTTCAGAACTTTAATTTTAGTGTCCTTGGCTGATCTTGGAGAGGAACAGCAGAGCTCCCTCCAAGGAGAGGGCTGGTCTTGGAATGATGTTGCTTCTTTGGTGTGGCCTGGAAAGATCCCTGGATTAAAGGCCTGTGTTGAGGACAGCCAAGCCCTTCTGCTTGATTGTATGATTTTTCCATAACTGAGTTGGTGGAGCAGCAGTTGGACACTCTTCTGTTCTGATAGTCTGCGCAGACACCAAGATGCTTTATCTCCTTCATTCCAAGCCCCTCTCGAGCAGGAGCAACTCTTGGCAGTTGTAGAAGTTTCCAGGAAACCTGTTTAGCCCGTGGGGCCCTGATTAATTCTTTCTGCCCCTGTTGCTGATGAAGGAGCAGGACCCTCTGCTGCTAAAACCATGCCGAGGTTGTGTGACAACAGCTTCTACATGTTGAAAGGGCCCTGGTTAATTACCCACCAGCTTTGGAACAGCCGCTCCTGGGCCCAGGAGAGTTCCCCAGTGTTGGATGGGGAGGAGTCACCATCAGAGTGATGCCTTCAGGGTTGGAGAGCAGAATTCTCCACAGAGCAAACTTTACACATGAAAGCATGTTTGTACCAGCTGTTGTTTGGTCTCCATCTGTGGCTTTGGCCTTTTGCCCCTCCAGATGGGATCCTGATCCCTTTCCTCAGCGCTGTTGTTCAGTCTTTCCCTCTCCAGCCCCTGCTCCCTCCACTCTTCTTTACAACTTTTTTTGGCCTCAAATTTGCTTTTCATTGAACCTATCTATCTATAGTTCTGCTCAAACACCACATTTCTTGGAAAATGCTACCCCAGGCTGTTCAAGGGTTTTTTTCTCTGTCACCTTCAGCTTTCCCATTGTCTCAAAGGTCAAGTGATAAGTAGGAAACATGTTCTCAGGGGCAGAGAATTAGGCAGTTAAAGCTTCTGTGACTTAACCCCATGGATCCTGATGAACCCTGTGAGTTGGCACCTGCTGCTGCATGGAGACTCTGGCTTCCTTGAAGACAGTTGTGCTGCCCAGTATCTCCAAGGTAATGAATACTCTTTTCCATTTTATAAAAGGGAGCGAGAAATTGCAGGACTTGTTCCTGAACGCTGTGGCAGAGCTAAGAATTCTCTTCTGTGTGTCTTCATCATAAAACTTCTCTCTGTGTTTATAGGACTTATACCCCTCTGTCTTTTAGCACGATCTGAAGTTGAACCAGTTCTCTTAACTCAGCAACCAAAAGCAGCAAAAAGATTCTAGGCAAGCTCTCCAATCTGTTACATTTTGCAGACTTGTTTTCTCTTTTATGAAAGTACTGCTCTGATGTGGGAATAGTAAAGCTCCCCATCACTGTGCAAATACAAACACCTGAAAAATGCTTGATAAAATCATGTACTTCCTCAACCACCCACTTCCTTGTGATAATCTTGGAATTTCTCTTCAAACATGTTGTCTGTTGAGAATATTTGAGCCATTGCTGTTGGAAATCACTCTTCTTTTGATTCCTAATTAGCAATCATTTTATACTGGCTAAAGCTCTTGAGAAAGTGTGTGATTGGAAGTGGAGGGACTGAGGTGGCAGCAGCCTGGTGTGTGTACATGCTGGGAAGACCACTCTTCCTGAGCTCTTCTCCCTCTTTTCATCCCCCCATCTCTAGGAGAGACAATGTCTTAAAAATGAAACAAAGCTTTCATTGTTATTTTTTGCCTTAACCATTGAAAAGAAACCACCACAGTTTCAAGGGAAAGCTTCTGCTCAAACCCACGGGTCCATCCCCTTCCCCACCAGCAGAAATGACAAGGCTGGGAACCTCCTAGGGTCTATTTTCTGAGCCAAGGTCTGTCTTTACCAGTATCTTCAATTCCTCTGTATTCAGAGCACAGATTCAAAGATCAGTCTGCCAAGAAGAAGGAAAATAAAGGAGATTTTCTCTCTCCTGATTGCTGCAGGCTCCCTTGACCCACTTTAGCTCTAAAGCCTGTTCCTGGTGTTGCTCCAGCTTGGTTCTTGCTTCACCCCCAACTCTGTCAATAAGAATCTCCTAAAACAAAGGCAGCTCTTGAACCTCCACCAAGGCTGAATCCTTTGGATTTCCTTGGACAGCTTGCTGTCTCTCCAGACCTCACGTCCTGCTGGATCCCAGAGGAGGTTACAAAAGCAATTCAAGAAGCTATTTTCAAATCAGCCCTGACTCTCCTTGGACAGTTTGAACAGCACAGGTTTGAACAGTGTGAACAAAGCAGGTCCCCAGCTCTGAGCTGCCAGGATTGCTGCTGTCCTGCCTCTCCCCAGTGACAAACTGCTGGCCAGTTTTGAGAAGCCTGCCTGGTGGCTTCTGGTGTGTGTTGCTGCTTGAGTTCAGCTGTCTCCTTCCATAAAGACAGGTAAACTCCAAAGGGATTGAGTTAGGATGCAAGAATGTTTTCATCCTCCATGTACTTTCTTCCTATTAGAAGTGGTAGCTCCTCTTCAAGGCACCTTTTGCAGAGGGATAATGATGTTTAATAGTGGGGTTTTTTGCTTGTTCACACACCAGAAAAAAAGTGACACAGTGGAAGTGTCTTCAGAGGCAATTCCTGAAGGTCTGGTGAAGTGTCAGTAAGGGCTTTCCATCTTCAAGTAAGAGATCAGTCATGTACAAAGTGCTGGCAGAACCTGCTCTAGATACTGCACAACTTCCAGGCTGTGCAAAGGAGCCTGTAACTGCTGCTGGCAAGTTCTGTTGTGCTTATTCAAAGAAGAGAGTGTCCTGTGGCAGCAAGTGCAGCGTAGAGGCTTGGAGGAACCTGAGCACAGTGCTCAGGTTCTCTACCAACAGCCTGGGCTTCACCAGTTCTGCTGTGGCTCAGTTTTGCTCTCCTTTATTTGTTTTTTAGACATTCTCAAGTTTACTAGAAGGCTGCATAAATAAAAAAACCTACCTTGTTTTTCAGCCCTGTGTGCTTGATCTGTCTTTCTTTCCTTGGCTGAAGGAAGCAACAGTTTTGTGATAATGTTGTGTTTTCCAAAAGATTTTGTAAAGTGTAAAATATCACCCTTTGCAGCCAGGGTGGCAGGTGCTTTGCACACTCACTCTGTGAGGTTTTTGAGTTTGGGCTGGCTTGTGCAGGAGTCACTAAAGGGAGTGCTTGTGGTTTGCTCCTCCCTCTGCAGATCTGACTGCTCTTTCTCTGAGTAGAAGAGGAAAGGAAATCAGTTGAGTAGGAGATTAATTTCTTAAGTGCCTTAGACAAAGCCCTGCAAGTGCAAAGTGTGAGGTCAGGCTGAGAAGTTACAAATAGATTCCATCTTCTCTTTCTGTTGGCTCCAGAGTCCCAGCCTTGAGTCTGTTTATGACTCAGCCAGTTACCAGCAGGGGGAACTCTTATTTCAATCATTTTCAAGAAAAACAAAGAGAGAAAAAAAAACAACCCACAGCCAAAAGCAGTTCCTCTTTAATTAGCCACAGAACTGTACTCCTGGAGGCTTTGTGCAGCTAGTAAATATGGAAATCAAGGTCTTCCTCCATTTTTATTCTGCTTATTTCTTTCTGACCATCAGCAGAGACTCTAGTGAAGCAAAATTGTTAGAGGCTTTAAGGCAATCACCATTGCTGCTGCAGAATGGTCTTCATCACAAACAGCATGAGGATAAGGAATTGTGTCTTCCTGTCACACAACCTGCTGGTTTCCAGCACAGCAGCAACCACTGCCATCAGAGTCCATGTTTCTGAAAACATTTCTGCCAGAATTCTCCCAGGAACCTTGTCAGCTCTTGGTGCTTCCAGGGAGATGAGAAGAGTCATGCACGGACTGAGAATAAACAGTAGATGACACGGCTGCAGTGGTTGTGCCTGTTGGCCCTCCAGGAGGAGCTCCTCGCTGTAGCAGTTCAGGAAGGTGAAGTTTGATTTCATAGCTAACTGAGACATGGCATCCACAGGGGGCAAAACTTGGCAGCTGTGTTCCTTTGCCTTTCATCTTCCTGGTTTTTACGAGCTCCTTCTGCAACAGCAGCAGCAAATGTTGGAAAAAAACCCCAAACGTTGAGCGAGCCCAGAGAATAGAGCAGGTGATGTGTCTGTGTATATATTGTGTGGAGGTGGATGGAATTGTGTAACACAGCTCTGGTCACAGGATAGTAAAGACTCATGCTCAAATGACAACAGTTTAAGGGATAAGGAAGTTATTGTTACTACTTTAATGAATTTCCAGTCTTGAAGAGACCACTTAAAAACCCAACATGAATGGTCGTTCTCTGAGGACAACCAGGATTTATGCTGTGCCTCTCAGGGGAGAGTTGGTGATTATCTGAGCTTTGAAAATGGGAGTGAAGTGAAATATGTTAATAGGCATGCATAATTTGGGGGCCAGCACTGGAAGATTTCCATAATGGTCCTTGTACGTGGTGATTTGCTTTTCTGCAGGTGAGACTGGCACCCCACATTTGTTAATCAAGTGTTGTCATTTCCCCTTTGTAACAGCTCAAAGACAACACTAAGGAATCGTGCAGTGGCTCTGGAACAGGAATAGTGCCTGCAGGCCCCATCTCTAATGGCTTCTTCCCATTGACAGGAGAAAACTGCCCTCCAAAGGACTATTTCCCACCTAAAATTAAACATGACAAGGCAATAAAAATCTCAGCCCTTTCGAGTACACTCAGACAGAGGGGATCATTGTCTCCAGGTTCTGTCATAGTGGAGAATGTAGACAGTGGAGTTTGTGTCCTGGGGCAGCGTGGCTGCCTGGCAGGCATCAGCCAGACTTGTAAAAATCCCTTCTCAGAACAAGGCAAACTGCTTCCTGGGCAAAGCCTGCCTGTCTCACCCCTTACCAGCCTTGAGGAGCTGATCCTGCTTTCCAGACAAGTGAGCAGCCTGCTCTGATGTAGTTTATCCTCATTCTTCTGAATGGCTTGGGTTGGAGATCACTGGTCTAGAAAACAGGTTTCTGTGCAGCAGCTCAAGTGCATCTTCAAATGGAATCAAACATCTGAACAGCCACTACTGCCAGTTTGGTTGCAGTGCCTTCATGCCATGATAGTCCTTGCAGGACCTTGCTAGTGAGAAGGCAAGAGCAAAGAGTGATTAGCTCCACATGAAGATCTTCACTTCTGTAAGAATGTTCTAGAGTAGCAATATTCAGGCCACAAGGCTTGCTAGAACTTGTGCAATCAAGTACACATGGACAGCTAATAGTAACCTCTATCATCTGTTGAGAGCACAAATGTAGAGAGATCTCCTATCTTCCAGCAACAATAAAAACCAAAATGAGCCTGAATGGTCATGAGTTATGAATCCTGAGTAACTGAAACATTCCTAGTTTGTGGATACCTTAAAACCCTGCCTTTTCCTTAACTGTTCTTACTCCCTGCAGGGCCCAGACTGCCAATGCCCTTTTATATTTTCCTTTTACTACATTACTTTGCTTCATTCTTCCCTCCTTTTTTCTTACCCAATTTCATTCCTTTTTTTTTTCCCCCTAGCTGTTTGAGCCCTTCATGCTCATTCATACTTTCCCTCTCTGTTCTACAGAGTGAATCTTATCTCTGATTTTCAAATCTTTTGTCCATTTCTCTGTAGAAGGGGGAAAAAGAAGCAGTAATAAAAAACCTGCAGACTCTGTTACAGCCCGTTCCCACTTTTGCCATTAGGGAAGACTGCTGTGATGACATTGAAGATTAATTCTTGGTGG
Organism: Chaetura pelagica; assembly: GCF_000747805.2. Lineage (NCBI taxonomy): Eukaryota > Metazoa > Chordata > Aves > Apodiformes > Apodidae > Chaetura > Chaetura pelagica. The sequence goes on from NW_009953788.1 coordinate 59,169, forward strand.
TAGAGAAAAGCTGGTTTGAATAAATAGGAGGACTTTTCACAATGTTCTGAGCTCCTCCACTCTGCAGGTGCCAGCAGAGTTAACAGCATCTTGGAGAAAGGAAAATAATTTCACAGACCATTAGGGCTGGTGGGAAGCAGCAGGATCAGGTTTTAATGAATACAGGATCAAAAGCATCTGAAAGCAAAGCAGCACTGAAAACAAGAGCAGGCTCATCAGGGAAGACAGAAGATGCTTCTCACAAGAAACAAAGCACCAACTCAGAGGCTTTAGGGAGTCACTTCCTCACAATAGTGCATTTTAAGTTAGAATTTCCTCTTCTAAAAAATGAGCTTCAATACTTTTCCAATACATGTAAAAATAGCACGACGACCAGATTCCCTGCAACTTGAAACCTCCAAGTCAGAGCTTTTCCAAAAGAGGTCAAGAGTTTTTAAAGGATGTTTGTTTTCTCACAAATACAAGTTGTTTCTCGTCACAGTGACTAAGTTGTCTTACAGCATTTTGAAGTCAGGGAAGCCAGTTCTGACAAGAAATACCAATAGCAGCAACCCCAGACCCTGTTTGTGTGGGGAAGAGGAGATGATCCCCCCCACTTTTCTCATAGATGTGCTGATCATGAATGCATTTGGTGCTGAATTCAGTGTGTGGTGGCTGTGCTGGAACAAATGAATCCTCTCATGCTCCAAGGGACAAAGGTGCTACTGGATCCAAGTGTCATTAAAGTCAGAGATAATTGCTTAGGTGCTCAGGCAATAACATGCATAACCAGAAACTGGCAACACTTCAGTGAACTCCCAGGTCAGAAAGGGCAGTTCCTGAACAATTTAGGTACCTGAAATTTTTGCAGCTGTTGAAAAGGAATTATTTTCAGGTTTACTTTTGAATCTGGATGCCTAAAACCCACCTAATTCCTGCACTCTTCTGTATTTATGCTTTGAAACCAGAAACAACTATTTTGTCCTTTTTTTTTTTTTTAATATGAATAAGCTGCTTAACTTCTCTCCATTTTAAAGATGGGTAATACTCATCTTGCCCTCCTACTCTATGCAGCACTGGAGATTACTTAATTCAGACTGAAGGAAGAGTGGGGATATTGGACTCTCTCTAGCTCAGTATTTGCTATATTGTTGCAAATTAAATTTTGAGGGAGAGGGTTGCACAAGAAAAAGCTCACCAGGTTCCTTTCCCTGGGGGATCCTCAGCCTTCCATGGTTCAAAGAAGCCAGTATCTCAGAAGCTTTTCCTTTCATCACAAACCATATCAGCACTTAACTGTCCTCTTGTGTGCTCTGCAGTGCCAAAGCTTAGAATCCTTTGACAAGATACATAATTATTTAGGCTTTGTACTGGGCTAGGGGAGAGTGTGACATCTGCAAGAGGATGGAGACACCCTAGCAGAAGTCAGCCTGACAGGTAACCTCTTAGATACTCAAGTTTTAATTGGCAAAGGCACAAATATTAAAAAGCCTGTAAGGCCAAGATTCCTGTTATGGCTTTAATTGAAAACAGTGACCCTGTCCTCAGACCAAGCAACCATTCCTGTTTGTCACTATCCCACAGCACCTCCATGACATGTGGGAAACGAGTTCTCTGCTATAAGGAGGTGAATCAAGGAACCTGCAACGTTTGTATGGCTGTTGCATATTTAAAAGCCTCATTAAGTCTCCCCAGTGATTGGAGATGGCTTTTGTTTGGAATGGTTCTGTTTGTTTTTGTAACAAAGATAGCAAATATGGGAAATAATTTAATAACTGTGCTTTCAGACTCTCCCGATCATCAGGAGCCTATATGAGATTTTAATTAGTGCTGCATTTTCAATAATTCTCTATCCCTACGTGTTGCAGATTCTTTCCTGGATAACAGGGAGATAATGATGAGAATTCTGTTTTTCAGTCTCTCACTAAAGGGATGGCTGATATATTTAATCATGATGTAGAAATGCTGGCAGCTTTCTCAGGCTCAGCCTCTCTCTAATTACATTTCTAGGTTTTTAGAAAATTGAAAGGGAAAACGTAGGAACAAAATAATTAAAACCAAAGAGGAATATTAAAAAGCAGGAGCTATTTAAAATTCTTGCATGCAGCTCTTTCATGGAGACCAGTTTAATCAGCTTCACAGGAAAAAAAAAAATCAAACTAACTTGTACACAAAAAGTACCAGCTCCAAACCTGTGTGTACATGAACATTTACTGGTTCTTCTCATGCAGAAAAAAAAAAAAACCACAACAACCTGTATAGGGTCATTCAGCTGATACTGAGAATTGAACCCAAAAGTGAATGCACTTCAGACTCTGGTGCTGTCCCGTGCACACTCCTGTCAAAACACACACACATCAGCCCATCCCAATTTCCAAGGTTCAAGCAGTACCTCAGAATTATCCATCCCTACTATAGCAGAATTATATCCAAGGCAGAAGGGTAAGGGCTGTGAAGACAGACACTATTTCACTCCTCTCAACCAGCAGGGAAGGCAGAATTGACCCTAAATAACTTTTCATAGGAAGGAGAGGTGAAATTCCATATCTGTTTTCACAGACGCCTGATTTAATTTCCCACTTCCTGGGAACAGGAGAATTTTTATCAGGAGAATGTGATCAGTTGCAGAAGAGGTTGACCTCCCTCCTGCTAAGGGACATGTGGCCAGTGTTGAGTTAAAGGAGACATTTCTCTTTGTTCTACCTGGAAACCTCTTGGATCATCAAGACTCCACCACCTAAGAGCTCTAATGCAGGAGGAGAGAGGGGAAAAAAAATCTCTTGTTTCCTCTAAAATTAGTGCTGTAATTTCCTTATTTGACTCCAACTATAAGAGAACAAACAACATCAATAAAAATCCACTGTTTATATTGGGAAAATAAAATCCAGGATAATGGAGAGGGTATGAAAATACACTTCTAGCCAGAACAGGAATGCTAACACCAGCTCTGTGCTTCCCACGAGGCAGTTTCATGGCATTTCTTCATTACAGTGCAGCATTACCTGCTGTTTTGTCACCATGGGCAGCAGCTTGTGAAATGAAGGGATGGAGCAGGGTCCAAGAATTGGTCATGACTTGGATGAGATCCGTGCCAGGAAAACCCAGGACACTGCAGGAAATGTCAGCAATAAACCCAGGCAATGTTCTCAGAGCCAGTGGTGGACAAATGTGGCAGCCTGGTAGGAGAAGCAGTATTTTTCATCTGAGAAAGGGAGATATGAGATAAAAAGGCTTCACTTCTTTCATTTAAATAAGTGTGGCTGTGGTACATATTATGTAACCTGGCTAATTTGGTTTTTGGGGTGCTTTGCATGTAATTGTATTAATTGACTCAACATCAGACTGAAGCTGGCAGGAAGGAAAGGTTACCTCTGGGTAAGCTTCTCGACAAACGTGTAGGTAATTAAGGACTAATAACAATGAACATTTTTGCTTCCTCTGATTGCAAACCATCACAATGAAGATTCAGGCAAGATCTTAGGATCACAGGATAATTTGGGTTGAGAGACTTCAGGCCATTACCTGGTCCAACCCACTCCACGCCAGGGTCACCCATGAGATCTGACAAGGTTGCTCAGGGTTTTATCAAATCAAGCCTTGGAAACCTCCAATACCTGCACAGTCTCTGGGCAACCTGTCCAAGTGGTCATCTGTGGTCATGATGAAAAAATTCCATATATGCAGTCCCTCTTGGTTTTACTTTGTCTCTCATCCTCCATGAAATGCCAGACTCCATGTGCTTGATAACCCCCTAGCAGGTACTAGAAGGTTTATAAGGTCTGCCTTCAACTTTTGATCTTTTTTCCTTAAAAGGTTAAAATGTGCTTTGAGGAAAAACTCACCAATCATCCTCAAACTTGACAAGAACACAGTGTGGGGAGATGTTCTTCACAAGGGCTGGTGGCCCATGCAGGGAAGGAGCCCGTGACCCAGCCGTGACCAAATCTTCTCAATTCTGCTTCTTCATCACCTCCTGCATTCCTTAGGTCTCATTAACTGTACAGACCTCAAGTCTTCTCTGCCAAGTTGGTGATTTGCATAAGGCACCCCTTAAAACTCTTGATGAATTGCCTTCTTCAAGGCCGGTGAAAACTCTTGATGAATTGCCTTCTTCAAGGCCTAGTTGTCCCAGGATGTCCTTGCTCAGTGGCACTGATTGTGTGCCTCTCTTACTACAGTTTTAACTTGTATATATAGAGTGAGGCACATCTTAGACAAAATAATCACAGAATCACCAAGAATCACCTTGGTTGGAGTAGACCTCCAAGATCACTGAATCCAACCATCAACCTACCACCGACAAGTCCTTAACTAAACCATGTCCCTCAGTACTATGTGGACTATTAAATCCCCCCAAGGATGGTGACTCCACCAATGCTCTGAGCAGCCTGTTCCACTGCCCGACAAGGCTTTCAGTGAAGAACTTCTTCCTAACATCCCATCTAAACCCCCCCTGGTGGAACTTGAGGCCGTTCCCTCTTGTCCTGTCACTCGTAACTTCATTGAACAGCCCAATCCCCACCTCTTTACAACCTCCTTTGAGGTAGCTGTGGGCAAGACCCCATGGTGGGTAGTTGTGGGGAAGACCCCACAGTGGGTAGTTGTTGAAGATGTTGAAGACCCCATGGTGGGTAACTGGGGAAGACTCCACAGTGGGTAGTTTTTGAAGACCCCACGTTGGGTAGTTGGGAAGAAGACCCCACGGTGGGTAACTGGGGAAGACCCCATGGTAGGTAGTTGGGGAAGACCCCACATTGGGTAACTGGGGAAAGACCCCATGGTGGGTAGTTGTTGAAGACCCCACAGTGGGTAACTGGTGAAGACCCCACGGTGGGTAACTGGTGAAGACCCCACGGTGGGTAACTGTGGGGAAGACCCCACGGTGGGTAACTGGTGAAGACCCCACGGTAGGTAGTTGTGGGGAAGACCCCACGGTGGGTAACTGGTGAAGACCCCACGGTAGGTAGTTGTGGGGAAGACCCCACGGTGGGTAACTGGTGAAGACCCCACGGTGTATAGTTGTGGTGAAGACCCCACGGTGGGTAGTTTTGGTGAAGACCCCACGGTGGGTAGTTGTGGGGAAGACCCCACGGTGGGTAGTTGTGGGGAAGACCCCATGGTCTTCCCAGTGCACTGGGGGGACCAGGACAGGCATGAAATAGTCAGTCTTCCAGGAGGACTGGGGGAGCAGGAGAGCCAGTGGTCCAGGATGAAGTCCTCCAGCCACATGCTGAAGCTGCAGACCTGTGTCCTTGCTGGTGCCAATGCTTTGAGCAGACCACAGCAGCTCATTTATTTATTTTTCTCTCCCTGATGGGGAAAATCTCCCGATGAGGAGGCGAAGTGAAAGCGGCTGCTTCTGGGTGCGGTTTGAGAGTGGAGAGACATCTGCCATGGATCAGAAAAGCCTGGCAGGTGGAGAAACACCAGCCTTCCCTTCTCCCTGTCTTCATCCTGCGTGTGACACATCTCCCTTCCCCCTGTGACACGTCTCCCTTCCCCGTGTGTCACAGCCCAACCCCCCCGACACTGGCTCCACAAGGAGCAGCAGCACCTGGAACCACCAGTCCTGCTGCCCCAGAAGGTGGTGCTGGGGTGACACACCGATCTCCCCTCAATCCCAGCTGGTTTGTACCTTCTCCCCCCACCTCCTAAAATACCACTCAAAGCTACAGGAGCTGGGAGGATTCTACAGTTCAGGAGCACACAAGTCAAAACTGAATTATTTAGCATATTTTTTAGTGCAAGCAGGTGTGGGGTTTGAAGCAGTTTGAGTTGGGAATTCTCTGCAGAGGAGTTAGGGTCTGGTGGGATTTGCAAGAGCTGGACAAGTTTTCCATTCCTGTCCTCCTCTTGCTGCTGCTTGACAGCTTTTCCCTTTTGTTTTTCTCTATAAGCTCTGAATTCTCCTCTCCCTGGTGTTCTCCATCCCCTCTAACTTCCCCCTCTCCCTTTATTTCCCCCCTTCACCTGCCGATGAACCCGTGGCT
>NW_009953788.1:65635-84068 GCF_000747805.2 Chaetura pelagica
GGGACGGGGAGCGTCGGGTTGGCACAAGCGGCCCTGGGAGCAGCGCGGCCTCCCGTGGCGAGAGGCGCTGGTAGGGCCGGGAGGTAAGAGGTGTGGGGAGGGAAGGGGCAGGAGTTGAGGTATAAGGGGAGAGGGGGGAGGGTTTGGTGGTTGGGCTGGGGGAGGAAGGTGTGAGGGAGGCAGCCTGAGGAGGGGGAGAAGTTGGAGTCAGGCCTGGTGGAGGGTTTCCTCGAGCTCAGTTCAGTGGGGTGCCAGGAGCTGGGTGAGGAAACACGAGTGGGAGAAAGGAAACCAGGGCTTGGAGTGGAAGAAAAAAAAAAACAACTGAGGTGACTCACGTCGTGACCAAGTAAGGGCTTGACAGGTCGTGGTTTCGCCACTCAAGGCTGTGAGGCACGTTTCTAAATCGAGAGGGAAGTTGGGTCTTCTTGTGAATGAGACCCCGGGGTGTCTGCGAGCAGTCCTGGTGTTTCTCAGCTGTGTCTCGGGCCTGTAGTGGGGTTTGAAGGAAATGGTGCATCATCATGCAGTATGGAAAGGCAAATGAATCCCCTTTCACAGTTAAACGTGTCACTAATTCGATGTGATGGCAGAGTGCTGATGCTTGTAGCAAGCACTGTCTTGATTAGTGATGGTGTTAGAAAGGTAAAATATTCCCACCGTGTTGGCAAAGCTGCCTGTGAAATGGAACTGGGGAGAAAAATACGGATTGTAATGTTGTTTATTGGCTTGTTTTTTTTGTTTTTGTAACTCGGCATTTTTAAATGGGTTTGTGTCTGTGATTGTAGAGCATTATCCTTACATAATGAGAAGGAATACTTTGTGATTTCCCTTGTTTTTTGGTGTTTTTTTTGCCTTTGGAGTTGTAAGTGGTTATATCTGGAGTGGCTTGGTGTGAAGGCCTTTAAGAGTCTGAAGAATTTCACTCTTAATTGTGCTTTATAAAACAGAACTCTTCACTTACAAAAAAACCTTAAATTGCTTAAGTGAAACGTCTAACTGGCTTGTTCAGTGACATTTTCTAGCCAGGTGATTTGGTTTCATTATGTCACTTGTGTCATTGCGACTGGAAGAAAAAATAGATACTGTTGGTTTTTTCCTTAATGCTACTTTGTCAAGAGATCAAGATAAGGGGATGGCAGAAGTTCATCCAAGCTGTCATCCTGTCACAGGATTAGTAGAGGACAGTAAAACAAACCTGCACCAACCATAAGAAACTGGTGTCAACTCTGATATTTACTTATAGTATAGTTACCACTTTTATAAAACTTACTGTGTTCCCTCTCCCAAACCTCCAGTATATGTGTATAGATCCAGATCAGGGAGGGATTTAAAATGGAAGGAGTTTTGGTTTGACACCTCGTCTCAGTGAGCAGGACCATCACTGGCTGCACAGGTCACAGTGGGGTGCTTAAAAAATACTATTTCTCATGTAATTTGATCTTTAAATTTGCTGCTGTTTTAACATGGAGATGGTACCAGTGCTGTTTAGACCTGATAAATGTTAAAACCAGTTTCCACTGAGCCAGCTTGACCAGTGTGGGGGGAGGTTTAGGGTTAATCTCTGAACTGCAGCTGAGCCTCTTGACAGACCTAGTGTTAGGTATGTACTGTGAACTGAGTTTGTTGCCCTGTGTGATTTTTCTGGATGCCAATCCAGTTTACAATACAAGGGACTTACCAGCTTTATTCTTGGCACACCCTTCTGCCCAGGGTTTTACTCGTGGGGCTTGCCATGCCACTGCCTGGCTTCACTGTGGACTTGTCAACTTGAAATCATCTGCTTTCATTTCTTCCTGGACATTGTTTCTGGAAAACTGAGCATAGAAAACTGGGAAAGAGATCCATTTCTTGTAGGATCAGGAGCTCTCTGTTACTGATTGCATTCATAGTTCCACACTTGGAAATACCTGCTGTAATGTAAAATTCTTCTCCCAGCTTTGGCTCAGTTTTCTTCCCAATTGGAGCATTATGTAAGATCTTGCTGTTTTTTCTTCAAGCTCTGACTGCTGGTGTTTGCTGCTCAGCACAGAGAGGAAATACAGCAAAAATGTTTTAAAACCCCGAACCAAGCAAAACCCTTTATTGAGAGTGTTGCTTCTTGATTCTCAGATGATAAGCTGCTGCATTCTGTCTTGTACTTTGCACTTGAGACACCTGTTAAATAAAGCATGTGTCCCAAGTTCTAGAAACGCATGACGGTACAGGAAACCAGTGGGAGAGTAAAGTGTTTGTACCCTTGAGGAGGCAAAGAAGCTGCTGCTTTTCAGAAAATAGATCTGAAAATATATTAGGATTTCTTTTCTTGGTGCCATGTTGTAAAGTGTCCTTTTACTGGGCAGTGTTTTGGAAGGAAGGAGTTGAGGGATTCTGGAAGAGTCTTTGTTGATCATAGAACCCCAGACTGGTTTGGGTTGGAGAAGACCTTCAGGATCAACTAGTTCCAATCCCCTGCATGGGCACATGAAATTTAATTTGTGATTTAGTGTTTGTCTGTTTTCTCCATGTTTTTAGGACAGAGAAGATGCAGGACCAGTGACTATAGCAAATGCCTGGAAGAGACTTGGGGATTCATATTTATACTGTGAGTAAATTCTTGGGCTACAGGCAGGAGTAGCTGGTCCCTGGATTTGGAGACATCTGTGGAGTTCATAAAGTCAGGAACATGGGAGGGATTAAACATTCTCAACACTAAATCCATAACTGGAAGGATCTGGTTTGGCCATTGATATAATAGTAGGACAGTGGTGACTTTAGATGCACTGACTACAGAAATAGTGTCAACATTTTCATCCTGACATCCTGGTTCAGCTTTTCTTAGCCTGTATTGTAGATCTTATTCAATAGATTGTATTATATGACTTTAAAAATGGGTTTCATCAGAAATCTAGTCTGTGTGTTGTGCATTTTAAATTGTGTCTGATGTAATGTCTGAACCACTACTTTTTCTCTGGAGTTAACATGCCAACCTTTGACTTAACAGAGGTACAGTTGTACAGAATTACATGCTTTTAACTATGAATATGCAGGAATGGTACTTGCAGAGGTTCTCAACATTATTTGTGGGACTTAAGCAATGATGTGTAGTTGTTTGGAGTTTTTTTTCCTCCTTTCTGTGAAGGCTAGGTCCTCATTTTCCAATAAGTAGCTGTCTCCAAAATGAATATAACCTGGGAATATCTCTGCTGGGGCTGTGACAAGAGCTGATAGTTAAGCAAACTTGCAGGAGCAGAGAAATCTTGTCCAGGAAAACTTACTCATCTTAGAGCCAAACAAGAAGTAGAAGTTTGCTGAAGATCTGATTGGATGAACAAGTAATTAAATTTAAGAATATGTGTATTTTTTTTCAAAGTGTGGCTTCAGTTAGTGTTCTGCTCATGTTCTCTGGTAATTGCTGCAGAAATTTGTTCAACAAATCATCGATCATAATTATATGTAGCAACTTTTCTCTAGTAGCTGTGGTTTAGTAGTGGAAGGCTTCCCAAGATTATTACATTTTATTTCTTCAGCTTAGATTTTAAAGTTAGCAAGGCCTCACTTCACTTAAAAAAAGAAGTCCTTTCCAATTTTTATTTTTCATTTCAAATAGTGACTTTGCCTTTGTGTCTGAAAGAAAAGCTCAGGAGACAGCCCTGCTTTTAGAGACATGCTTAGAGCAGTGAGACTGGGGAGCAGGTGGAGACAAGTCCACCAAGTCGTCTGGAGCTGCTGTAGAGCAATGCAGAGAAGCTGCCTGGCTGCCTCCCAAGAGCTGCTGCATAAAGAGGCTACAACAGTTGCTGACTGCATCAAGGGAAAAGTTTTCAGTTCACATGGCTAGAATCATGCCTACAGATAACCTGTGGTGACAATGTTTTCCTGTCCCACCCTTTCCCCCTCCCTGAGAATCTGTTATCTTAGGGTGAAGACATCCTACAGTAGCTTCCTCAGGTGCCTGGAAGGTGTAGGCTGGGTGTCCTGACCTTACAGATGGGCCTTTGACATTTCTAACTCGCATTAAATGACACTGATATCAGGGCCTTCATTTCCTGAGCTGGTTTTTTTTTGTACAAGTGTGCAAGCTCAACAAGTTGTGCTTAAAAACCACACATATCAGTTTGATTATTTTCTTAGAAGCACTTGGGGACAGTCAGTGAAACTGCAGTTGAGAGATGGAAGATTTTCTGAAGGTTTCCTGTTGGCTGATGATGTTGTTCATGCTTGTTCTCAGAGAGAGCAGTGTGTCTGTGTAGGTGTTTTGTGTCCAGAAGTTCTGAAAATTGTCCTCATGTGTTATGTTCTGCCTCACAGGCTCCTTTCTAACATGTGAGATGACAGGGAAATGATTGTTGTTTGGATTGGATAGAATTTTAATCAGCAGTAGATTATATTGAGCCGGATCCTGGCACTGTTCTGCAACATCCTCAGTTCAGGTTGTGCCAACCTCACCAAACCTACCAGTGTGACAGAAGCCCTAATACTACCCTGCAGTAAAGATTTATAACTTGTGTTTTAGACCTTTTTCTTGGCTAGCAGATAATTGATACTTCTTTTTAGATAATATTGCCCCATAGCATATTGAGTTTTGCTATTGATGGAAAAAGTAGCAGGAAGACTTTAAAACTGTTTTTACAAGGACAGGAGGGACTAACAGGAAGAAATGAAAAGCAGCAGAAACAGGTTTCTTCTTTGAGGCTGAGTTCATGGAGATAACTTGTTGGTGTGAAAAGGAAAGTAAATGGAGGTATCTTCTGGGAATTTATTTTCATGAACCTTTCCCTCTGTGTTTTGAAGGTTCAATAAATGGCTTATGCCAATGCCAGCTTAGAATGTATAATTTAAAGTCAGCAGATCTGCTCCCTGTGTCCAAGATTCCACCTTTGAGATTTTTTTTCGCTTCTAATACAAGTTACATTAATGCTGAAAGCAGTGAAAAGAATGCACCTTGCTACCCTGCTTCTGAAGTGTCACTAATACAACCAGACATATAAGCCCCCTGACCCTGCCTATTTCCTATTGACTAAAAACCTATTAAATGTAGAATATCTAAGCTACCAACATTTTTATTTGCTTTTTGTCATATTAATTCAATAATCTTGGTCTTGAATGGTTATAACGTTCAAATATGTGTGTAGGTGAGAGCCACCATTGTTACTTTTAGAGTCTAATTTATGGTAAGATGTGACTTTTTAATGTTAATGTGAGTAAGATTATTAAAATGATGCTAGGAAAACCATCACACCTCACTGAAGTGGGTGTGACATGTTTTATAGAAAACATGATTTTTGAGGAAAATGTGATGGGCTGGAAATGGAAGTTCCTTGGATTTGATTCCCATCTCCTCCTTATTTCTTCTTATGTTGGTGTCTGATACGGTCAGAGAAAAGACTTGGAAAGTTAAGGACTTTTCCTTGCTGGGGAGGGACTTTTTTTTACCAGGGTGTGGAGTGATAGGATGAGGGGGAATGATTTTAAGCTGGAAGAGGGGAGATTTAGATGAGACATGAGGAGGAAATTCTTTGCTGTGAGAGTGGTGAGACACTGGAACAGGTTGCCCAGAGAAGCTGTGGCTGCCCCATCCCTGGCAGTGTTGAAGGACAGGTTGGATGGGGCTTGGAGCAACCTGGGCTGGTGGGAGGTGTCCCTGCCTGTGCAGGGGAGTTGGATTTAGATGATCTTGAAGGTCCCTTCCAACCCAAACCAGTCTGTGATTCCTGTCTATAAAAAAAAGTGCCAGAGAAGCAGTATCTAGTGGGATGGGCTGCAAGCAGGAGTCTTTGTGAGTGCTTGTAATTGCTAGTTATTATATGCTAGAAATAAATCCCTGTGTGAGCTTTCCTTTGGAAGGAAGCAAGCAGTCAATGCCTCTTCATGCTTTTCCAAAAACCTGGCTTTGCACACTGATTCTAAGAGTGCTTTCATTTGGCAATCATATGATCTTTACATTTAGCAGCTTAAAATAATTATCCTAACCATTTTGAAGTCACACTGCAGTTGCAAGTAGGTGAAAGAATCCAGTAGTTTGAGATCTGTCTAATTTGGGCCTCAGATAATCTCTAAATTGATTATTTGAGAGCTTAAGTTCCAGAATAATAATGGTAGAAGCTGTATTTCAGCTCAGGTTGGTGGTGTTTTATTTTAATAAGCTCTTAGAAATATTAGTGCAAGATGGCAACTGGAAAATGTTGTGTGAAGACTACCAGATGTTTGTATTACTGGAAAGTTGATATAAATAAAAGGCTCCAGAGGGGATTACAGTCTTGGTGGTTTGCTAGAGGTCAGCTCTGCAATCTCATTTGAGTGCTTTAGCCCTCTTTGGTTCCAGGTCTCAACACAGCAGATAGAAAAATTCAGCCCTGCTTAATTGTCAGTTTTTGCTGGTTCTCTCATTAGGCATCATAGCACTTAGGCATTTTCTTCCAGTTATTTTCAACTCCCCAGGAATCTGTTGGGATTTTAGAGGTGTGAGGTATTTCTAATGGTGTGTTGCTCTTCCAAGAGATCAACAATCTACAGAGGGGAGAAAAAAAAACAACCTGCTGCTGCTGCCAGCCTGTTTCAGAGAGAGGCTTCCCTGGGATGCTAGGAAGTTTTCTGGGAAGGAGTAATTTTCATGGCTTTCTCTTTTCATTTGGAAGATGAATTACCTGCTATGAAAGTGCAAATGTTTTACTTAAAAACAAATAATAAATTGCTAAAATGGCAACTGAGTTACTTGCCAGGTGACAGGTGATAATTTACCCTACAAATAAAAACTGAAGCTATAAAATACTTTTTACAGCTTGCCTGTGAGGGAGAAGCTAAAGTAAGAGTTCATGAGCAATACCAAAATCCTTCTTTTGAAAAATAAGATCAGGTTTCTTACTGAAGACAGAAATCTGCTCAGGCTGGTTGTTTCTGTAAGACCTGAGCTGGTGTGTTAAAAGTAATATTTTTCCTTCTGTGAGGAGTGAAATGAGCAGGAAAGAATGGGCAGGAGGGAGAAGAAAAGAGATGAAATGGGGAGTTGGAAAAATAATAAGATATTTATGTTTAACGTGCTTATGATCTCAATTAAAAATTGACCTTTAACTTCTGAGAAAAAGCAGTTAACAGTAACTAAAATAGTTTTGTTTGCTTTTAAGAATGTGATTTTTTTGTATTTATTGATGTGCTCCTAATATACTTTGGGTAATTTATGGTTAGAGTTGGTTGTGATTAAAAGGGATTCAGTTTATGCATCTGTTCAAACACTGGTGTGAAGCAGCCTTAGAAGGATGTCAAAAATACCACTTAATTTAATGACTGAAGAGCAGGAGTTGTCAGTGGAGGATTTGTTTATAAAAGCAGAAGGTTATTTAGAGAGCAGAGAACTTTTACCACTGACTTCCTCTCTCTTTCCTTGGGTTAGTTTTTAGCTGTTTACTATTTTATCTGGTGATGTTTGGGAAGGAGGGGGAAGGGAGGGTGAATTATTTAAAGCTAATGAGTTATAGTGTTTCTAGTCTTACAAAATAGCTGTAAAACTTGTAATTCTCCTCACAGTGCTGACGTTTCACTGCCAATTGTTTTACCCTTTACTAGTTTCATACAAGTTAGGATTTTTGTATGTGACCGTGCCCTTCTTTTTCTTTTTTTTTTCCCTCCTGTTTTATAATGGACAATTGATCTAAGAGGGGAAAAAAATTAAAAACATTCCAAGAATGGAAAAGAAACACTTTGTTTTGGAGCATTTCTCCAAGTGGAATTTTGGTTGCTGGATTCTAGAGGGCTGCCAATATTCAGTGCATTTTGAGATGACTCCACCATTCTATCTTATTAACTGTGTTGAGCTTTATTTTTGTAGGCAACTCCTCTAGTTTTCCATGATCTGTCATCTCAAAAAAACCCCAACAAACCAAACCAAACAAACCCCACAGTAATTCTGGGTGTTCCAACTTGATAATGAGTTTTCTGAACTAAACTGAATTAAGGTGTATGTGTCTACCTTAATTAACATCATCTTTTTATGCAGTGTCCAGAGGGCCCTGTTGTGATCTCAGGAATTTGGTTTTCTCTAATGTACTTGGCAACTTTGGGGTGTAATAACAAAGGTTTTCCATCCAAGTTCCTGCATACTCCTGATGGTATAATGGAGACAACTTAGAAACTGAATTAGGAGTGGGATATATTGCCTTGAAATAGAGCAGAAAGCAGGGGCACTCTCAGCTGCTGGGAGAGATCATTAGTATTTTAAAGAAACCAGGTTCTCTCTGTGGTTTCTGTCTCCCAGAGGAGAAGCTGTAGGTCCTTTAGCCTGGTGTACATCTTCCACTAGATGCCAGTTAATTCCTTTTATCTCACTGCCATGATTGTGTTGCTTTTCCAGTCTGTTCTCTTATGACTGAAGATTGTAAATGAAATTCCATGTGTCATTTTGAGCTCAGCAGTTTTTGTGGTGCTCAACAGGGTACAGGTTAAGTAGGATCTGGTTTGAGATTTAAGAGCATAGAAGACAGAGGAAGGTATAATGCTCATGCTCCCAGTTTTTAGAAAATGTTCATGCTAAATCCACCAGCCAGTTTTTTTGGCTTAGATGATTATTCTCTCTGGTTCAGGGTACAGTTAAGTCTGGATATATCCCACTCATGTTACTCCTTTAGAGTCTGCTGTATTTCCAGGCAGTGATTGGCTTCTTGTTGTAGAACTGTTCTCATTTCCTTGTTCCAGAAAGATAAGCCTGTTGCTTATGTCAACCAGTCTTCCTTTCAACACCTGGCTTTTTTGGTATGGGTCACTTTTATCTTTCATAAGTGTTGATTTCTGCTCTCAGTCTGTTTTGATTGCTGCAATCTGTTTGCTACCTTGGTACATTCTCTTCCACACCACCATGTTAATAATTAGGCAGCTTGGTGTAACCCCTGGAATTCACTGTGCCTGGATTGCAACCTGCATTTGCAGCTAGACGAGATTTCCTGCCCCACAGGATCACTTGGCAGTGTCAGCACAGGCCATGGGAGTGCTTGGCCCATCATTCCTTCCTTCTTCCCAAGTAGGAAGAGTGCTGTGACACCCTGCTTAGTCTATATATTAAAATCTGAAAGCTTACTCATTTTATTAATCCATTAGTGAGCTCCATTGCATCCCACTTTGCTCTTTCAGTTAACTTTCCTTTTTTTTCCCCTCATTTATTTTTCTTTCTTTACTGCAGCAAATTCAGACTTTCCATTGTCCTTTCCAAGGCTTTGAAGAATGCAGGAAGATACTGGTCTTTTCCTGTGCTTCCATATCTCATCCCCTTGTTTTATTGCTCCAATTATCTTTGTCCTGCTCCTTTCTCTGTGCTTTGTGCTGTTCTTGGATAATCTTTGATATGTTGCTGGTCCAAGAAGCTATCACCCCAGTTTTTTAAACCCTTAATTAAAAATACACTTCTTTTACAAGACTTCTGTAAGTTATCTTTTGCTACATAAAGCTTACTGAAAAGGACTATATTTGGAAATTTCTGATGTAAACTACTTGTTTCTTTAAAGGGTTTATCTTGAAGAAGTATAAATTGACAGGTTGTTTAGCAGAGATACAGTAATTTTGAGGCCTCGTTTAGAATTATTTGTTGAGCTGAGATTCCCTCTCTCTTAGGTCAAGTCTTGGCTGCTCACAGAATAGTTCTGACTTGGATTCCTACAGTAGAGGAAATTTTGAGCTGAGATGTCTTGGTACAGCTGCTAAGTCAGGAGATAATTAGGAGGACAAGGTGGCAAGGGAACATTTCCTGTGCTTTAAAAAGGTCTGATCTGCCTCTGGTTCTTAAGATGAAATGTCTCTTCATCTGGAAGTGGTTGTGAACAAGGTGAAAATTGTTCTTTTTCTTAACTACATCCAGAGACAAGTGCTGGTTGTTATTTATGTCCAAGAAAGTGAGAGACTCCCAGGAGGAAAGGCTCACAGGGGTCCATAAGGTAATATTTTATTTCCTGTGACTTGGTATTTATCCCTGTCTTTCCTGGCCAGAAAGAATTTTGATTTCCAGACAAAGTGTTTGTCAAATTTACAAAATGTTTTCCTAAAACTTCTGCTTGCAGGGCTTTCAGTTCACTGCTGGTTCAGAGGTGCCAACTCTGTTGGTGAAGAAGTGCGAACTGGTGAAGTATTAAGTGTTCATCAGCAAATAAACACTGGGAGTGCCCTGCTGGTTTTAGAAACTTTCCCTTTAGTCAGCTGTGGTTACTTTTCAAATGCAATTAATATTGGTCCATTTGAAGGTGGAACAGCACATGGCAGTTTCTAAGGCACTTCTCTAGGGATGTATTTCAATGACCTGTTATGTGCTTCTCTTGTTTGCTTTCCCTAAGCAGGGCAAGGGACACATTTTTCCTTATTGATAATTTTTGCCAAAAGACACTAGTGGATATTACCTGTTTATTCCCATTACCGTAGAATCATGTAATGGTTTGGGCTGGAAGGGACCTTAAAGGTCATCTAGATCCAACCCCCCTGCATGGGCAGGGACACCTCCCACCAGCCCAGGCTGCTCCAAGCCCCATCCAACCTGCCCTTCAACACTGCCAGGGATGGGGCAGCCACAGCTTCCCTGGGCAACCTGGGCCAGTGTCTCACCACCCTCACAGGGAAGAATTTCCTCCTAATGTCTCACCTCAGTCTCCCCTCCTCTAGTTTTAAGTCATCCCCCCCCCTTGTCCTCTCCCTCCCTGCCCTTGCCCCAGGCCCCTCCCCAGCTTTCCTGGAGCCCCTTCATGCACTGGAAGGTGCTCTAAGGTCTCCCTGGAGCCTTCTCTTCTCCAGGCTGAAAACCCCAGCTCTCCCAGCCTGCCTCCAGAGCAGAGCTGCTCTTCCTTATTATGACTTGCTACAACAATCAAAGTCCCAGTGATGTCATTTGACGATAAGCATTTGGTGACTGATTGCTGCGTTAAACTAGGAGTGTGTTGGATCTTAACATCTCTTTTTAACTGTATTTAACAGCCTCGCAAAGCAACTGTAGAAAGCTTTGACATGCCAGACTGAAAGTATTTTCCAAATAATAGAAAATCTTTAAAATCTAGAACCTTTGTCCCCTTTGGGCCATTTTAGAAGCATCACAAATGACGTGCTGACATGCAGCAAATTCTATTAGCACGTTGTCATAACTTTTATTACCACCTGTCTATCCAAGCCATCTGGGAGGAAATAATGTAAGATATAAAAGTGACAGTTACTCAGAGAAAATTAAATAGTCCTGTGTGTTTCAAGCTTATAGTTGGTCTTGCCTTTAGACCACAGTGACTTTCTAAAACTTCTTTGCCTGTGTAAGGTAGAGGTCATATTTAGGTACAACTGAAAGTCCTGTTGAAATACAGAAAGTAGCTGTTGAAGTTTCAATTTTTGAATCATGATTATCTATTTCCTTTCCCATTTATATGGTTAATAGCTGCAGTCTTCTAGAGTTTGCTCCTTGGACACACAGGAATTTAGAATTAACTTAGTCTTCCATCCAGGAAGCCAACAGGCTTTGATGCATGTGCCATTGTAACATGACAAGTTGCTGTCTCCTCTTTCTCTCCTCATTAATCCCTCGTTTTCATGCCATACCACTAAATTCACCAATTTGTCTTCAAGAAAGACCCACTGGAGTCTTCTCACTGTAAAATTACTTTTGGTGTTAAACCACTTCTCTAATGTGTGTGTCCAGATACATAATTACTCCAGTTTACCTGGAAGGAGAAGTTGTCTTGCAGGGAACTGCTTCTTGTTGATAAATACCTTACAGTGAAGGTGGTTTCTTAGCCAAGCTCTTCTGAATTTGTTCCTTGTAATTATTCCAAAGCCAGGCAAGGAGAACTGCATTCTTTGCCACACTCATGATGTTCACAAGTCCATGGGACCAGGTGGGATTCATCCCAGAGTACTGAAAGAGCTGGTGGATGTTATGGCAGGACCCCTCTCTATCATCTGCTATAGGAGGTCCCAGATGACTGGAAGCTGCCCAGTTATTCCAGTTCATAAGAAGTGTGTGAGAAGGACCCAAGGAGCTACAGAGCTGCTCTTCTAACATCGGTTCCTGCAAATATTATGGAGAAGATTTTATTTCCTCTCCTGTCAGGAGTTTATGTCCCTGTCGTTTGTGCCTGTGCTATAAACCAGATCACTAGAATAATGTAGATTTAAAATGGCTGTGAAGAGAACAATGTAAGAGCCTGGGTGGAGTTGAGCAGTGCTGCTGTCAACTCCGAGGGGACAGAAGCAGCTTGGGTCTTTCCTGCCCATAGACCAAAGCTGGTGAAAAGATTATGTTCTCCCAGCTGTGGAGAGGAGGAGGTATTTCTTGTTGCTTGTGCTAGAGTTTCAGGTTTTATCTGTTCCCCCAAAGAGAGTGGAGATGGGGAAGCCATGGTTTCCACAGGCAATACTGAATGTTGCCCATGGATGGGCAGTTAGCAAAGTATTCAGAACCAGCGTCTGGTAAGTTATCTGCTAAGTTAGGATTCATTTGAATGACACAGCGTGGTTGAATTGAATTTTTTGGAGGAGCTGTGGTAATCTGAAGTTGAATGTAATAAAACCTGCAGTAAGTACCTAAAGTGCTTATTGCTGTCCCTTTTTCTCCCCTGATTCCACATGCACGGCACAAACTGCAAGAAGTTTGCAAGGCAGTTTCATGGGAGAGCACTCAGTTCTACATCCCTACTAGTTCTCTGCAGTTCAGATATTAGGAAGTTATTTGCTTGCCCCCAGGCTTTGCTCCAGGAAATACATTTCCATCCAGTTAAGTGTGCATCTCTGCAGGGTTCAATTCTTATTTCTTGTCTCCTGTTAGCCAGGATTTCTTTTTCAGTGTTTACATGGGCTCACTTGTGCTTTTTTAAAGGAAATTAAACCTGAAATACCTCACTCTTGGTTTACTGTTAGCTAGTGCTTGTGTAGCAGTATTTCCAGGCACTTTCTGGAGGTGCAGAGGACTCAAACCTGGGTACGCAGCCATGCGCTGGAAAGGAGCCTAGTGTGAGCCTTGCTTGGGAGAGGCCTGGTCTGCAGCTGGTACCTTCATTCAGATCCAGACCTGCACTGCAGCTGCCCTTAAAGACTCCAAATTATGCTCATAGCCTTTTTGCGGGGAGTTATGTGTATTTATGTTCTTATTTTGAACATTCTGTTGTTTTGAGGTGTGGAGTTTTTAGGTAAATATTCTCTTTTTTCCTCACCATTTCCTTTAAAGAACGACTCACTTCCACCCTCAGAAGCCTGTGCTTTACCTTTCTTCTCCAACAAACCTCATATCAGCCTTTCTATTTAAACCTATTTATATTGCAAGATAACAACTTTGTCTGTTACTCGTTACCCTTTTTTTATCCTTTGGAGGATAAAATAACAGCAGTGGAGTTCCTGTGGTTCACTGGCTGTCCTGTGCAGATAAATACCACCTACAAATTAGAAAGTGTTTAGCAGAAGGCTAAACTGGAAGGCACATGATGCTTTTTTATCTGCCAGAGTTATGAATCCTGGTTTCCAAACTCATCTTGAAGAACTTTTGTGTCTCTTTCTTAGGGATCAGAACTCAAAAGTCAGAGATGGGTTGATTATTCTATTTGGCTTTTAAATCTCCCTTCTGGTAGTTGGGTGGTTGTTTTATCAGCTGTGCCTGTGTATTCCTTCAGGTGTGTTGCAGTGGTTTTAACCCCGTCTGTTCTTTGCAGGTGACAGTTTCACTTGACACTTAAAAGTTGGGAACCTCACTAGCATGGAAAGGAAATGAGAATTTCCCTTGGCCAAAGCAATTTAATTTAAAGTAGAGAAATTTTTACCAACACCTTCCCTGATAGTCAGGCTTCAGGAGAAGGTTTAAGGATAGGAAATTTTTCCATTGATGTTACCAGCCTCACTCTGAAACTTTTGTTCAGAGGATTTTGTTTTGCTGTTGGGTTTGGTTTGCATGTCACTACCTGTAGCTCTTTCAGATAGAGAACTTGGTTTGTCACATCTGATCTGTGACAGTCTGAGACTATCAAAATGAAAATAGGAGGTTGAAATGGGGACCTCAGGGTAAAGCAGTGAATCCCAAGTGGGAAGTCTCCTATTGGAGTGTTGGACTCCTTAAAAGAAATGATATACTAGGCTTATTCCTATAAAGAGCTGCATAGTGGAAGAATGAATGAAGGTAGTGGAGCCTCTCCAGGAGTCATATGGTAACACTTTTAAAGGTTTAAATGTTAAATCATGTTTTGAAGGTGCTAGGGGGGAGGGAGAAAACATTATAGCTTTGTGTCCCATGAGATTTAACAGCTCTCCTGGCGTTTTGTTTTTTTTCCCTCTATTCTTAGTTTTGTTCCTTTTGTCTCTCTCTTTTTGGGGACAGCCAGGGTGAAGCTCAGTTATAAATTTCTTCTGCTGAGTTGTGAAATTCCGTTTAATCTTCAAACTGGCGATGTCAAGGGTGCCGAGTCCTCCTCCCCCGGCAGAAATGTCGAGTGGACCTGTAGCAGAGAGCTGGTGCTACACCCAGGTAACTCCATGCTGTGCTGGGATCTCCTTGACATAATGCAATCACACCTGTGGGAAGAGATTGATTCAACAGTTGAGAATCTGGGTTTCCAGATTATGTCATGCTTGACAACAAGCATTCGCTGAGGCAAAAGCAGAATGTTGCCCTCTGCTCTTGGTGGGACTTTCATAGAATCTTAGAATGCCAGGTTAGAAGGGGCCTCAAGGATCATCTGGTCCAACCTTTCAGGGTATTTAATATAGTTGATATGAGGTGGCTCAGGACCCTATCAAACTGAGACTTAAAACAGTCCAGTGTGAGGGAACCCACCACTCCCCTTGGGAGACACTTCCAATGTTGGACTGTTCTCATGGTGACGAATTTACCTCTTGTGTCCAATCAGAATCTCCCCTGGAGAAACTTGTGCCCATGACCCCTGGTCTTTTCCGTGTGACTTCTTGTAAACAGGGAGTCTCCACCTTCTTGGCAGCCACCCTTTGAGTCCTGGAACGTGGTCATAAGATCTCCCCTGAGTCTTCTCCAAACTGAACAAACCCAGTTTTCTTAGCTTCTCCTCATCTGGCAGGTCCTCTGCTCATCCTTGTGGCCCTTCTCTGGACCCTCTCCAGCCTGTCCCATCCTTTTTGTAGAGGGGGAACTTTGAAGGAGGAGGCAGTTGGAGAAGTTGGAGTGATCCAGCTGCCACTTCCAGCCATTTTCAGACTCTGCTGTCTTGTGCTTGGGGGTTATTTCTCAAACAAGTGACTCAGTAAAACCTCCAGGTTTTCAGTTTTTCCCTTTGAGCTGCTGAGGTGAATGAGCACGACTCTGAACCACCTGTGATTCTCTCTTTTAAGATCAAGGTGGTGAAGTTTTCGTACATGTGGACCATAAACAACTTCAGCTTCTGCCGAGAAGAAATGGGTGAGGTCATCAAGAGCTCAACCTTTTCATCTGGAGCCAATGATAAACTCAAATGGTAAGAAACAGAGCAGAGAGGTTCACCCTGTTTGTACAACTATGTGAAAGAATTTGGGGTTCTGTAACAGAGGAGACTTAAAAAAACCTGAATACTTGTACTGCACACCAGTTCTTTTTTCCTTGGATGTACAACATGTGTAAGGGAGAAGGTCCTGTTGCTTCAGCACAGTGTTCAGACACACAAAAGTGAGGATCTGGCTCTTCGCAGTGTTTTTCTGATTATGGAAAACATCACAAGTAATAGCAGCCGTTGCTGGAAGGGAGACTACATCCTGCTTTGAAGCAAAGAAGGGCCAGTCAGGATTATTAATGGCTTCAGTTTGGGGATTTTTTTGACTGATGTTTTCCTTAACAAGCTTTTCTAAGCCACTGAGAGCCCACAGCCAGTGTATTTAAGCACTATTTCAGCCTCCCAGTTTCAGTCCCTAATACTCCATGTTGTTAAAATGTTAATTTTTGCCTGCACTCTAAATCCTGCAATTTAAGGGTCTTGCTGCTGTGTTACTTTTCTCTTTATGGCAGCCCTTTGTGGCTTTGGAGATTTAACACAGAGATGATGGAACTAACAGTCTTCTGTAACTCCTTCTGCCCAGGAGGTTCTGCTGCTTAAGGTTGACACTATTTTTTCCCTTTTCCTTAAGAACCTTTCTTATCTTCCCTGAACTCTCAAGTAATTTCCAGTAACTCAGAGTGGACTTTGGTCAGAATGTGTATCCATTGTGAGTTGTGTCTGAGCTAGCAGATCCACAGAAACATTGGTCCTTATTTTATCTCTGATATTAGCTGTTAGAATTTTACTTTAAATTTCCTTAGTATAGATTGGAAAATCAGGCTCTAAATAATTGTGTGTGTGCGATACAATTTGTGCTCCCTTCCTTTGGGTGGCAGACCTGTGCTTTCCTTGGGCTGCTTTTTGCTGTTAAATTACTTACCTTTATAACCTTTGCTGGTCAGATCTCATTCTGATGTCTAGATCTTCCTGATATTTTTTTGTGTGTGTGTCCTTCTGTGTTTGATTTGTTAGTCCTTTGACCTAGCTGGTGCTTTTTGTTAAGATTCTGTATCAAGTTTCAGACCATGAAAGTGTTTATGAGTCAGGCTCTTCCTGCACTTACTACCTTTTCTTCACACAGAAGCAGTTTTCTTTTTTTGCCCTATTTCTTAGCATTATGTTTTTGAGAAACTACCAGCCTTCCAGAAATCCATTTTTCCTTTCAGTTGTTCTTGTGGATTTTTGCCTATTGTTTCTCTGGATTTATTGCACTTCCTTGAATCCATTGCCTCCATTCTACTATTTCTTTCACTTTGCTTGTGTGAAAGGTGACATCCAGGCTGCTTTTCAGTCATATAAACCATACCCCTTTCTGTTTTTTGGTGGGTTTTTTTCATTCCCCTGTATTTTTTAATTGGTTTGCCCATAGTTACTGCCTGTGTATCCTTCTCTGTCTTGGAGGTGTAGCAGGAGACTAAGTGCAGTTCCACTCTATTTACCTATCTCTTTTTTTCTTGTGGTTCAGTGGCTGCTGAACTGAACTTGTTTGCTGTACATTTTATTGTGAAGGTTCTACAATGCCCTTTCTTTGCAAGCTAGGAATGACCTGCCAAAAAAACCCTGTTGCTGACATCTCATTCAGCAGCCTCTGCTTCCACAGGTGTTTACGTGTCAACCCCAAAGGCTTGGATGAAGAAAGTAAAGATTATCTGTCCCTCTACCTGCTGCTGGTGAGCTGTCCAAAAAGTGAAGTTCGAGCCAAGTTCAAATTCTCCATCCTGAATGCAAAAGGAGAAGAAACAAAAGCAATGGGTGTGTAAAAGCTCCTTCTGACTGATGGGGTCAGAGGTTTGTCTGTGACTGTTTGGCCAGGCGAGTCACTCGGCCCGTGCTCAGCTCCACATCTTTCTTGCAGAGAGCCAGAGAGCCTATCGATTCGTGCAAGGCAAGGACTGGGGCTTCAAAAAATTCATTAGAAGAGACTTCCTTTTGGATGAGGCCAATGGACTTCTTCCAGATGACAAACTCACTCTCTTCTGTGAGGTAAGTCTTCCTGTGCAGCTAGAGAATAGCAGTTCCATTAGCTTAAGGGAGATGTGACCTTATTTTTCATCGTTGCTTTTAAGGAGTCAGAGTTGTCAGGAGAAGTACTGGATGTTTATGTGGCACTTAGATTTTATTTGTGTATGTGGCTGGTGGCTTTTTCTGTGTGTGATTCATCAAATTTCACTTCCTTTTATTTTTTGTTACTTTATATTTGTCTTTTACCTGTAATGATGGTAGGAGTTAAGCAGGTTTGATTATCATCTCACTTCTGGTTTAGTATAATCATCCATCTGTTTGTGCTCCTTCATTTGAAACTCACTTGGGATGATACCCACCTGCAGTGGAAACTGGCCTCCTATTACTTGCCTGCTGAATAAAGAAGAATTTTCTTTATTTTCCTAAGTGTGTCTGTGCAGACAACAAAACCTAAAATTTAAGAAAAAATTATTTAATAGTAACTATAATTTTCTATTCATTGCGTTTGCATTTTTCTAAACTGCTTTCAGAATTATTATTTCACTAATACTGATTTCAGACAAAGATGCAGTTATTTCTAAAACCAGATATTTAAGTTTAGAAACCTTAGTGAGCAAATGTAAACTAATTTAGTGTCTTCAGAGCTTCTGCTGTCTTGCTTCCATTGTCTTTTTAACTGGAAAATACCTTCTCTAGTAGTGATTTTTGTCAGAGGAAAGGTACAAGAAGTTATTCTCTCTTTGGCTCCCCTGCAGGTTATTTTATGGGATTCTTTTCTTTTGCTGTGTTTTCTTTCAGAAGTGAAAGAAATGCTTCAGTCCAAGTTGTTAGACAGCTGTATTTATTGGGGTTTTTTTTCTGTGGTTTTGTTTGACCAGCATAAACATGCATATACTTAAATTAACAAACATCTAAAGGTTGTGTATTCGAACACAAACAATTGCTGTGGTGGAAGGAGCCCTTCCTTGAACACTTGCAGCAGTATGGAGGGAAGAGAGGACAGTGTCTCTGTAGATCTGGTGATC
>NW_009953788.1:84187-87511 GCF_000747805.2 Chaetura pelagica
TCTTTCCTTCATGAGAAAAGAGCCAGAAAACTTAAACAATTGTGGAGTCAAACTCCAAATTATTAATGTCTGAGCAGGGAATTTGCGAGGTGTGATGTAGATAAACCTGAGATCCACTGGTAGTCTTGGCAACCAGAACTAATTCAAATTGCTCTGCTTTTAACTGAATTACTCCCTTCAAAAGCTTCATCTCCCTCTTTGTTCTGGATGAAGAGAAAACTTGCTACTGGCTTCACCTGGCCTTGAAGTCTTCTGTTTTCTCTTCTAGTTTGTTCTACAGTCTAGCGTGTAAGAAATCTTAAATGTAGTGATACCAGAGGAGAAGGTCTGAGAACAGTTTGGCAAGAACTTTCAACAGTTTGGTTTGGCTTTCCCCCTACCCCTCCTTTTTTTCTTTTCTTTTTTCTTCCCTGAGCTTCTAAGTCTCTAGCAAATAAACCTCTGTGCCATATGCTGTCCTAATGCTTCCCTGCTGGCCACAGGTGCTGAGTGATGCTGCTCACATCTGTACTTCCAGCCAGCATGTTTTGTATGTAGAAAGTGTCTAAGGAGTTAGTAATACTGGGTGTTGAGCTACTTGTTAGGTGGGGATATGTGGGATAGACCAGAAGGTCACTGAGTGTCTCTACTGCACCTTCTCCTTGTTTTATTAAAGTTAAAAGGAAAAAGCTTTTTGCTCTCTGCACATGTCTGGTGCTGAACACAGATAATATCTTGCTGAAAATGCTCTTAAGACAGAGAATGATGTTCCTGGTCAAGCATTTCAAATCTAACCACCTTTAGTTGTCAGTTTGGTGATTTTTCAGCCTCTGCTCTAGCTGCTGTTGATTGTTCATATTCCAACTCCATTGCTTTTGCTGCTTAAATGATATTCCAGCATCATCAGAGGGAAATATAATTGTGGTAAATCTCCAAAAAATAATGTTCCCAAAGTTATGGTAATAACTCTCTTCTGAGCTATTGTTCAGCATTGGTTCCTCCTGCTAAGATGCTGAAAACAGCTTAAGTCTATTTTGACCTCTAAGGCTGGTCAGCCACTTGGAATCCACCAGTCTAAACTTTTTATATAAAAAGCCATATAATGGATCTTCATGGCAGTAACTGATACCCTTTCATTTCCAAAGAGGGTTTATTTGTTGGTTTGAGAGGCTGTAATCAGTACTGGACTCCAGCAAAGGATCTACATCTTAGATTTCCCTTTTAATCAACCTGATGTAGTTTTCATTCTTGCTTGAGTCCATGTTGCTGGTCTAGATGTCACAGGGCAAAAAGATTTTGTGCCTGTCAAATGAATGATGAAGAGTATTAGCTTCGTTATAATTGCTCTGGCTAATCATTAGTGTCCTTTGGCAAGCAGCATCTGGTGGTGGTTTGATTTTGTATGTTGTACAATGCATACAATGTGTGTCTGCCATCAGAAACCCACTGGGAGAAACCCAATTCTCAAGAATTGGGGTCTGTGCTGTCAGCATTATTTTTTTCCTTAGAAGATGCTTCTCTCATCTCTCACTTCATAATTTGCTTCTCCATTTGCATAACTGTGAAGCTTTCTTTGCTGCCCATTGTTCTTTTGTGGCCACTGATTATTAACAGAACTGAAATTTAGCTTGAACTTGACAGCAAGTCCAGGAAATAGTCTCACGTGTGCTTCCCTGTCAATCAACTGCTTCCTTTATTATTTGTTACAGCAGGGTAGTGTTAGTCATTCTGTTCTTTCCTAATTGGAGTCTGCTGTAGAAGAGTAGAATCCACTTTGTGTTTAACAATCCTGGTTTGGTGCTGAGGAGGCTCTTGACTGTTCCCTTTGCGTAGGTCACTCATCAGCTGCTATGGCTGTGGATGGTGTGTGCTTCAGGAGATAAGGAATCTATCTGCCTGCCCCAAATCTTCCTAATTACTTGACATAAACCTGCTTTTATTTTATAACATGATGGAAGCATTAAACTCTTAAGGAATGTAGAGCCAAAAGACATTTTGTGGGGAGTCAGACACTGCCCTTGCATCCATGTGTGGGCGCTGTGCTTGGTTATAGAAGCTCTCCGTATATTTCATTCTCATTTGAACCTCTTGTCTGTTGCATTATTGATTTGGGAGGTTTTCAGGAGGTTGATAGAAGGGAAAAACTAGGTCAGGTACCATGTCTGTAGAAGTAGGAAAAATAACCTTCCATTTCCTTAGGAAACACTCTTAAGAGAGACAGAGAACTGTGGGAGAGAGTCCAGCAAGGGCAACTAAGATGACTGGGGGGTTGGAGCATCTCCCTGATGAGGAAAGGCTAAGAGAGCTGAGACTGTTCAGCCTGGAGAAGAGAAGGCTGAGGGGAGACCTTGTCAATGCCTACGAGTATCTAAAGAGTGGGTGCAGAGTCTGCTCAGTAGTTCCCAGTGACAGGACGAGGGGCAACGGGCACAAGCTGGAACATGGGAAGTGCCATTGAAATATGAGGAGAAACTTCTTGACTGTGAGAGTGACAGAGCCCTGGGACAGGCTGCCCAGGGAGGGTGTGGAGTCCCCTTCTCTGGAGACATTCAAGACCCCCCTGGATGCAGTCTTGAGTATTGTCCTCTGGACAATCCTGCTTTAGCAGGGGAGTTGGACTAGATGATCTCTAGACATCCCTTCCAACTCTGACAATTCCATGATTTCTTTACAGTTACGATTAAATTGTGTAGAAGTGCTGGTAATTTGGGGTCAAGAAGGTGATCTGTTGGTGTGATTTAGTTAGGACTTGGGACAGACACTGTGGATAAGCAGAGAGCAGGGCTAAGGCAGGGTAGAAGGATGCCTTAAAAACGTAGACATTTTTAACCATGCAGGGATTCTGCCTGGGAGGTGCAGGGTTTGCTTTCCATTTCCCTTCACCTGCAGAGAAAAACTGCCGGTAGGGAGATGAGTTTTCCAAGTGTGGATTTTTCAGTTTCTGGTTCTTCTCCCTGCAGGTGAGTGTGGTACAGGACTCGGTCAATATCTCCGGCCAGAACACGATGAACATGGTGAAGGTCCCGGAGTGTCGCTTGGCGGATGAGCTGGGAGGGCTCTGGGAGAACTCGCGCTTCACCGACTGCTGCCTGTGCGTGGCAGGCCAGGAGTTCCAGGGCCACAAAGCCATCCTGGCAGGTCGGTATTGAGTCAGGCCTTAGTGGGATAGGAGGAACACCACGATGGCAGCTGGGTTTTTTGGAGTCACTTCATCTTTAGAGGAGACTTCTGCAGCTCTTCTAACTGCAGAGCTGTAGTCAGGGACCGTTCTGTGAACTGTTTTGGGTAAAGAAGAAACATCTATATTTTTAATTGTCTATCTCCTCCCCTGGCGAGGAGGATTCT
>NW_009953788.1:87535-95886 GCF_000747805.2 Chaetura pelagica
GCTGTGAGGAGAAGTTACTGCACTTCCAGAGGAATACTTGTCAAGAAACATGTATTTACCACCCTTGTTTTGAAAGGACATAAGAAGTTCTCCCACGCCCAGTTTGAAGCTACATCAGCCACGTTCCGTTCTGTCACAACCCATACAAGCTTGAGTGGTTCTGCTGAATTTCTCCTGCCACAGGAGAATTTTCCCTGCATTAGGTAGCAGGACAGTTGTTGTTGTTGGCTACACTTAGCTCCTCCTGAAGAGAAAGAGCTTCTCTAACTCTCTTTTATTTTCCCCGCTGCCGTAGCGCGTTCCCCGGTTTTCAGCGCCATGTTTGAGCATGAGATGGAAGAGAGTAAAAAGGTAAGTTCCTGAAGGAGAGAGAACTTCTCTGGATGGGTCAATAGCTCTCTAGTCCGCTGGTCAGATAACTTTCTTAGGTAGTGACTATTGTCACCTTTTAACTGCTTTTCTCACAGGTCTCTGCTTCAGCTGTCCTGAAGGGAGGAAGAAAGGGATCAAGGAGGCAATTGTTTCCTTTGTTCCATTGCTGCTGCTGAGCTCAAAAGGGCCAGACCCAGGCAAATAACTGTGACGCTGAGTGGAACTGGAAATGTGTATGTAAACGTTATCTTTGGCTAGCATTTCTTTTTTTTTTTTTTTTCCTCTCTTTGCAATTACTAGACATTCTAAATAGTTTGTAGCAAATTTCTGCCCACTGAAAGAGCTTGGGTAGAAGGAGGCCTTTAGCATCTTGTCAGGATCTTAATAAGCTTCATTTTTCTGATGCAGAATCGGGTCGAAATCAATGATGTGGAGCCTGAAGTCTTTAAGGAAATGATGTGCTTTATTTACACGGGGAAGGCACCAAATCTTGACAAAATGGCTGATGACTTGCTGGCAGCTGCTGACAAGGTACAGTTGGGATTTCTGGGAGTTCAGAGAACCAGGGGTGACCTGCATTGTTGTTTTACACAGAGCTTGCTGCAGAAAGCTTTTCATTTGATGGTTGTGGTTGGGCAGTTTCTTTTATTTGGTTGTGGCTTATAAGTAAACCTGGATGGAGTTTAGATACAAACAAGATATCTACAGCTCTGTAGATACAGATCTTAATATATAACAGTCAGGAAGTTTGGACTCTACTGCTCATTTTCAAGGCTTTTCTTAAAATTTCAGAGGACTTCTCTATTCAGCAGAATCTAGCATAAGAGCTGGGGGTGAGAAGAACATTTCAAGGTGGACCTGGCAATATATATATATTATTTATTTTTTTTTAGTGTGATGATTGCCACATCTCACAAGTAGTGTTCTGTCTTGGCAAACAGGGCCTGCTTCTCCTTCTGGTCTGGCTGGTGTCAGCAGCTACAGGAAATGCTCTTAACGTGGTGGATAGCCAAGAATGGGGAAGGTCCTGTTGTTTATTTTCTTCTTGCAGCGGCAGTCCTTGCTGTTTGTGGAGAGAAGGGGTGCACTGGAGGATGCCTCACCTGTGATTTTGCAGGCTCCTTGCCAGGGAGGTGTTGGGGATGGTCTGACTGGGAGGCTGCTGGTTGTCCCCGTGTAGCAGGCGCAGCGTCGTGGCCTCGCCAGCCAGGCAGCCACTGCCTCCTTCCCTTTGCAGCCCCAAGGACAGAAGAGAGTGCTCTGCTGGCCAGTGAGCAACCTTAACCAGTGAAAATTCATCATATATAACCAAAATTTTATTTCCTTTTTTTTTTTTTTCTCTTAAGAGTGAACTTAGTGCTGGTGAAAGATGCCAGTTTGACAGCACTGGAGACTAAAGTTCTGAATTTATCCATGGAACAGGTTCAGCACGGGTAGAAGCAGTGCAAGATTCTCCACACTGCCCTGCCAATGTGCCTCAACTCTGACCTGGAGGGACCACCTCTAGGGGTGAGAGCGTAGTTCAGTCTCCATGCTTCTTCAGTCCTTGGATTCTCTTGGGGGTGCCAGTTAGGGTGGTGGATTTTAAGATGTGGATGCATGTAACCTTGTTCCACGCAACCACCACAGGGCCATCAAATCCCCTGTCACTGCCAACCTGGGCTTCATCAAAACTGCTGATTTCAGAGGTGAAATGCTCCATATGCCATCGTTGGGCCACTGCAACTGGAATTAAAATGGGAAATAATGCAAAGAGAATCTTGGCCTGATTATAATCATTGCCACATTTTATTCAATATTTAAAGAGTATTGATTGAGAGCTCACATACCATCTTTAACTGAGACAAGTGGAAGTAAGAAGCAGTACATTAAGGACAGAACAGGCTTTAACTTTTAGTTTCCTGGCTTTTAATGTAGCTTTTTCCTTTCAAACTCATTGTGTGACTTTTAAAAACCGAAATAAAAAATCTTTCATGAAAGCACATAAAACATCTAATATTTACTCCAGAGACTGAAACAGCTTCTTCTGAGTTCCTCCTGTCTCTTGGGGAAAATATGTAATTAGACCAAAACCAAAACAAAGCACGTCTTCTCAACCCAAGAGATACTATTTCAGCCTCTTGGGTAAGTATGCTATTAGGTAGGGTGGTTTTTTTAAGTGTAATTAAGAAAGGGGGGAAAGGGAAATCTTGGTACCTGAGAGACCAGAATGGCTACTTTTTTGCCCATCTGTCTAATTACAAGCTGAGCTATTTGTTTGTAACAAATATCCAAATAAAAATTGTACGTGCATGGAGGAGAAGATTCAATTTACAAAAAGAAGAATTTTAAGCTTCATTTGCTGCATTTTAAGCTACTGACAGACAATAATAGTAACTAATGGATTGCCCCTTGTTTGAAACTCGTTTAGTTATTGATACAGCTTAAGGAAGTAAATTTGATTTGCCTTCTCAGATACTCTGGTGGGAGAAAACTGCGCTGGTTATGAGTGCCATGCCTCAATTGGAGTAATTATTATTGCCAAGTCTTAAGTGAAACAATGTTTTTATGATCTACAATTATTCACTGAAATTTAATAATAATGGGGTGAAAATCTCAATATCAAATCAATTTATAGTAATAGTGCTTATCACATGGCAAGTGCTCCTGTCGTTATGCAGATGAGCTTGTTACCAGCTCTCAGTTCAGGTTGACAGAGCGGCCCTTACAATCTGGTGTCTTTCCCAAGTGTGGCCTCACATGCTTGAAGAACTTGCATATCATGTCATCTCTGAGCTGTCCAAAAAAGCCTTATAAACAAGATGAAGGATACTCTCAAATGCAGTTATCAGATTAAAAAAAAATTTACCAACCTTAAAGGATTTTTTGTTATTGTTAGAAATGTCACTCAGGTTGAAGTCATGACATGAGACTTAACTGTGTTTAATCTTGGGGACAATTTATCTAGTACCAATGTTATTACTCATATAAGAATTGCATTAGAATTGACCACTCTCCTAGTTCTGAAATGGACTCATGATATCTGAAATATTCAAAAATACTGTTTGTTTCATCCAAAGAGCCACAAACTCCATAATTAGAATGTGCATACCAAGGTTTTCAGAAGTATCTCTGTTCCCAGCTGTGGTACTCCAGAAGACTTGAGGTTTGGGTTTCATTTCTTGATAACAAGTGGCTTAAAAGTTTGCAGAGAACTGACCTTTTTGAAGTCTGCCTGAGAGCACTGAGTTGCTTTTGAAAATCTTGGCTGTGTCTGCATTCTTCAGTGCTGACTGAAGTGCTGCAGAAAGGAGAGTGTGAAATTTATTAGCCAGCACTCTTCTTCTCAGCTTATCCTTTGAATGTCTCAAACGATTGACATGGCCTAACCCTGTGGAGCTAAAAAATGTGGAGGCAAATTCACAATGGAATGGTAGAAACTCTGAGGCTGAGGACATGAAATTAGAATAGAGCCTTTGCCAGGGCGTTACAGACACGCTGTGATGTTTGGTTTCCAGCTGGACAGCCATAAGAAATCAGGGTCATTTGTTTCACATTTTACTATTAAACTAGTAGCACATACTTGAGCAAGGCTGATCTTAGTGTGCAGGTCATTAGTGGCAAAAGAAATGGAGTGCAAGCTGCCTAAACATAACTGGAACACCTGTGGAACATTCCCTGGCAGACAGATCTTCCCACTGAACCCAGGAACACTTGTCATGCAGTAATAGAGTGAGAATAAAGATCTGCCTTTAGCATTCTGTGCCTTGAAGTAACTGAGCTAGGAAGTATTCCAGGTGACCTGAAATTCTCATTTCAAAGCATGACCACAGCACCACTAAGCCTGTCACACAGGAAGGCCAGGATGAGTGCTCTGGTGGGTATGTTTCCTCTCCATTGCTTTTTCTCAGGGTGGGTGCATCATGATTCTCCTCGGTTTGTTGCTTTTTTTTACGTTTGTTTGTTTGTTTTGCTGGTCACTCCTTCTCTGAGTAGAGTTCAGATGCATATAGCAAAGCAGAGCCATCTGTTCTGCATCCTAGAGTAGTTTGGAGAGTGAAGAAGCACAAGTGAGGCTTCATGTCAGGCCTGGTTGGGTGTTCTCTGGGTGACCAAACCTTGGGTTGTCTCTTGCAGTACGCCCTGGAGCGGCTGAAGGTGATGTGTGAGGATGCACTGTGCAGTAACCTGTCTGTGGAAAATGCAGCTGAAATCCTCATTCTGGCTGACCTACATAGTGCTGATCAACTGAAAACTCAAGCAGTGGACTTCATTAACTAGTAAGTTTGCTTTTGGTTGTTGTGTTTTTTTTTCCTTCCAGGGTGCAACAAATCCTGAGGAAAGTTGGTTATTAGCAATAGGATTCACAGCTTGTGAGCTGTCACATACAGGGGAGATTCTTTTAATATAACAGGCTTTTGGTAGATGTAAAATGACTGCCAACTATTTTGATGCCTGGAAACATTTTTAGTCCCATTTGTCAATTAATACAGTGTTTCTCTGCTTCTTGTATTGATTTAAAGTACTTCTGTGCCAAGTAGTTCAGGGTGGATAAGCACTGTGTTCCTGTTGTCCTCCGCTGGGATGATAGAATTAGAAGAGAAGGCTCTGGGGAGACCTTGGAGCACCTTCCAGTGCATGAAGGGGCTCCAGGAAAGCTGGAGAGGGACTTTGGACAAGGGCAGGGAGTGAGAGAACAAGGGGTATGGATTAAAACTGGAAGAGGGGAGATTTGGATGAGACATCAGGAAGAAATTCATCACCATGAGGGTAGTGAGGCACTGAGCAGGTTGCCCAGAGAAGCTGTGGCTGCCCCATCCCTGGCAGTATTGAAGGGCAAGTTGGATGGGGCTTGGAGCAACCTGGGCTGGTGGGAGGTGTCCCTGCTTTTATAGCAGGGAGGTTGGAACCTGATGATCTTTTAAGGTCCCTTCCAACCTTCACCATTCTATGAAAAGACCTGTAAGAACATCCAGTCCAACCTTTAACCTAACTTTACTGACCTACCTCTACCAGCCCACTACTAAACTATGCCTCATGTATAAGCTTTCCATCTTTAAGCTGAAGGACTGTCCAGCACAGAGTTGTGCCAGCAGAGGCAAAGTCCCAGTCTTCACCAAAGATCCCAATCAGACATCCAGAGTTCTCCTAAAACAGTGCGCTATGTTTCTCAGGCATGTGGAAAGCATCTAGTTAGTTAATCCTTTTCATCCCCAGTTGATAAACTTCCCTTTTATTCTCTCTTACTTCTAGTCATGCTTCTGATGTGATGGAGACCTCAGGCTGGAAGTCCATGGTGGTGTCACATCCCCACTTGGTGGCCGAGGCGTATCGCTCTCTGGCCTCTGCACAGTGTCCCTTTCTGGGCCCCCCACGGAAGCGACTGAAGCAATCCTAAAGCCCTGCCTGTCACACCACCCCATGTTTTTCTGGAAGCAGCAACTGTTGCTGCTGTAACCTTGACCACCAGGTAGACAGCGAAATCTGTGGAGCTTTTACTCTGTTGTTGGGGGGAAGAGACTGCTTCATGACACCCAGACTTTTTAAAACAGCACCAAGTAACTTGGGGAGAGGGGGGAGGGTGGGCCTAGGGCTCTGGGGCTGTTCAACCTAATGAATCCCTGTCGCTGCATCGTCTGTGTGTTCCCTTCGACTTGGCTGAGTCAATTAAGTACAGGGTTTGGTTTAGGCACCAACCCAAGTGGGAATATCCCAGCACTGGTACTGGGGGAAACAACGTCTCTGCGTCTGGCAGCACAGAACAAATCGTCAGATGCCTGGAGCAAGAAGACATTTTAGCTTTGGAGAGCATTGAGAGGTTAAAAAGAATTTTCAGTTCAATCCTGAAAAGTACCTGATGGGAGCTCCAGTAGTATTTATATTAAAAAAAAAAAAAGAGAGAGAATTTAAGTCCTTCCAGCTGAGCTAAAAAACTGGACGTTTGTGTAACTCCTTTTTGTCATCCAGCAACAAGAAGATCAGTTTCTCTGTTAGTAGCACTTGTATGTTAATTGCTGAAAAAAAAAAAAAAGGAAAAAAAAAAAAAAAAAGGAAGGAAAATAACAAATCCCACCTTTTATAAAAAAATGACAGGTTGAAGTGAAATGAGACAGTGAAATGCTCAGTGTTCTGGAGGGTGTGAATAGGCTGGAGGCATCGCTTGGCAAGTCTGTGTTGGTTTTGAAAGGGCTAGAAAAGCCTTGATCTGGAGCCTGTGCTGTCTGACAGGAGCAACGGTTACTGTTTTTAGATATTGTGGGAAATGTTTTTGGCATTTTTCCCTGCTTTATTTCCCTCCTCCCTCTTTTCTAAGAAAAAAACAAAAAACAAAAAACAAAACAAACAAAAAAAACACCCGAAAAAAATAATACCAACAAGAAATTTTATTGTTCATGAACGTTGCATCAAACGTCCCTGTCCTGAGTTGCTAAATGATTCTTAACAACTGTTTGTACCTGACTTGCTGACTGTATAGGAGCCAGTCCTGTTCCTTTCTATTAGTCACTCTTCTTACAGGGAAGAAGTTTCAAAATAGCTGGTAACTTTTTTTTTTTTTCTTTTGGAAAATATAAATAATTACTATTTTGTACTGTGTGGTATCTGTTGTCTGGTTTTTCTTTTTGGTTCGTTTTTACGGCTTCCCAGTTTAAAACTGGCTCCCCAAAGGTTCAGTTGATAATGACATTCTGTTCCTGGAGCTCAGATGGGATTTATTTAGGAATGTTGCCTGCAGAATTCCCATCCAAACCTGTGCTATTCCTCCTAACAGGTGTTACCAAAATACTAGAGAGCATTGGCTTTAAGAATTTAATAATTGCTGTGTGAAGCTGACCCATGGTCCTTTCCTTTACCTGTAGCTTTCTAGATGTGGGAGGGGAGAGCAGTGTAAGCTGCTGGTTTATCACATTAAGGTGCAAGGCAGGATGTCTGGGCAGGACAGACACCATCCATTTGTGTCACCATTAACCCCAAATCTCTGAGGAGGTTAGATTGAAATACGCAGCGCTGGGGCAGTGGCAAATGGATCTGACCTTAAGATGGTCAGGTAGGGCATGTAATGGTTTACAGATAATAACTCTGTTTTGTCTAGAAAATAGATTACCTATCTGTTGTCTGATTTTTCATGGTGTTGTCATGCTTCCACTCACAGCCTCTTGTCCCTTGTGTGAAGATTTCCCTTCATACCCTCGTGTGTTTAATCCAGCCGCTATTTTTATCAAATGGTGATTCCTGAGAGGGTCCCTGCCCCTTTTTGTGTCCCCCCACTGAAGCATAAGCACACAACCAACTGTATAGTAAGGCCTTCCTTTTAAGTGATTCACAAATTCCCATCTTACATCTATTGCCTGAATGCTACTAATTCCTTTTATATTGGATTTAAAGTGTGTTTCCTTTTAGGTAAGCAAAGCATTTAGTCCTAACGAGATTCTCCCCACTACCCTGTCAGAATTCAAACCCAGCATTTCCAGCTTATGATTGCATACAGGCATGAAAAGTTCATTGCCAGGTAATTGCATAAGTTGTCTGTGTGGCACAGAGATGTCTAATTATGCTGCAGTAGCTTCATTGTTTACTGAAATATTCAAACCTGAAGGAGACCTTTTATCCTCATCACGTTAGAGTGACCAACTGTTCCAGGAGTGTCCCTGGCTCAGCCTGGCTCTGGGAAGCAGAAATGCCTAGAGGAAAGTAAAAAGGGTGTTCACATGTCCTCAGCCTTCTTTTGAGGAGATGTTTACAGGAAAGCAACACAAATTTGGCAGCCTCCTTTCCCTGAGGATGGGGAGATAACCTGCAGGAAAAGAATCTGTTCTGGGGCTTGTCTGTCCCAGCCCTTCCTGCAGAGCCAGGTGAGGCTGCAGCAAACACTGTCCTGGAAGGTCTGGAATGAGATCCACGAAGGAGGCAACTTATTCAGATTGTTTCAGTTGCAGGTGAATTAATGATTTATTTGTCAATTTCACTTTTTTTTTTTTTTTTTGGGGGGGGGGGGTGTTTGT
>NW_009953788.1:96146-111487 GCF_000747805.2 Chaetura pelagica
TTGATTTTTTTTTTTGGCATTTTCGTTTTTTTTTTTTTTTTTGGGGGGGGGGGGTTGTTTGTTTTTTTATTGTAAATGATACAGCTGAAGCCATCTGGTTCTAACAACATCAGAGGGAGAGCATACTGTTCATAAACCTCCCACTGACACCCTCCCCTCCCCAGATCTGAAATGTAATTCAAGTTAACTCACAATCTGTGGCATGTTTTGTTACTGCAGGGATGGCCATGCCAGTTGAACAGTTGGAGATTTGAATTCCACGAGGAGATAGTATATTTATCAAAACAAGATTTCAGAGAGACATTTTTTTATGACTTGGTCTTCTCAACTGCAGTGTAGCCACCACAGACCCAGGTCCAAAACCTAGGTTGGACCCCACGCTCCTGCTTTTAATTCCACCTCTTTCCCCCCCTCCTCAGGGTATTACAGAGAGACATTTCATCCCTGTGTGCAGTATTTCATATGCTTCCTTCTCCCTATTATCTCCTTGCTCCTGCTTCCTCTGCCTCCTTTTGTGCTGACCTAGGAGGGTTGCAGCCTTCATCTGGATGAGGGGAGGGAAGAGGGGAAGGAGAAAACACCTCAGTGGATCCGACCTCTCCAGCAGCAGGAGGATGTTCCGAGTGCCCTTCAGCCAGAAGCAGTCAGCTCTCTCTGAGGATCCAAACACCAAATGTTTTTTACTGGCCAAAAGATTTCTTGCTGGCTGCCCCCTTGGGCTTTGTTATTGCAGACTCGGATTCTATTGAGGTATTTTTCTTATTGTGTGAGTTTTTCCAGATGAAAGGAAACAGCTTGTCTGCTTATGAGCAGAACAAACAGCAGAGTGGGGAGAGCTGCTGTGCTTTGAAACTCTCTGGGTCTTTGTTCTGGTTTTCAAACTGCAGTTAAGGACACAATACCATATCTCTTTTTTTTTTCGTTGTTTTTTTTTCCCCTTTTATTTCCCCTCCACTTCCTTGAAGGAGCCAGATATATTAAAACAAAGAAACCAAAACCAAACTTCATTGCAGGTTTCTCAAATTCTGTGCAATTAATTTGCAGAAGGCTTTGCTAAAATAATTACCTTGTTCAGTCAACTTGGGCCATGCAGTTTTTCTTTCTCTCTTGACTTCCATTGAACTTGTGTTGCAGAATTACTTACCTCACTTATTTCTAATGACTTTTTTTTGTTGTTGTTAATATA
The DNA here is from genome assembly GCF_000747805.2 of Chaetura pelagica. Classification (NCBI taxonomy): domain Eukaryota; kingdom Metazoa; phylum Chordata; class Aves; order Apodiformes; family Apodidae; genus Chaetura; species Chaetura pelagica. The sequence continues at coordinate 97,333 of NW_009953788.1, forward strand.
AAGATACTTAATTATAAAGGGTGCATTTATTATTTATTTTTGCCTGCTGCCCAGTTGGATCTTTGGCTGCAATTCCAGGCACATGCTGCAGCAAATTTGGCCTTGGCAATTCTGGTTTCTTGTCTTATGTTACATTTAAAGTTTACTTCAAATTAAAGTTAACTTTAAAGCTGCCAGAGGTGGTGCTGAAGGGTGCACAGCAAAAGGGGGTATGGCTGGGAAGTGCCAGCTTGAACTGCACAAGGAAACAATGAGTAAAAGAAACTATGAGACAGATGGAATTAAAAAGAGCCCATTACATAGTTGGAGAAATAATTTGTTGTTGATCTGGAAGGTTTTTGGAAAATAAGTACGAGTGGTTCAGTGTAGGAGGTGGCCTTTGAATTCAGTTGGAATTTGGGCAGAGCAGAGGCAAGAAAATTCAGCTGAGTTTTGTGTTAAGTTTGGGCTTGGATTTTACATCTTGTTCCTGCTTGATACATTAGACTTTGTCTCTGAGACTGAATAATTAAAATCACTTGAGGAAATGTGTTAATTGATGGAGTAAGTTGGGAAGGGATTGAGAGAGAATTGCAATTATTCCATCAAATGATGAAAAATCACAGGCAGGAGAGATAAAATATAGGGCTCCTCTTTGAATAATTGAAAAGCATCAATGGCTCCCCCCCAAAAAGTAGTAGTTAATTGAGATGGTGGATGATAAACTGAGTGGGAACTGGAACACTTCTCCCTGCCCTCCAGAAAAGAAATGATGGGCTGTTATGCTGGAGTATTTTTCTCCAATTCAAATGCAGGAATGTTACTTTGAGCTCTGCCATTGGGTGATGGAGCAGGAATTGAAGAGCAAGTCGTTGACTCTTGCCACTGGGGAGCAGTGTTGAGGACAAGAACTCTTCAGATGTTGGTACCGAGCTGCCAGGGAAGCTTTCTGAGCCTTGGCATAGCCAAGAGGTTTTGCATCTGGGAGAAATGGGATGAAAACAAACAAATGAAAACCATTTTCTAACTGTCATTCCACTTCTGGAAGGCTCCTGGCAGACAGAGATTATCCCTGGGCATCTTTGAGTCATTCAAAGCCTACTAGAGAAGACACTTCATCAAGCAGGGATCTGGTTCTGGTACAGGGAGAGGTTGGTCCTTGGTATTTAATCCCTGCCATTCCAGAGGGTGACATCCTTGCCTGGATGTCTGCTCAGCTGCTCCTCCCTGGAGTGCTTATTTATCTTAGCACGATAAGATGAAGCACTGCAGGTATTAACTCTTCGGACTGTTGCATCCCATAGCTGGGGTGGGTCCTTTTTCCCTGTTCACATCCACTTCTACTTCAGTTTTATGTTAGAACTCCAAGGTTTTGGTGCCTTTTTTATTTTGGGTGAGGAGTTTCCCACTGTTAATTCCTGTTGTTGCTGCATTGCAGTTTGTCCACCCTTCCTTTCTTTCCCACTAACTTTGTCCACTCCTCGAAGCAGGTGGCGTTTGCAAAATTATTGCTTATTACTGAATTTTGGCCAAACAACAATTAGACTCCACAAAAATAGCTCAACAGGATGTTGAGTTTTTCAGTCTGTGGCTGCGCTGCAGCTCACAGCCAGCTCTGGTGATTGTTGGAGGCTTGTCAGGCTTTCACCCTCACTGCAAGGACAACTGGCCAGTGCTTTTTGTGGCCAGAGAGTTGGCAGATTGGATGGTTTCTCTTTTTATTGTCAGTGTTAGTGGATTTTGGGGGAGGTTGGCTTCTGTCCTGTGTGCTGGCCAGCAAGGAGACAGCAAGCTCAGGGGAGATGATGATCAGGCCTTGCTGTCCTGGGGTGATGAGTGAAATAACAGTGTCCTGTGATGGTGTGTCCACCCAGTGGCAGCCTCCAAGTTGTCTTTAGAACAGAATATTTGCAGTTGGGAGGGACCTGCACCTATCACCCAGTCCAACTCCCTGTGTCTGTGCAGCTGGGAGAGGAATCTTTTGTTGCATGTTTCTATGTACATGGGACTTCTCTTCACTCACTGGACAGGCCCATTGTGAGGGTTTTGCTGAGGACAGGAGCTCCATCCCTTGCAGACACTGCCTGCAACTGGAAAACATGTAGACAGAACCAACCAGGACCTACCCTGATGGGTTGTAATCATTTCTCTCTCTAGAGGATGTGAAATTAAAACGCCTTCTCTTTATTCTCCTCGGCTCAGTGTGGTTTCACTCCTGACTCAGATTCTTCTGAATCTAAAAAAAAATCCCCAACAACAAACAAAACAACAGCAAAGAAATCATAAAAATAAACCACCTTGCAGATTTGATTTCTACTGTGATGTGCCAGATGGTAAAACCTGAGTTAGGCAGCAGGCATTACTTTGCTGGGGCCTGTAAACAAACCTGAGCTCCAAAATATTCTTTAATGAGCTCGATTTATTTCTTGGTGCTGAAGCCTCAAAAGGCAAGGGAAAAAGAGAGGCTTTTCACATACAGTAAACGTTTAAATAAGCCTTTCCCTTCCTTTAGCACCGCAGCAATAACTCCATCCCATTCCAGGGCTGTTGGGACTTCTAAAACACATAATTCTGTGAGGTTATAATTGCTGTGGGTGCCTTAGCGTGGCGTGGGGCTGGGCTGTAGGACATAAGTGGTGTTTTTGTTATATTGATGAGTGGTTGGCTTTTTAAATCTTGTCTGTATCTTCTTTGACAGCTCCATTCTCCAAAATTAAATGGAACAAATGCCTTTTTGCCTGCTGCCCTGCAGCAGCTCTGCTCTTTTTTGGATCTGCTTTACTGGCTGTGATGGTGCAGTGATTGATAGGTACAGGTAGATATTTGCAGTGTCAGTTCAGCAGCGTGGAGATGAAACACTGGATTTAAAAGCTGCAGCTGGTTTGAGTAGTGGCTCCATTTGTGTTCCCTCTCCTAGCCCAGGCACATCGGGCTGCTCAGTGTTCTTTGCCTGCAGCATGTGGAGAGGAACTTCTCAGGGTTCTGATGTAAGCAGAGTTTTGGTGAACAGCCACCAGGTATTTAAAATACATGTTATTACCTTCCTCCTAATATTTCAAACCTTTGGCTATAGATTCATGTCATACACCCACAGGCTTCTTGTGTGCTCTGTAAAGTGGCAATATAAGGAGGAGAGAACAGGCTCTAGAAGTGGTGAGGAGAGCTGGATGCAGCAGAAAGTAGGTAGGCTGTGTTTAAGTATAGATGATGTGTACAATATGACTTTCTTCTTCAAAGCTCTTTACTTGTTTTAAAAACAAACAACAACAAACCAGCCCCAAACTTCAAACCTTTGCAATCTTCTGGCTCTCAGCATCCTACTAGAAATGCTTTTCTTGAATAGACAGAGGACTGGTAGAGATAAGAGTCTCAAAACATGATCAATTTTGACACTCCCAGGTCCCAGCATTGACAGTCTCAGCAGAAAGCTCTGCCTGAACTGGATCTTCATGTTTATTCCCCATTTGTTAACACAGGAGATTTGGGGATGTTTGCATTGCCACTCCCTCTGCTCATGCTGTTCTTGGCAATGGCTGCATGGCTAGAGAGCTGCCAAGACAAAAATTGGGCCAGTACCTTGTTTCCAAAGGTTTCTTGGACATGGCAAGAATGCTGGAATGTCCCATCTTGTGTTCAAAGAGTTTGAAGCAATTTTAAGCTCAAGTTCCACCTGTTTTCCAAGCTTCATTCCCAAAATAGAAATAAAATCAGGAGAATGCCAAGCCCACCCTTTGGATCATAAAAATATAAATGGGAAGTTGTGTCCTCTGAGACCTCCTTGTGCTCTTTTGGTGCTTTGGGGATGGAATAGCTCTCCTCCAGCTGGCTGGAGAGGGATGTTTTTCCAACATTCAATTCCATCCCTAGACACAAACAACCCTGTGTAGCTGAAACAGACCTCAAAATAAGGAGTTCCTGTAAAATAGTAACTGTGGGGAGATTTCTTCCATCAGCACCTATTAACCAAGAGGTTGTCCCTGTTGTCTCTCAGATCAGGCACAGGAATAGATCCCAGCTGTGATTTCTTTAAGTAGGGCTTCAAGAATAATTTGAAAAGGATCCAGAAGCCATAATCTGCCACATCCTTCTGTCTCAAGACAAGATCATTTTTAAATCTGGTTCAAACCTCTTCACTGGCAATAACTTCTCCACAGCTCACAACCTGTGGAAGCAAAAGTAGGTGGATCTTCTTCAGGTTAATTGCTGTAGCTTTTTATGCTGAGAGGACATGGATTAAGACACACGAGTCCTGTTCTCCAGCTGATTTGCTCCTGTATGCTGTCACCTCAGAACTTGCTTCTGGTTGCTTTCAAGGTATAAGGAGAGGTAAGGCAAAACTTCCAGAACTGCAGATAAAATTCAGCTGGTTTTAGGGGTGAGGAAAAGGAGAAAGAAACCACTGAGCAGCATTTACTGCCAATCATTGATAAGGATATGACAGGATTGATGGCTGCTCAGAAAACCTTTCACTTGTGTCCATTTTTTTTTAAAGTCCTACTATAATAGGTAATTAAAGTGTACTAATTGAATTAAGATCCCATCTGTCTGAGTTCAGCAAGCCAACAAGTCCCATAATTAAGATACCATGTTTGCTGTAACAGAGGCTGCAAACACAAGAGCTGGCCACCACCAGCATTAGCAAGTATCTGCCTTCCATGACAAAGTGCCAGAGGACCCAATGGGCTGAGGAGATGAAAATCAAAGCTGCAAGGTAAGCAGCAACTCCTGGGATAACAGGAATGCAAGGAACAGTTGTGCTGCTTCTGGTAAATGAGAAAAAATGCCAAGTTGAGCTGGGTGCAAACATTTTGAAGCACTGGAAGGTGGCAGCAGTGGTGATTGAAAGACTCTGTGCTGGGTATCTCAGGGTCTGATCACCATCCCAGGGTCTCATCACCTTCTTGGTGGGATGAGGTCTGATAGTGAAGGCATGGAGAAAGAACATATGGTTAAAGTCAGTGTCTTCAGGCTGCAATTTTGAAAGGCTTATGAAGAACCAGTGTGTCCTCAAACTGATGTGCAGACACTATAGGTTCCTGGGTTGCTCCAGCCTGGGCTGTCTTCACTTCTGTATTTAACCATCAGCCCCACATGCTTGTGTAGGGATTGTAGTTTTCTGAACAAGACTTGAATATTTCAGAGCCCCTGGGCCTGAGAGTTGGAAGAATTTCCCTCTAGTGCCCATAGCACTGAACAGGCCCCTTCCATAGTGTGCAGTTGGGGAAGACCCCACGGTGGGTAGTTGTGGGGAAGACCCCACGGTGGGTAGTTGTGGGGAAGACCCCATGGTCTTCCCAGTGCACTGGGGGGACCAGGACAGGCATGAAATAGTCAGTCTTCCAGGAGGACTGGGGGAGCAGGAGAGCCAGTGGTCCAGGATGAAGTCCTCCAGCCACATGCTGAAGCTGCAGACCTGTGTCCTTGCTGGTGCCAATGCTTTGAGCAGACCACAGCAGCTCATTTATTTATTTTTCTCTCCCTGATGGGGAAAATCTCCCGATGAGGAGGCGAAGTGAAAGCGGCTGCTTCTGGGTGCGGTTTGAGAGTGGAGAGACATCTGCCATGGATCAGAAAAGCCTGGCAGGTGGAGAAACACCAGCCTTCCCTTCTCCCTGTCTTCATCCTGCGTGTGACACATCTCCCTTCCCCCTGTGACACGTCTCCCTTCCCCGTGTGTCACAGCCCAACCCCCCCGACACTGGCTCCACAAGGAGCAGCAGCACCTGGAACCACCAGTCCTGCTGCCCCAGAAGGTGGTGCTGGGGTGACACACCGATCTCCCCTCAATCCCAGCTGGTTTGTACCTTCTCCCCCCACCTCCTAAAATACCACTCAAAGCTACAGGAGCTGGGAGGATTCTACAGTTCAGGAGCACACAAGTCAAAACTGAATTATTTAGCATATTTTTTAGTGCAAGCAGGTGTGGGGTTTGAAGCAGTTTGAGTTGGGAATTCTCTGCAGAGGAGTTAGGGTCTGGTGGGATTTGCAAGAGCTGGACAAGTTTTCCATTCCTGTCCTCCTCTTGCTGCTGCTTGACAGCTTTTCCCTTTTGTTTTTCTCTATAAGCTCTGAATTCTCCTCTCCCTGGTGTTCTCCATCCCCTCTAACTTCCCCCTCTCCCTTTTTTTCCCCCCTTCACCTGCCGATGCACCCGTGGCTGCTCCTGTAACGATCTGGTGAGCACTGACGGGGGTGTGTGTGTGAGGGGATGTGTCCCCTTGTCCCCAGGGACTTGGCAGTCTCCTGCAGACACTGACAGAGCAGGTCAGACTGTCACCACCAGCAGATGCTACTTCAGCTGGAAACTGACCCACAGAGACTGGCCCTGGAGGTGGTTTTGTGAGGGGCTGGGGGGGGTTGCTTTCTGCCTGGGTGGGTTTTGGTGCATTGATTTCAGGTTTTTTAAATTGAATTTGACTGGTTTTTCCAAGGGGAGGGGTGGTTTGCAAAGCTGTGTGAGCACTGGAGCAGTGTGGCCTTTGTCCTGAAGGGAGAGGACAGGGATGGACACAGAGGTGGCTTGGGCAGCTCCACTGGGACCCCCCTTGGAGAGGCTTTGGGTCAGTGTTCCCCTAAAATCTCATCTTGCCTCTAAAAATCTCTTCCACCTCCCCATCCATCTTCTTCATTTTGAGATGGGGGTGTGTGTGTGTGAGCATCAGACAGACCCTCTTCTCCTCCATCATCTGCTCAACTCCATCTCGCCCAGATTTTTCCCGCAGCCTCTGGTGCTGGTGAATCCCTGAATCTGTTCACAGGGAGGGCTCCTGTGTGCCCCAGCTCAGGGCTGTGACCCCAGCTGTCCCAGCTGTCCCCAGAGGCTAAGGGAAGGGCTGTTGGGGCAACAAGCAGTAACTCAGCCCTGCGCCTGTGGCAGGAGAGCTGGGAATTGCAGCCACCCTCACACCCCAACGCTCTGCAATAATTCTGTGCCACCCAAGTAAGTCTGAATTATCTGTACAGCACTGAAATGGGAATAGTTCTCTTTTTTTTTCCATAAAATATCTTTATTCTTGTACTCAGCTGCTCTTGTCTGTTTGTTTGCAATCTAACAAGACAAGAGGAAACCCTCACCAGGGTCTCCAGCACAGCAACTGGCAACCACACCGTGAGCGGTGACCTCAGAGGACAGGAGGAGAGGAAGGGGTTACTGCATCACATCTCCCTCCTCTTTGGGTACCAGCCTTTAGGAAACCAGCCATTTGGGTAACAGATGGGTGCTCTGGTAGGTCTGGAAACCTCTCAGGCAAAAGTAAATCCTCCCTTCCCACCAGGAGGTTCAGGCCTTGTTCTGTGGAACAGTGTGTACGAGCTGAGCTCCCCTAAGGGAGCAGATTGCCCTGTTCCTCCAGGCTTGGCTGGGTGCACTGAACAGCAAAGCAGCCCTGTTGCTTAACCCTCAAGCCCTGTCCCTTCAGCTTAAGCTGTGTTTGATGTTCTCAGGTAGGCAAGAGGTTTTTTTGGGGGGTGGATTTCTCACCCACCCCCTTGGCACAGCTCCCTCTCGGGTGGGTAACAAGGTGCCGATGGGCGAGCGGCTGTTGTGATGTGACATGACACGTTTCAGCTTCTTTCTGGGAGAGCAGTGCACTGTGCCATTAATTGGAGGGAAAACAATCAGAGACCTGCTGCTTTTGGAGTTTGTTGAAAGCACAGGAAGATGGGGAAACGTTGGTGTTTATGAAACAGCAGCTGGTGCTCAGCTCTGGCAGGGGAGCGGGAGGAGGAGGGAAGCGGTTGTATTTGGGTTCTGGGTCTAATTGGCAAAACTGTAATAATTCTTAGATCAAATACATGATGCATTCAGCCCACTTGCATTTTTATTTTTTTTTATTATTCTGCTGCGTGTAATAACAAGTCATAACACTGGGGATTTCATGAATAATCATTTCTGCTTGCCTCCCTTTTCAGTGGAGGATTTCCAGAGTGCTTGATGATCGTGCAGTCTCACTCCATCCCCAGAAGGCAAATGAATATTATCTTTATAAAGGGAGATAAGGCAGACTAGACAAAGGCCTGGAATAACTTGGTTAAGTTTATCAGAAAAGCCAATAGAACAATCAGGATTTATGCCCAGGAATTAAGATTCTTGAACCATTTGGAGAGCAAGAAGTCGGTCCTGAGCACAGCCTGGGTGCTGCGAAACGTCTGCGAGGAAGAGAAACTCTTAGCAAAGGAAAAATGATACAGAGCAGCAGCAAAGAGGCTTCAAGAGGACTTGTAAGGAATGTGGACTCTCTGGGACAGGCAGGGGGGACTGTGTGCTGGAGTAGGACCCCAGGCACCCCCCCTGCCCCTATTTGACCCAAGCTCCATGTTCAGCGTCATCCTGAGCAGCACAACAAAACTGGACCCTGAAGAGCAGGAGAACATGAATCCAGGAGCTACCTATGGCTATTGAAATGGGGGGTTACAGGCAGAAAGGCTTTGCTGTCTCAGTAGACCTCATTAAAGCCTAATTATCTCCATAAAGATGCAGTGCTGCACATACACAGCAGCCCTGGTCTGACTGAGCTACAGCTCAGTGGAGGCTCTACCAGCGACTTGATGGTTGGGGCACGAAACTAAAACGTGGTTACTTGGGTTGTGAAAGCACTTAGGTTGGGATTCCCTCCATGAGGCTCAACCTCAGCACTTTGGGTTAGGTTTGTCCTGAGCAAGTGATGTTATGGGAGCTGTGCTGGAGACTTGGGGAGATGCAAAAAACCAGGAGCAACAAAAATGTAAATGCTTGGAGCTTCCAGTGCCCTCCAAGCAACTCGTGATAGGCTCACCCAGCTGCAGGAACCTCAGCATCAGCAGCCTGAAAACCTGATAAAAGAAAGCCTGAGATGGACCATAAAGTGAGATGGATGTAGAAATCATGAGGTCTGACACCAATTGAGCTTTATGGTTCTGTTTTGACATCTAAGCCTCTAGAAATCCCATTTCCTTGTTGGGTGATTTTTTGTGTGTGTGTGTGATTAAGCCAATTGTTTTTATGGAAGTTCTGGAGTAACCAAGTGGCTGTGATAGCCACCACCTGGGGAACTCCTCCAGATATTGCCAAATTCTGGTGAAAACCTCAGAGTTTGGCAGCTCCATAAGAAGTTCTCACCTCAAGGAAGGGCTCTTGTGCCAACCACCTTTTGCTGCTCATGAGTTTGTGCTGAAGCTTTTCAGGACCAAACTTCCTTCATCTTTGAGATCTTGGCATCTGACTGGAACCTGCTAAAAATGTTTGTTTGGAAAGAAAAAAAAACCAACAAAACCTGCCTGACCCTGAGCTGAGAGAAATTGATGCCTTGAAGCTGTTGTAGTGGTGAGAAGGGTCTGGTTGTGCCATCTTTGCATGAAATGGTACCTTCCTGGGAGGTTTGTTCTTTCCAAAATCCTGGCTGGATTAGCACAGTTTGGATAGCTGAGAGTCTCTTTTGAATCTGTTTTGGGGTCTTTTTTAATATGGTAAATAGGAAATGGTAGGAAAAAAACCCCAATGTCTGATTGACTGGAAGATTATAAAGGGAGAGAAGAGGTTCCAGGGACCCCCAGAGAGATGGATTTGAGTTAATTTGGGCTCGATTATTTTTTATAGCACAGGGCAAAATGAACAAAGGAGCACTTGGGCTGTGCAGAGTTAATTGCTCAAATATTAATCAGTGTTTTAAAGAAGCTGGGGGAAGTCTCATCACCCTTAGAGCCAGAAGAGGCAGAAGTGATGGGAGACCAGGGGAGATGTGTTGGGGTGGTTGGATTCCTGCAGCAAATCCAGCTGCTCCTGGTTATTTTATTTTTGTCCTGCCTCTTTTCTAGTGCTGGAGAACCCAGCTCGCCTGGTCCTCACCAGCCCTAATGAGTGCAATTAGTGGCTGGGGGCTGCTGATTGACTTGGGGAGGGTGGAGCAGGCTGTGCTGGGAAGGCAGTTGCTAAATGTGCAGAAGCCCAGGTTAGCTCGGCTGGGAGGCTCATGAAATTTAAATTAGGAGGATTTAGTGGGGAAGAGGAAGAAGTATTAACAAACTAAAGGGAGCTAATGACTGGAGATGGAGAACATTCACTGTGCAGTTGGAGATGACAGTCGGTAAGTAGCTCCCATCAGGGGCTTTGCCTGCTTTGGAGACAAAAGATTGTCTGTCCAGTGAGTTATCAGAGATGAGAAGGGGCTGCATTTTATAAATGGAGACAGGCTCTAATTGCAGAGATGCCTGCGAGTGTTTCGGTGGCACTTTGCTGAACCCTGGTGTCACGCAGGACTTCTGAAGCCTCCTTTCCACAGTCATTACACGCTGCTTCCTTTGTCGTGAAGTTTGCAACTCGTGGAACTTGGTTTGGAGGTGTTTTAGTTCCCTCCCTCCACCCCCGGGTACATTTTATGTCCGTCTGCTAATGGGGAAAGAAATGAAAGCTTGTGGAATGGTGCAGCAGAGGCAGTCACAGGGATTGAAGAAGCAGAAGAAACCCCGTGGCCAAGCTCTCCTGCACGGCAGAGCTTGAGCATCACCCCAAGAAGCAAATCACAAGGGACCCAAGTTCACCTTGACTTGGCCCCTAACGAGGGGAATGTCACCCCAAGAACCCCAAGGGCTTCATCCTGTAGGGGGGGGCTGAGCAGCGGGCACATTGAGGGTGGGATTGTTTCCCCTCTTGTATTGTTTGCTCTCCAGCTCAACGAAATCCTCCTTTTCTCAGCTCGGGTTGTGACTCTGCTGGCAGGAATTCTCTTCTCCCAAGCCCCAATAATGGCCCATCCTGGTCTCCTAGTAACTGCTGCTGCCACATCCCTTTTGACAATGGAGCATCCTTTGTCGCCTGCTTCCCTGCTCCCCTGCCTGCTCTGTTTCTTCCACGGGCAATTGTCTGAAATTTCTCCAAATGAGCAACTTGTGCGTGTGGTGGTTTTGTTTGGTTTGGCTGTGCTGACAGAGGGGGGTTGGACTTGTCTTCTTGTGTTCCTTCTTTCAAGCAAGGCAAGTCTTGTTCCTTGGGGAACAGACTTTTGTGAGGCAGCTCCTGGGAGGGTTTGTTTCTCCCCCTCCTCCCGCCCAGGACCAGATATTCCTCCTGTTCCTTTCTGAACCCAACCCCTCAAAGCATTTTCAACTTTCTGTCCTCGGAGTTAAAATCTTCTCATTGATTATTGCACTAAAAGGCTTTCTTTGCTCGATGTATTTTGGACCTGGCCTCTGCATCTAGATGTAAAAGTGCCTGTGTTGAAGCTTTGCCAGCAGCCAGCACATCTCCCTGCCAGCTGAGGAGAAGGAATTTGACCTGTGGAGGCTGAAGGATAAAACCTCTTCTGGTGGTGATACCAGCCTTGGAACTTGGCTGGGGTTTGGTTGGTCTGAGGGGAGTTTTGGAGCTGCCCTGGTGCTCTGTATATGGGGGGGGATTTTTGTTTTTGGGAAAAGGGTGGAGGGGCAGGGGGGGGAGAGGTTGGGAAGCTGCTCTTTTTTGGGGGGTCTTCTCTGTAGGGGGGAATATCCCCATTGAAGTGGGAGCCCAAAGCCTGGATGGATGGGGAAAGGGAGGAGGGTGGGAATCCCCACCAGTGGTGCAGGTGCACAAGCAATAGGGGAAAATCTGGGTCCTGGCAGAGCCCAAAGCTGGACCCACTGCCTGATGAGTAGGAGACAGGTTCAGCTGCATCTGAACAGAGCCAAATGTGGTGGGGATGCCCTGAGCCTCCCTCCCAACCCCACCACTTCATTTCCCTTCTCCCCCAGGAGAGGCTGCAATTGCTCCCAGGAAAACCACTCGACCTGCCTGGATGCCACTGTGAAAACTTTATTGTCTCTCTTGAAGGACAACGTTGTTGGGTTGTGTTGGTGGGTTTTTGGTGTTGTTTTTCTTCTTCAAGTAAAATGCTACAGTCAGATCTCCACTTCACACACGTGTGGGCACCCTTGCACCAGGGAACAGGAGCTGGATGTGGCTGGATGAGGGTGGGAATGGGTGCCAGGAAGCAGGGATGAGATGAAGGGCAAAGGCATGAATCACGGCGTGTCAGGGGAACACATGAATCACACACTGTGGCAGCAGGTTGGACAGATCTACCAGGATTTCTCTACCTCCTGAGCCAGATCTTCAAGTCCCCAAACCACCTCCCAGTGCCTGGTGTGAGCTGTGCTGGGGTGGCACCCCAGGAAGGTCCCTCCCAACTGTCCCACCTCCCCTTTTCCAGCCCTTTGCATCCCAAGGTGGGAAAGCTCAGCTTCAGCTCCCACCAAACTCGGCTCCAGCTCCCACTGCTGCAGAGCTTGGACATGGGGGAGATGTTGCAGTTGCCCATGGATGTCCTACAGCCATGGAGAGAACCAGGTGCCTGCCTCCCCACCACCTCCCCACCCCGAGGTCTTCCCCTGGCTCCAGGCTGTGTAAACCTGCTTCTGGAGCCCTCTGTGCCTGGTCACCAACCTTTGGTGGCCTAAATCCAGGCCCATCCATTATTGCAAGGAGGAACACGAGTCCTGATGGTGGTTTTTACATCCTATTTTCTGTATCCCAGGTTCAGACCCTGCCTCCTCACACCAGTCTCTAAAGACCACAGACCCAGGCCAGGTTTAGTGATGCTGGTACCCCAAAGCCTGAAGTTCCTCCTCTTGACTTTGGAGTTTTGGGGGAAAAAAAATGGGGAAAACCCTCCTTTTCCTTCTTTGCTTCTGGTTTCTAGGGACAGCTGCTCCCCCACCCCTGCTTACAGAATTGTCCCTGTCACCCCCCCCCTCCCTGCCCTCCCAAGTGCCCTCCTGTCACCGGGGTCCTCCTGAGATGGGATCTTCATCCTGAGGGGTAGTAGGGCACGTCGCTGTGGTAGTTGTAGTCAGGACACACCTTCTGCACCAGCCTGTAGTCTATGCTGTAGAAGGTGATGTAGATGCAGATGACTTTGAAGGGCTTGGAGCAGACCCAGGAGACGTGGCTCTGGGTGTGCTCATGGTAGCAGGTCTTGGATGGGTCGTAAGTGCAGAGCGTGGTCTTCTTGGCACGATCCACCTTCTCGTACTCCACGCGGCAGTTGAAGATCTTGGATTCTTTGGCCTCGATGAAGATCTGTTGCTCCAGGTCAAACTCCACTGCCTTGGTGGGAGGGACGAGGCTGACAGAGATGTTCCCTTGCCCAGTGGAGTTGTGTCTGAAGAAGACGTTGACTGTGCCATTGCCGTGATCAACCACCTTTCCGGTGATCAAGAGGTTCAACTTCACTGTCTTGATGTTGGAATAGAAATCTCCCCAGCCAAAAATTTTTTTCAGCTTGCCTGAAGCTGACCCCAAGTCCCTCTGTCCTCTGGAATGTGGAGTGTGGTCCTGCTTGGACAGGTTGTCCAGGATGTCCCATAACTCCCACGAGCTGCTCACCAGCTCCAAGAGGGTCATGTTCTGCAGTAAGGTTGGAGTTAACAGGGATTTTGGAGAGAGCAGCTCAGTCTTCTGCACCTGAGCTCCCTCCTGGCTCTTGGGTTCACGTTGCTCTGCACCTTTCCCTGCTTCTTGGCCACAGATCACCTGAAAAGAGTGATGGTGGAGAGTGAGAGGTGGGTGATTGGTGCCTTTCCCCTGTCTAGTTTTGTTCTCCAGAGTCACCCCACTTCTCCAGATGTGACCTGCCCATCCTCTCATTTCCCTTGTCTCCTGCCTTTGCTCTCTTCTTCTCCCTGGAGTCCACGTTTCCCTTCTGGTTGCAGCTTCCCCCTGTTCTCACCCTCCTCAGGTGGTTGCTCAGGGAATGGGTGACAGGAGCCAGGGTGGGTGACAGGAGCCAGGATGGGTGACAGGAGCCAGGGTGGGTGACAAGAGCCAGGGAGCCAGGGTGGGTGACAGGAACCAGGATGGGTGACAAGAGCCAGGATGGGTGACAGGAGCCAGGGTGGGTGACAGGAGCCAGGATGGGTGACAAGAGCCAGGGAGCCAGGGTGGGTGACAAGAACCAGGATGGGTGACAGGAGCCAGGGTGGGTGCATTTTGCCACTGAGGGTGCAGCTTGGAGGTGGCACCTGGGTCAGGGCAGGGCACTTGCACCCCGGGGAGCTCTGCAGATGCTGGGGGGAGGGTGCCATGGGGGAGGATGCCCACCTGTGACAAGGGTGCCCACCTTCTGGCCGTGACACAGGGGGGTCTCCCTGCTGCCCCCTCACCCCACGGACCCCTCTCCTGAGCCCCAGCCTGTCCCACGCCCTGCTGGGGGGATGGAGCTGGGGG